>NC_056730.1:90619996-90974996 GCF_019279795.1 Protopterus annectens | reverse complement strand
ATGTATGTATAGACTTTGTTAGGCTGTTTCTAAGAATTCTGAATACTCCACAGGTTGGATACACTTATGTTCATTGTTTGACATAATATTTAGCAATAATGTTCTTATGTTTCATGATAGCTATTACCATCAGAAGACTGGGGTAGCAATGGGCACCATGTGTGCAAACAACTATGCTAACATGGTGCTAGCATACTGAGAGTCTTTGTATGGTTTAGACAGAAGTAATTTCTTTTTGCAGTACATCTCACATTATATACATTTTTGTGGATGATGTGTTCTTTTATGGACTGGCTCAATAGACACCCTTAATGAGTTTGTGGACTATTTTACATCAAAGCTACTGATTTTTTAAAGTTCACATTTAAGCATTCTTAAAACTTGATAGATTTTCTTGATGTTTGCATTCTGAATACCCCAGATGGTTTTGACACTTAGCTTTATAGTAAACCATGTAAGAAAGTGAGCACACTGCACTATCAAAGTATGCATCCTAAATATGCACAGTCTAATTCACTGAAAGGGCAATTGTATAGCATGCAAGGCCGAAAAGGAAGGATGAGAATATGCTGTGTTCCATTGATACCGTGAATGAGGATTTTCGCCTTAGGGGGTACTCTAAACAAGAATTAGAGATTGTGCATCATGAGTTTCTATTACATAGAAATGATATGGCTAGACCCTATTATTCTAACTTTTGTGTTGACAATGTGACAGGGCAGAGCGATAATGGAAGTGATTTCAGAATGTGTTGTGAATTTATGTGATGGCCCACCACAGGCCCAGTAAGCAAGGAGCCTCAATCCTCACCACTGGCAACAGTGGCGAACATACATTGGGAGGATGACAGGTACACACACAGTATTTCCAGATGCAACTCTCTGCATCAAGTGCAATTTCCCTTAAGATCACACAGAGACCACAGTCAGTCCAGAGTTGGTTTCTCCCTCTTTCTCTATATCCCCAATAAGACTCCCCCCTGACACAACTATAGGGTTGAGATCTCAGCTGAGTGGCCAGGATAAGACCTCCAGCACCCACTCTGTCCAACCAGTGCTTTGTGTCCCTGTCCAAGTATCTGACGCACACACACACACACACACACACACACACACACACACACACACACACACACACACACACACACACACACACACACACACACACACACACACACACACACCTGGGAAAGGTTGGTACAGGTTTACTGGATATGCCCCTTCTGCCCAGACTATAAGGTAGTTAGTAATGCTACTAGCCAACTCTTTATCAGCTACTTTAAGGCTCTAAACAAAGGGTGTCCAATCTTACTGTGTAATGTTACTATCAATGCAAATGGTAGTTTGACCAAGAGCAAGGTTATTAGGAGTGGCCCACATTGCCACCAAATAAATATGCAAGTACCCTCAGAACTTAAATATGTCTCACAAATATCAGCCACAGTGAAAGGTTTAAATATATTTAATAATAAATAATAGAAGAACAAGAAAATACTCAGCATATAATCACAGTAACATCAGAGTTCAAAATCACAGGAAATATTTAAAACAACATTACAGGACAGTCTCAAATAGATAACGAAAACTTCTAAATTAAGTTTTGCTATATTCCTGACTATATCTAGAGACATACTATGTCCTAGTTAAATTACTTACAAAGCAAGCAAGGCACATGAGTTGAGTGGGTCTTCCAGCTGATGTTGTCAGGTCAAACAAAAATACAGACTACTCAGTCTCTCTCAGAAAGCTCTTAAATTAATATCTTAAATATTACTGCTGGGATTGCTTGCAGGATGACATCAATTCTTGTCATCTGGCTCTATCCCAGGTAAACCCCCCAGTGATGCAGCTGGCAGCATTTTGCATCTACCTGTGAAAAAATATAGACAAGGCTTTTGTTAGATCTAAGGCAGATCCTTGAAGTCATAAAACAATAAAAACACTTCCAAGACAATACAGTGAACCTCTAGTTCTAGACATTGTGTCTGTTATTGCACTGAAACTGAAAGATAACATCCTTTTATTATGTGGCTATAAAGTGGTAAGTGTTGTCACATCCAAGTGAGTCACATACAAGTAATTTAATTTCAGCTATTTTTCTGAAGTTAACCTCTGGTGTTCCAGTTTCCATTGTTAAAATATATACATCTAAACAGATACAATAGTGCAGGTACATTTCTGTTCTAATCCAGTAGGGTACACTGTGGTTACATCTTTAAACTCAGTACTTTGTAAAATACCTTTTCAACACACATTTTTGTGTCAGCAGTTTGATTTACACATAACATACAGTTCTAATGCAGTTGTAACACAAGCATCTTATATGAAACATATTGACATTCACAAATAACACATAACCATTTACAAAATTCCAGATAGCTGGGCTGGCATTATCTCCTTTCATGACATGTATGTTACCTGTTCAAATAATATTCAACCTATTTGTAACATCATTAGAAAGCAGTGGCATATTCTGACTACTTATACCAGATGCAGGGAGTTTCTTAGTGAAGTTCCATGTTTGTGTTATAGAAATAACAGTTGCATTAAAAAACTGCTTTGTTAGAAAGCCCTGTTTAGCTATAGACCCCGTAATTCTGATAGGAAAGAGTCACATCCTTGCAGATTATGTGACTTCTCTTTTTAATTTCTCTAAGTCATTTGGGTTTATAATACCATGACGGGAATGGGCCCCATTCCTAAGTCAAAGTATGATTAAGGTTCATGAAATTAGTATTGTTTCACTCTTTGATGTCAGCCAAAAGTGCTCTATGTAATAACTCCTTATGCAGTTCATATGGGGTTACATGGATTGATAACATATCTAAATACAATTGTAGATTCTTTTTTATAAGACCCATTGCATCTACTATTATTGGAACTATCTGGGTATGTTTCTTCCACATTGCTCATGTTTCTGCTTGTAGATCCTGATATTTTATGACTTTGTGTCTCTCTGAGTACAGGACACACAACAACACAACAAATCACCTTCAAAAAAGTAGAGGAATAGCTCAACAGTCACTGTCTCCTATTGAATCCAAATAAAACCAAACTACTACTTTTCTCCCCTACCCGTAAATTCACATCACCAAATATTACAATCTCATCTAACAGTGGCACCATAATCTCTCCAAAACTGTGCGCAAAACTTCTTGGTGTAATAATTGATAATAATTTGAGGTATGATGCTTATATAGACAAAACCATCAAAACAGTTAACAAAAAACTAGGCTCCTTGTGTAGGATTAAACAATTCCTAACCCCACCTGCTAAAACAGCCATAGCTCGAACACATCTCCTATCGACCCTTCTCTACGTCTCACCCATCCTTGTAAACCTAAGCAAAGCAAACCTTAACAAATTAACTACCTGCTATAATAATATAGCTAGATTCAACACAGGCACAGCCTACAGAACCCATCACTGTCAAAATCTTCAAACACTAGGCTGGTTAGAACTACCCAATCAACTCCAATACAACCAACTCATAATTATTCAGAAAATCCTCTACTTACCTAACAGTACACCCATTCTGACAAATAGTATCACTCCCTACAGCAACCTAGCATCCCTCCGCTCATCCAACCAAATGCAAGTTCAATCTGCCAAAGACAACACCTCAGCTGGAAAATCATTGTTCTCCAACTCAGCTGGAAAAAAATGAAACTCTCTCCCCCCAGATCTTACCACTACATCCTTCTTACCCCAATTCAAAATATCCCTAAAGAAACACCTAAACAGGCATTGGCTATGTCCGTGTCTAAACCCAGACTAACCCAATAAAAACACAACTGAAATAGGTGAAATACCCAATAAAAATAACTTCCTTAACCTATATGCATAAACTTTCTAAACCTAACCTACACAGACTATATACACTTCTCAACAACCTTTAGAACAATATTATAAGGATGATAACTTGCTATCCAAGCCATTCTAAGGTTATGTTTCTAACCCTTCTATGATAACATTCTAAGGCTATGTTTTTAACCCTTCTACATCTAATTTCTAACAACTTCCCTTCTTAACTAACCACCTTTTTCTCCTGATTGTCATCCGTGACATCAATCTGTGTAACATGTCATTTTATACACTCCAATGCTGTGTAATGATTTCTGTACATAGTTTATACTATAAACCTACAAAGATGCAAAACTTCATTGTAACTATATTATATATATATATATATATATATATATATATATATATATATATATATATAAACACTTTTTTTTTTAATTTTTACATGTTTAAATTTTCAATCTAACTATGAATATTGATTGTCACTTTTTTGCACATGTGGAGCTTTTCTCCCCAGGCTTCCGCTGAAAATGGGCATGTATCCAGTCGAACTCTCCTGGTTAACAAGTGTAAAATAAAATAAATAAAAGAAAAAATAAATAAAAGGACTCTGTAGTCAATGGGTGTAGCAATTTCAATGATCAAGCTACTTTTGCCTTCTTTTCTTGGACCCTATATCCTGTTTTCTAGCATCTATCTTTTGAACTGTTGCTAATGGATGGTCCCATGTGATATAAACTTCATCATTTTCTATGATGTTTTGTGGATCATGTTTCCAGTGTTTTTCAGCCACTTTAATACCATAATGTTTGCACAATACCCAGTGCAACAGTCTTGCCACATTATTATACCTTTCAGTATACAGTCCTTCTGCCATTAGTATGTCTCAACCTGCAATGGGGTGTGCAACTGTTTCCAATTTGGTTTTACAAAACCTACATTTGTCAGTTTCTCCCACATGTTCAATGGACTTTGTAAACCAGCGTGTACATAGCCCTCTTTCTTGTGCTGCCAATATTAACTTTTCATCTCTTGGTTTAAATTTGCCTCTCCTTAACAATTCCTGAGTTCATTCCTGATCAAATTGAGGTTCTCTCAGAAGTTCTCTATACTTACAACTATATTTTTGCTTTTTCCACATTTCTTGCCTTCTCATCTGGTCCTTCAGACTATAGTCTTTCTTTTGTTTTTTGGCACATACATTTGCTGCCTGATTTTTATTGTCTTCTGGTTTGATTTCCATTCCTGCTTGACTCCGATATGCTTCTGCTAAATTAAGCAGAGAAGTCATCTTAGATTTATTCTCCTCACGTTTCAAACCTTCACTATGTTCGGAACTTGAGAGGTCAGCAGATAGGTGTGGAGTCCCACAATTGCAGATCTATACATGTAATCAATTTTAAGGAGGCCCATCCCTCCATTGGAATGGGGAATATGTAATCTTGGTATGCACTGATTTTTATAAATCATTTGATGAGCATGAAACATCCTTCTTGTTTTCCTATCTAATCTATCCAACATGTTTTGGGGCCAGTCAATCACTCCAAAACTGTAAATTAGGACAAGAAGAATAAATTGGTTTATAGCTTGGATTTTGTTCCTAGATGTCAGTGCTGTTTTCAGAATTAATTTAAGTCTTCTAAAGTATTCCTTACTAAGTTTTATTCACATTTGTTCATGTTTTATTGTTGATCCTTCATCATTTCCCAAATATTTATACACTCCCTTCTGCTCAAGTTCTTTTATATCACATTCTTGTCCCAAACTGATGCTTTCCTGGTGCTGCAGTTTTAAAGGTTGCTTTTCCATACTTATCAAGACCAAATGACATTCTTATATCATCGGAAAAATTTTGACAACCTGCAGCTGTGCTTTCAGTTCATCTGATGAGCTATAAAGTTTTAAATCATCGACAAAGAGAAGATGAGAAGTCTTTACACTTTGTTGTTTTCTAGGAGCCAAATTGGTTAATGGCAAGGCAGCATAGCAATGGTGACAGAGAGTCACCCTGGAATATCCCCCTTTGAATTATTATCTCTGGGATAATAATCTGTCCTTTATCATGGCTTAATTGCAAAGTAGTTTGCCACTGTTTCATGGTCACTGTAATGTAGTTGATCAGTGTAGGGTATATCTTATACATTTTAAGCACTCTTTTATCCATGAATGTGGGATACTATCAAATGCTTTTCTATAGTCAGTCTATGCCATACTGAAATTCTCCCCCTTTTTACAGTTCTCCAGTATGACTTTATTTAACAATAAATGACCCTTTGTTCCATATGACTTTCTTTTATTGCCCATTTGTTCTACTCCCATAATTGAGTTTTCTTCTAAATGACTATAAAGTCTGTCAGCATCAATTCCTGTATATAGTTTATACATTGTCGGAAGGCAAGTTATTGTCTATAATTTTTAGAGTAGCTTGCAGATTCACTCTTAAGTAGGAGCATTGTTTCACCTGTTGTTAGCCAGGATGGTGTCCGTTCAGGGTGCGCATACAAATAGTTCTTATTCATGGCTAAATCTTCATGCAAATATGTTAATACTTTTAACCAAAAGTTAGGCACTACATCTGGGCCTGGGGTTTTCCAATTAGAGGCTTTTCTTAACTTTGTTTCAGTCTCTCTAGCTATTACTTCATCTCATTTCATATCCTGCATTTTGAAACTTCTTATTCTTTCTTTTACTTCTTCTATCTATTTAGCATCTTTGTTATGTTCCGCAGGATCTTCATAGCTACGTCTCCAAAATGTATCTATTTCCTCTTTTTTGGCGGTCTTTCAATTCCTTTTACCTTGTTTCCCAGTTCTCTATAAAACCTTTTTGGGTAATCAATAAATTTCTTATTTTGTACCTTTTCTTTACATTTATCTGTGTATCTTCTAAGGTTTTCTGCCTGTGCTGAAATTTTTAGTTTGTTATTTGCGATAGTACATGATAGATCCCAGTCTGTTGTAATATTGTGCATTGCTTTTATCACATCTATATTTCTTAGTATTTTTGTCAATCTATTCCCTCTTCTATAGTTTTCAAACAGTGACACCTCTTGTTTTAACTCCTTTATAATTTTCTCTATTTGATACTTCCATGATGGTATTCGATTTCTCCCTTTCCTTTCCCTCGCTACCCTGTGTTCTTGTGGTAGAACTTTATCAGTTATTAATTTAGCAGCACAGTAATATATCCTGTTTACTTCTGTTATATAGCATGGATCTCTATGGATAGTTCTAATTACTGTGTTCATTTGTTTTAACAGACTTCTGAGTTTTGGGGTTTTATTAACCTTCTGCAGTATACTTCTCTCATTGATCTCTCTTTGATCTTAATATATCTGTCCATGTCTATTAAAGTAAGCAACTTTTCTCTTAGCTCATTTTCTTCTAAACTGAGGGCACATCCCTTGTTTTTCATTTCCTGCAGACATACTATAGAAAGTTCTATAGCATCTTCCTGTGGCACCTTCTCTTCAATTTCATCATGTGCCATCCATTGCTCTGTCATATGGGAACTCAATGGCCTATCACTCCTCAACATTGACTGCATGAGTTTGTACAGTTTCCTGTTTCTTTTCTTGTTGTCTAACTTCAAATGAAAGTTTATGCTGATTTCCTGTGGAAGACTCCAAAATATCCTGATATGGTACCTGACCCTTGATTTGGATATCCATTGCTATATCCTGTTGTGCTGCTTTCTGCATTCACCTTTCTCCACTGAATCCTTCACTTTGCAGGTATTCCATAATCTCAGTTTCTATTTCTTTAACTTCTCCATTACTAATCTCCTTTTCTGCTTTACCTATTTGTCTTCTTATGTTTTGTATTTTAAAGTTTTCCATGCCTGGATTCCTTTGCCAGTATTTCTCTTCAAATATCTTTTTTTCCGTTTGTGACTAGTGTGGATGCTACAATGTTGGAAAAATGAATTGAAAGTTGAAGAATCATATTAGGGAAGATTTTTATGAAATAAGTAGATGTGAGAACAGAAATGCTTTGTATAAGCATATTTGAAGAACATTCATTTACATTTTTAGTTTTATAATTATTGAATACAGTTGCCAGAGGAGGTGATATTAAGACAAAAACAGAATGCTTGGAAGTTAAATGGATGTTGAGTTTACAATCTGGTAAAGGGAAGAGGTTAAATGAGTGTGTACCTTTAAAACACTTATTGAGGTCATGTGACTTGACCAGGTTACTTTGAATTTTCTTGACTGCATGTAAGCACTGTTTGTTAGTTTCTTTTTAAATCTGTTGAAGCACCTTTGGTGTAAAAGCACTTATCTGTTTATATATATATATATATATATATATATATATATTTTTTTTTTTTATTGTTTTTATTTTGATTTAATTAAACAAGTTTTTTTAATAGGGCTGTCTTACCTGGTTCTTTATTTTATTTGCTGAAATCTCAACTATCCCTCCATCAGCTGGGAGATGTACATGAGCACAAATATGCTATTCCCGGACTTTGTCAACACAAGTGCTATGGAACAGATAGTCTTCACCTCCACAAGAGGTTCATATGTCCTAGACAATGTACTCACCCACATGGGGAGGGGGTCATTGCACTCCCCCTGTGTGATGCAGTGCCTGGTAAGGTCGGACCATAAATCAACTTTGTTTGAAGTAACTATTGGATCCAGCACTCTCACAGGAGCAAAAAAACTAAAAATCTTTTCAAAGAAAAACTACACTCTGTGAAGCGATGATGTAAAAAGTTTTTATACCTTTTGCAATCACAGACAGCAATGACTGCTATGCAGAGGTATATGCAAATGCCCTGTATAAACACTTAAACAACTGTATAGACTTAGCTGTACCTGACTGGCTCAAAACCAGGTCCTCCCAAAAAACAAGCCACCCTGCTGGACCTCAAGTATAAACAGGTTATATAACAAGAGGAAGAAACTTATGTCTAAGAACAAGAGGGAAGTGACTCAGCAGAAGAAGAATTCTCTCCATAGCTTGAACAAGCAAGTCAGAAATCTTGTAAAGTCCTCTAAAGTGAACTACAAAGCAAAAATAATATCCCTAGCCAAGGATAATCATAAGGCATTCTATAACAAAGTCCGAAATCTACTGGTAGTGGATGGCACCACTCATACTATACTGGAAGAAATTGCCAACCTGCTAGCTGACAGATTTGCAGCAAACTTCATCCCCCTTGTCCTCTCCAGCCATACACCAAAGCATACCTGACACCAGTCCTTCATCAAGTATCTTTAGAGATCAGGTCATATCTGCATTCTCCAAGGCCAAAAACATGGCATCAACGGGACCAGATAACATCTCAGGTTGCTTACTAAGAATCTAAAACAGGACCTAGCATACCCACTTGATGTTCTCGTTAACCATAGCCTGAGAACTGGCTTTGTTCCAGATGAGTGGAGAACAGCAACAGTAATCCCCTTGTACAAAGGCGGGCTATTAACCGACTCTGGGAACTTTAGACCTTTAAGTTTAAGCAGGCGCAACTGGAAGGCCATGGATAAAATCATCATGGACCTTATCAACAAGGACATAGGTGACCTCCATACTCTAGACCCAACCCAGTTTGGCTTTGTTAAAGGTAGATCATGCTTATTAAACCAAGTAGACTTCTTTGAGAAAGTCACCAATGCCCTGGATGAAGGTAAGACAGTGCATACCACCCATCTTGACCTAGCCAAGGCTTTTTGGCAAAATGCCCCATTCAGGTATCATTGAGAAACTCTCCCAGCTAGGGATCAACCCTTACATCATAAGATGGGGAGCCATTTGGCTCACCAACAGAACACATGCTGTCAAAGTTGGTGACACCACCTGTACCAGTAGACCTGTCAACAGTGGTGTACCACAAGGATCTGTGCTGGGCTCTTTACTCTTTGGAATCTATTTCTTGGAAGTCTAGGCTAAAGTAGACAGCCTTTGTCTTATGGGGCACAAGGCACACTGATGATTGCAAACCAAATGCATTTCCCCCAATGATATTGATATACTACAGGAGGGGCTAACACAGACAAATGAGTGGTGCCAAAGCCACCGTCTGAAAGTAAATGCATAAAAGTGCATTATTATCCCCCTTTGGGAAAACAGAATTCCCTGTTAATTACAATATTGACAGCATATCCCTAAGTTCAAACTCAGTGGTGCGAGATATAGGAACACAGGCTGATAGCAATCTGAACTTCGACTACTAAGTTTCCACAGTGGCAAGGAAAGTGTTCTACATTGCATATCTCATAAGTAAAGGCATTGCATCCAGGTCTAAGGATGTTGTAACTCCACTGTACTCGACCCTCATCAGACCATTAACAGAGTACAATACTCCCTTTTGCATGTACCTCACCAGATACCTGCAGCAGGTGGAGAGACCACAGAGGTTTCTCACCAAAAAAATACAGGGCCTCCAAACCATGACCTGCATGGATAGACTGAAAGCCTTCTCACTGTACTCTGTATCTTGTAGGCTGCTGAGAGGTGACTTGTGCCTGGCCTACAGGGCAGTCTAGGATCCTGCCCTGATGGAAATGATGTACATCCACAAGTCAAATGGCAAAAGACTCACTTTCTCTGGGTATCTTAACTTAGCCCATCACAAAAACAGAACATGCTGGAGAAACAGATATATCTCCCCAAGATTACCACTCCTCTGGAATAAACCTCCAATTCACATGAAGTAGAGCTTCTCACTGACCCTATTCAAGACAAATGGATTAGAAACCACAAATTCAGCTCAGGGGTGGCACCCATGTCCCTCATGGACAGGGGTAGTTGGTGCCTATCATAGACTTGCTCTGAGAAATATATCCAACTAACCAAGGAAAATTCAGGAGACTCATGATTAACATGGGTATGCTTGTAAAGATTCTATGGTCAGTAGCCTAGTAACCTCCTGTGAACCTATGTACCTATGAACCCATGAAGAAACTCTTGGATGAATTTCAAGGTTACAAACAACTGAATATGGGTATGATTGACTATAAATTCTATGAAGTTTTTGATAAAAATTATGTTAAAAAGTTAGATAAGAAAATGTTGTATATTCTCTGGGTTATTCAGAATCAAAGATTGAAAGAAATTATGTTCAATGGTAATTAGGTTATTCCAAACATATTGAGGAAAATTAAGAGGTGGTTGTGGAAAGAGGAGTGGGGTCAATAAATATGTGATTTGTAATTCTGTTGAGATGTATTTACATTTTCTAATACTGTAAATATGTAAATATGTTTATAATTTATTTTATATTCTTGTAAATAATGCATGTTTATACTGGTTTAAAATAAATGAACCACTACTTTTTTTGTTTGTGAGTGGGAATTCTATTTGAACGCACTTCCTGTTTTTTTTCCCAAGTGCTGAGGCAGCCAGGAGAAACACAGGTGTAATGGAGGAAGAAAGAAACCATTGTGCTGGTTTGGTGCATAAAATCATAATTGAATGAGAGTCTGCAGATGTTACAAATAGCACGTAGCTAATTTTAAAATGAACAAATATGAGAAGGCTGTAGTGACAGAAGTGGCATCTGGTGTTTTTGCCAATGATAATCTTGTTTCTTTACTGAATTAAAGAGGAGACAAGGGAAGACTCAGAAATATCCCGGTCTGATATGATGGACAAAGTAATATCATTGGAGAATATTGCAGTTGGAGAAAAAAAAAGGAAAAAAGCTGATGAACAAGACAATGGTAAAAATCGAACTGGTAGAACATTTGCAGAAGTGGTAGCAGGGACAAAAGTTTGGTAAATTTTATTAAAAAGAATGAAAGATTGTTGGTTCTTATAAAAAAGCAGAAAGAAGAGACTGTGGACAGGTATCATATTTGGGATAGTTTAGTATTACTGTTAGGGTTTGAAGCAAAGGAAGTAAGTTCATTGATTCATTTGGGAAAGGAATATTTTTGTGATTTAACACATGAACAGGAAAAAGTAAAGAGCATATTTTTGTTCCTTTCTGAAAAAAAAGTCTGTTATTTGTTGAATGACTTTGTTTTTCTTAGACATGGAATTCAATTAAAAAAGAAAGTATATGTGCAATTTGGAGCAGATGATATTGAATCAAAATATGTTAAAAATTATTTTTCCTTACTGGGTTACTCAGTTTCTAATATAGTAAAAGACAAAGAAAAAAGGGGCATTTGGAATGGAAGGTAGGAATTAGATGTCTTTTTGAAATATGAAAAAATGTTGTTTAACATCTGTCTAGTATAATTCATTTTAATGGTCATAGAGGTACAGTTAGATACACAGAGCAGCCAAAAGCTTGTTTCTTTTGTGGAACTTTTGATCATTTGATAAATAATTATAAAAAAAAATCAGGTGTAATCAATGTGGTGAAATGGGCCACATGATGAATAAATGTGAAAAGGAATGTAGAATATTTAAAGGTGTTTGTCATTTTTGGTTTAATTGTAAACAAAAATAGGAAAGACAGATAGAAAACAATAAAGAATATAATGTTTTAGTTTACAACAAAAGAGTAGTTGAAAGAGAAAAACAAATGTGTAATAAAAAGAAGTAACAAAGCCATGTGTAGTAAGAAACATAACTGAACAGGAAGATGGAGAGAATATAATGATATTGATGAAGAGGACATTGGAAGTGATAAGTCAGATGTTTGGGAATATAAAGTTAAAGAAGTTAGAAAGAGGAATTCCATAGGTACAAGAGTATGGGGAAGAAAGAGAAAATTAAAAAATATATATTTCTCCAAAGATTTAAAAAAAGAAAGGAATGATTATAGAGTAGTATTTGTAAATGCTATTAAATGGGTTAGTAAGGGAAGAAAATAGCTATATTACAATGGTGTAAAAATATGAGGCTGAAATTATTTACAGAATGCAAGATGTTTTCGTGAAACTGAAAGAAGGCAATTTAAAATTCTATGGAAAGAAAGTGTAGTATGCAGTTTTGGGAGAGATAAATGATCAAGTGTAGTATTTATGTTTAGTGAGGACATTAAAGTATTAGATTTTGTATCATTAAATCAAGAAGGGCTATGGTTGTAGATATTACAAGAGATAAAGATGTTTTAGGGTTATAGGACCATTTATTTTCACATTTATAAATGAGTAAAAGATGTTATTTGATTTATTGAAAGCATATGTTATAGTAAACATGAAAACAATTTGATTGTGTATTAAGAAAGTGAAGAGAAAGAGTTGACATTAGAAAGCTTAGGGAAGTATGTGGTGAATTGAAGTTATGCATTATAGCAGGGTGGACATATAGTAGGGGTACTTTATGTACAATAATTGATTTTTTTATCTTGTCTAACTCAATAATAGTAGTAAAGGGCATAAATATTTTTAACAGATTTTCTGATCTTTAAAGTATTTGGATTAACTGTGGTTGAAAGTAATGCAGATATAATAGAAGAAAATAACTAAAAGATTAATAATGAAAGGTATAGAATGGGGTTTTGGAAAGAGATATTAATTGTTGTTATGAACAGAAAACCATGAGACATTTTTAATGAGTAATGGACTAAATGGTAGGGTAGTGTTTAAAGAAAATTTTAAAAAGTTTTTTTTTTTTACATTTGGGTTTGGATGAAAACAAAGAAAAATAGAATATGGGAAAAGATAACATGTTTAGTAGCTTGGAAAATAATTATATTATTATTATTATTATTATTAGTAGTAGTAGTAGTAGTAGTAATAGTAGTAGTAGTAATAGTAGTAGTAGTAGTAGTAGTAATACTATTTAACCAAACATTTGTTAAAAGATAAGACAGAAGGGGTTTCTACTTTTTGGAAAAATGGGTAAAAATAGTTAACTATTATGAATGAGATAAAAAAAATAGTGAAGGTGTTATTGTGATGAGTGAAAAAGAAATATTATTGAATAAGAGAAACAAAAAATGTAACTTGGGGAGATAAGAAAGTTTCTAAAGCATCAAATAAAAATAGTAAGAAAAATCTAGTTGGAAGAATTGAATAAAGTTTTGAACAGTGTTAATGTGGATTCTGTTTCAGGCTTGAATGGAATAGGCTACAGTTTTACAATGGTATACTGGAACAACAAAAAAGATATTAATGGAGGCGTTTAGTGAATGGTTGCATGGCAGTGTAATAGATGAGAATATTTTGAGTAAGATATAAAATTTATTTGGGAAAAGGAAGGTGAGAAGAATGATATTGGAAACTTGTGAACCATAACTTTAGATAATATGAATTATAAGATATTCATGAAAATATTACAAATCAGATTTAGTGAGGTTATTAAGGAATTTTTTATAGAAGGTACTTTTAGTGTTAAGGGTAAGTGCTAGTCATGATTTGTTATTGTATAAAACAAGTAATGGAGGCTGCTGCTGTGCTGGTAAACGCTCGTGCAAGCAGTATAAATCAAAGTTATAGTAAATCAAAATAGCAGGACTGAGCGAAAACAAGTGTAACACTTAAAGTTCAAAGTACTTTATTATCAATAATTAATAAGATAAGCGCTTTCGCTGTGTAGCTTCATCAGATCTTACATTCATTCTAAGATTCCACATCTTATATATACACAGGTTTTAAACAATTAATCAATCAAGTAAGTTAATTGGTATGATTATTTAAAGAAGCAGGCAGACATCAAAGACCCAGCTTAATATACAAATCTGATAAAGATAAAACCATTTAAAAACAATCTCATATATAAAGTATACATAGGAAACACATATATAAAAAGTTATATATAAAAATATGTATAAAAAACATATCAGTTAGTACATATATATTTGTAATTAAAATAGATATTAGTGTGAAAAAGATTCTATAGACAAGTATGCTTAATGTCTAACATATAAAATTTCATATATATGTATGTATAAATTAATATAATGTCTTATAAAATAAAGTAACCACACTACATGTGGTAACTAAATCTATGACGTAATGACATGGTAGTGATATAAAAGACAATTCGTTTACAGAGAGATAGAATACCTATTTCTAGGGGGTTTATCTAATGTTTCTACGCTGTCTTAATTTTGGCTTGATAGAGGCCCTATCATTGAGGCCTAATCCTTTATCTGATCTTAGTAGAATTATCCATTCAGTTTCCTTACTCTCTGTATATATCTTAATGTCACCCCCTCTAGAGTTGGGAGTAATTACTTCAAGTACCTTGAACAAAAATCTATGTGTGTCATCATTTAATGCTACATGCTTGGCAAGGGCATTATGTAATGTACCTTTCCTTATGTGATATACATGTTCCCTTATCCTATCCCTCAGTGGTCGATTTGTTTTACCAACATAGAAGGATGAACATAATTGACAAACAGCTAGGTATATCACATGAGAAGTCATGCAGTTGGCTTCAGCTCTTATATTAAAAACTTTCTGTTGATCAGGATGAAAGAATTCTGTCTTACTGTCTATGTAACAACAGAAATTACAGCGACCACAGCGTCTTGTGCATCCATTCTGTATAGATTTCCTATCAAATTTAGGATGGCATAACATTCTTTTTAAGTTGTGTTTATTCTTAAAGATAAACCTCGGTGTTTCTCCTACTATCTGTTTAATTTCTTCATCTATCTGTAATATACCCCAGTGTTTGTCTATAATCTGCTTAATCTCTATATGATCAGATGAAAAGAAGGTGGAGAATTTAGTGAAAGATTCACTCATATTTTGTTTCTCATTATAGCTAGCACTGTTGGATCCAAAGTATGGCATAGCTGAAGTGGAGCCTAAATTGTACACTTCGTCTATCTTAGAATGTATTTCCTCGACTTTATATCCTCTGTTTAATAGTCTATATTTCAAATAATTTATCTCAGTGTGAAATCCCTCTTCCATTGGATTCAGTCTTGAAGCTCTAATAGCTTGTCCTTTCACAATATTTCTAAAGACAAAAGGAGGGTGCATACTGGATCTTAGAAGCAATGAGTTAACATAACATGTTTTACGATGAACTCCAGTGTTAATTAAATTATTATGTAGCCTCTCTATATATAAGTCTAGAAACTCAATTCTATCCTCTGAAAACTTCATGGTAAACTTAAGACATGGTATTAAATTGTTCATGATTAGGTATGTGGATTCAAGTTGTTGTGGTGTCCCTTTCCAAAGAATAAAGACATCATCTACAAAACGTCTGTAAAATATCACATGTTTCTCAAAGAAATTTTGTAGAAATAATGTATGTTCTTCCCAATGTGCAAGAAACATATTGGCGTAGCTGTTGGCACAAGATGTACCCATGGCTACGCCATCTTTCTGTCTATAGATGTTATCCTTGAACATAAAGACATTATTTTCTAAGACTAATTCCAAAAAGTGAACTATTAAGTCAGTAAGTACATTGGTATAGTCACTGTGATTTTTCAGGTACTGTAATGTATAATTCAAGCCCAGTTCATTGGGAATCACTGTGAACAGTGACTGTATGTCAAATGTGACAAATGAATAGTCTTTAGTGATTGTTTTGTCTTGAATACATTCATAAAATTCTGTAAGGAATTGTTTAGTGTCTTTTAGTACTATTTTATTTTTATTTAGCACAGCCCTCAGATGTTTTTCTACAAATACTGATAGATGTTCTGTGACCCAACCTCGTCCAGAAACTATTGGTCTCATGGGTGGGTTCTTATTATCCTTGTGTATTTTCGGCTGTCCTTGAATAACTGGTATAGTAGGTGTTAGAATATTAAGATAGTCAAATAATTCCTTGTCAGTTTACTTTTGAAAATATCCTCTAGCGTATTCTTCACATATCTTATAGTTTCTATAACATCGTCTTTTGTTATTAAATCATAGAATTTGTCCTGCATCAATTCTGTCATTGCTCCGATATAATTTTGCATATCCATAACAACAATGCTGCCTCCTTTGTCAGCTGGTCTAATAACTATAGTAGGGTCTTCCTGTAATTGTTTTAGACTTACTCTTTCTTTATAAGTTAAATTATCTCTCCTTTTACATCTTTTTTGCTCTACTCATGCAGATAGAGTAGTGAGGACTGTAAGTTTGTAAGGATTTGAGAGCTATAAAAAGGCTAGGGAGAAGTTATGCTTGAGCAAGTGAGAATCTGGAGTCAGATGTGAGGAGCAGTTTGTTTCTGTAAAAAAGTCCAAACTTTTGGTGGGTTTTCTTTATTCTGTGAAGTACATGAAGGTCAAATATGACTTGCTCATCTATGATTACCCTAGGAGCATAGTGTGAGTATCTGGTTTGATAATTGTGTTGTTGATGGAAGAAATAGTAAATGAGGATTTAAGGTGGTAGAAGGATTTAGGGAGGAAGAGCAGATGTTTTTTTTTCTTTTTGGGGCTGAGTATGAGTTGATAGTTGGTAAGCCATGGTTCTGTGAGGTTGAAAGATGCTTGTGTCTTGGATAGTAGGTCAGAGAGGTTGTCAAGTGTAGGAGATGATAGTAGAGTCATCCGCATACTGTATGAGGGATGACTGAGGACATGATGTGTAAAGTTGGTTAGTGAAGCTATTAAAGAGAAGGGAGCCTAGAATTGAGCTTTGTGGAGTTCCCATTTTGATAGGGAGAAAGGGGAAGAGAGCTGAAAGCCATCTGACAGATTGTTGTCTGTCAGTGATGTAGCTGTTAAACCAAGAAAATAGCTGAAGAGAGGTTAAGTTGAGAAAGTCTGGAGAGTAAGATAGGGTGAGAAACAATGTCAAAAGCTTTGGAAGGGTCAAGAAAGAGGCAGGATACAAGTTTAGTATTGTCTCTGGTATGGCAGATGGAGTTAGTGAAGGAGATGAGAGCAGTAGTTGTGATATGGTGGGGACAAAAGCCATGCTGGGTTTGGGTGAATAGCCATAAGATGTTTATGAACAACGTTTTCAAGATTTTCTGAGAGGGGAGAGATTATAGCAATTGGTCAATAATTAGAAAGCTCTACAGAGTTTCCACCTTTGTGGATGTGTATAGTATACATTTTTTTTCCAGAGAGTAGGAACTGTGTATTTACTAACTGAGTGATTTATGTGAACTAAGACAGAAATTGCTATGGAGTTAGCAGCTCCCATAAGGAAAAAAGATGGCAGGTTATCTGCAGATGGGGAACATGGTTTAAGGTTGAGAAGGAGATTTTTAATGTAACGAGTGGGAACTGGATTTAGTACGAAGACATTTTGTTGTAGTGGGAGGTAGTAGGAGGTGAGGGGTTGATTTAGTTAGAGTTCTGCATAAGTTTGCTTGTCATGTGGTTTGAACCATGTTTCAGAGAGAGCAACTATATTGGGGGAGTATTGGAATGTCCAGGTATGATATTCTGTTTTCTTGTTAAGAATGTTGTGAATATTGATGGAATAGAAGGAGAGATGTTTAGTAGTAAGATTAGGTGGATTCAGGAGTGGTTGTGGACTAGTAATGAGAGTTGGTGGGTTAAAGCCAGGGTCATGTCACCTTAGAGTAAAAGAGAGTTAGATGTGGAGGTGAAAGTAGATTTGTATGAGTAGTATGAGAGAAACCTTTATTTAGGACTGTTATAAGGATAGATCTTAGGAAGAAATTTAATTTTGGTAAGGGTGAAGTTAGAGGTGTTGACGAGTGAGGGGGATATTGGAGTAGAGTAGTGACTGTCATTGTTTCATGTGAAATGGGAGGAGGTTGGAGTGTTAGGTTGAAGATTAAGTTGAGTGTGATAAGAGGTGAGGTTAGATACAAGTAGAATAAGGAAGGATAAAAAGAGAGGAAGGAGCATTTCAGAGGGAAGAAGTGCAGAAGATGGTGCGGAAAGTGTATTAGTGGTGAGCATTGAGGGAGTAACTGTGAATGGGAGGATGAGGTGAGTATGGGAAGGAGTACTTATATAATGTGAATAGTGGTGGTAAGAGAGAAGAAGGGAGGGGTAGAGTGTGATTGGTTAAGATGTGCTGGAAGTGGGAGGTTATGGTGGATGGGCTAGAGATGGTCAGCTATAAATGTAATTGATGTGGGGGTGGATGGGAATGGGGGTAGGCTAGGGAAGTGGAGTGAGCCTGAACATGGAGAAAGCAAATGCAGCAGGATTACCCAACAAGTATGTGCTTCAGACAGAAAAATAAACAATCATTAAATGTAAAATTTCACTTGAAGTTTGGAGGTAAGTTATGCCACTTTTCCGAGGTAAAAAGGTGTTAGTGGCTGAGCTTAGCAGCAAGTAACCACAGGTATAAAATTAATTGTAGAGAGCTACAGAGTTATTACCAAATAAGCAAATGTGGCTGCACAGTAAAGGCAGTAAGGGATGATTAAGTTGGGAAGAGAGGGAAGGGTGCCACGATGATGTGCTGTGACTGAACTTGTTAAGAAATATCTTACAGGTAACAAAAATCAAGTGTGAACATATAGGTGTTACTGTTTTAGCTTTGGTAAAGCAATGTAATGGAGATACAAGTGTGTTGTTAGTGGTGGGACTCCTCTTGTTATCCCCGACTACAGAAATTGAGCTCCATTTGTGAGTATAGGCCCCTAAGGAGAGTGAGAGAGAGAGAGAGAGAGAGAGAGAGAGAGGAATGCACAAATAGGGTGAGGAACAGTCGACACAGGGACAGGAGTATATTACAGCAAAACTAAGTGGGTTCAGGAAGAAAGCAGAGTGAGGGACAAGGACAGAACAAACATTAAAGCATAACAGTTACCTGTTAAAGGTAATATGTTTTATATATCTGCAAATATTATATTTATTTTGTAATGAGATAGAAACAAATAACTTTTTTAGGGTATAGAAAGATCAGACAGTTATGGATTAAGATTTTTGAGCTTTTTTGTTTGGGAAATATAAATAAGCTAGAAAATATTATAACAAATAAGATTTTGTATGGATATTATGGGATGAAAAATACATTTTTAGTTGATAAAAGAGATAAAATCATGTTAAAGGTAATTTGGAAAGTATGGGAGACTAAAACAAAGGAATCATTATCTAACAAAAATGGAATTTAGCAGAAATTTTATGGAAAATAAAAATGTGGTTGTGGCAAAAAGAATGTGTGTGGTGAGGGTAACTGAATTTATTTCTGTTTAAATGCAATTAAATTTTGTAAACATGTTTCATATAATTTGTGAAAATAGTGTATACTAAAGGACTTCCTACTCTTTTTGATAGGGGCTGTGGGATCTTTTACATCCACCTGTGGTGCCACCAAGATGGGATCTTGGTTCAACATCTCATACAAGGTATAATACTCTCAGGAGTGCAGTACCATGGTATTCGCAAACACTCTTCCTGGTGTGGGAAGAAAACCCACAGCCTTTGTACCAAAGGCCAGTGTGCTACTTGTTGCATTACTGAAATTTGCAGCAGTGATGTTGGGGAACTGGGGTTCAGAAGCATGTGATGGCAATCATTATACTAAATTACAATTGCAGTGCCTATAGTTAGTGTAACATCACGCATGAAAGAAGATGTTTTGATAATTAGGGAGGCTCTAAAGCCATATCTCTCTCCTGTTCCTGATTTCCAGAGACATACCAGATTAAATCACAAAAGCTGGCTCCATCCTTCCTAAAATTTCTGATTTTGTGATAATAGTAAACAAACAGAACCAGCCACTCCAATTAAAGGCTTCATGATCTTTTTATACAAATCCTCTAATTTTGTAAATTTTCTTTTTTAACAGTAGCAATATTTAAAGTGCCCCTTTTATAATTCCTTTGACCTTAACAGTCTTTTGGCTTTGTCACTGGTTCTTGATGTAAGGCCTATGCAACCATCCATGCAATACCAAGGAGGGCCATACAAATTACACAAGCAATGATAAATCATCTTTTCCCCCTGGTATCTTCTGAAAATGGATTTTAACCTGTCAATAATTTACTCAGAATAAACAAACAAATAAGTGAAATCTTAAAAAAAGAAGTGCCACTATCTTCTTTCTACTTTTTCTTGGTCAGGGGTCGCCACAGCGGATCACCAGTCCGCTCAAGATTGGCAGTGGAGTTTTACAGTGTTGAGGTGCCAGCCCGACGCCCAACCATCCACAGAAGGCACACACATGCACACACTCACACCTAGGGCCAATTTAGAGCGCCCAATCCACCTACAGCATGTCTTTGGGATGTGGGAGGAAACTGGAGCACCCGGAGGAAACCCACGTGATCACAGGGAGGACATGCAGACTCCTCACAGAAGGCACCCCAGCTGAGGATCGAACCGGAGAACCTCTTGCTGTGAGGTGGCAACGCTAACCGCTGCACCACCATGGCTGCCCAAAGTGCCACTATACTGCAAATGGATATTGTAGGATTATAACCCAAAACATCTAACCTTGCAGGTCCGGATAATTCAGCTACAAATATGATATAAAGCTTTGGGTGTGTGTGTGTGTGTGTGTGTGTGTGTGTGTGTGTGTGTGTGAGTGTGTCCTAAATGCCTTAGTATTCTTGTAGAAGTCTAAGGAGCTTATCATTAACAGCCAGGATAGTGACTTTCATAGTCTTGTAAAGGAGGTATAGGTGGATTGGTTGGGGGTGGGGAGCTCCCGTTTAGATACTATGATTGTCAATGAAAAGAACCGAACCTCTCCTGCTGGAGTGAAGCTGTTCTGCCAATACAAAAAGTTGCGTTGCAGTTTTTGTCACACATTGTGTCACTTTTAATATTTATTATTATTTCTCATTTGGATCTTTGAATCTAAACTGCCACTGAAAAAAGTTAATGCAAAAAAAAAAAAATGAAAATCTTTTATTAGATAAATAGTTGATGGAACGCCCACAAGTCCTCCTGTTTCCTATCCCAGTATGTATACACGATTTAAACCACTATAGGACTACATATTTATTAAGACTCTCTCTTCCAGACTGCTGCGCTGGATCTGTTAATAAATGGAAGGGGAAAAAGAAAAACACTGTAATGCAGCCTAATAGACAAAGTCAAGGTGGAGAAAATCGTTCTGCAAAAATCATGCCTTTAATGAAAACGACTTTTCTGCTTTAGGTTTAAAAACGTAGACGCACATGTAGCAAAGTTATTAATCTATTTCTCATTATGTTGCAGCTCATGTTGCCATTTAGCATACCAAGTGCCTGCAATGGATTTTTTCACTTCTTTTGGTACAAAATGAAAATAATAACATCACGTAGGATCAGGATTGCCCACCCCTTCTCCCCACCATCCTAAAGCAAGCAGAACCACCAGTGGGGGAGATATTGCACCAGTAGTGGACAGAAGAGGAGGAGGAGGAGGGGGAAGAATACCGTGCTTGGAAGTGAGAGAAACCCAGATGAATGCGGTACTTGTTTGCCTCTTTCTCTCACATACACACTACAGATTGCAGACCCCACTTGATGGGAAGACGCCACTTCCTGCTTGCCTGTAGAATACACACTTGTCTGTTCCTTAGGATTACTTTTTTCTCGGCGGTCTGTGATTAAAGGAGACCCTGCTATCAGAATTTGTACCTGCACTATCGCTTCTGCACGCTAAAGGCAGCAGGACCACTAGCAGCACCATCACCTGGGCAACATGATCCCAGCAGGCAGCGTGCACACCTCTTATACCGCCAACAGCAGCAGCAGTTAGAGGACATTTCGTGAACCTCCCTCCTGCAGGTGGGTTGTGTTTTGGGGGGATTTTCTAAGTTGAGAGCCCTCGAGCTCCATGTTTTGAAATTAGGACACTAAGTAATAAGAACAGTGCAACGATTGCTGTCGTTGGTGTGCCATTAAAAGGAAACACTGTGCGTGCAGCACATAATTATAGGACTGCTGTCGTTATTTACTGCAGTCTGGGGTGACTGGGAAAGGGGTCACTGAGTACTCCTTCAAAACACAGGCATGGCAGCAACTTTTAGTTCAAGGTGCCATCTCTGCCTCTGATGAATTTTGTTATTGTGAGACTTGCCTGGGGTACTTTCATTGAATGGTTGTGATTGCTTATATTCTTTACTGGGGCAGATAATGAGTGTTTTTGAGGGGAAGGGGCGTTTCTTTTGGCGTTTCTCCCGCCTATTCAGTCAACGAGTGCAGGAATGTAATATTTAGCAGCGCATTGCCCCTTTGTATAAAGGATATAGGTTGTTAACCTTTTGATGTTACCTGAATGTTTAATGTGCAATGTTTCCCCTGTGAGAGCACCCTCTCTGGCAGTTCACCTTTGTGGGTTAGTAATCGGGGACTGTTGTTGGATGCACACACAAGGGCACATAAAGCAGCTACTGAAATAAAGAGTGCAAGAGCTTGAATTTTACATTTTCTTTCTTGAATTTTACCTTTGCTTGACGGCATAGATGGGATCGGGGAGGGAGTGACACAGAATATTGTACTGTTCCAAGGTTTCATAAAGGTGACAAGTCATCACTGTAGTCACAAGTCAGTTTTGATAGTGTGTGTTGCTAGACCCGTTTGAGATGATTTAAGCTATTGTCGTGTATTGTGTTCATTATGGCTCACCACGGAAAGCTTTCAGATTCCTATGCGTACACTTTGGCTCCTTACTTTGCACTGAATGTAATCGGAATTACACGACTTAATTGCTCCTCAGCTTAAACCAATAATATTCCATTTCATCATGGTAACCATTCCCCAGTGTTCCCTTATTAGGGATACTTTTGAAAGTCTTACCCATTAGCCCCAGCTAGCAAGTTGTCCTAACTATACAGGAGAACGTCCCCAAAATCAGTCCCCACGGGGTTTATTAACAGTTTTCATAAGATGTAACTTTATGATAGTAATTGGTTCACGTTCTCCTTCATCTAGAATGTCATTCTTAGGTAGATGCCTGAAAAATATTCCAGGGTCTAAAGAAAGTGCCATACTCTAGGTTCTGGCCCACTTTTCCCCCCTTTTTAAGCTTTATTTTCTTACTTGTACTATGTGTTAAGCTGTAGTGCTTACTGTTATTATTTTAGCATGATTGCAGTGCATTTTTAATGAATTTGGGCATTCTGTCTTCTTAAAGTGTTGATCTTGTGTGAGTGGGTGAATATAATCAGAAAAGGAAACCATGCCTTTTCACAATACCCTTAGTGCCTGTGATCATTGCCAAAAAAAAAAAATCTTGGAAGAGAATGAACTGGTGGCAGGGGGCAATCAGGAGAAACATGGAAAAGAAACCCTACAAGTTTGGATGGTTTCAGTTTTATCACTACAAATGCTAAACAAACACACATGTATTCATTCAGTGTACAAAATGTTAAATCATTATGTTTTTCAAATTATATTTAGTTATTTGCTATCATATTGATTTAAATGTTTAAACAGTGAACATAGTTTGCCCTTTCCTTTTCTGTCATCTTTGCAGTTTCCACAGTGTTTCTATTCTCAATTATTTTGGAAGCTCATGAATATGTAAGGCGCACAAGTTGCACTATATTGTCAGCAAAAGTAAAGCTGAAAGTGATGCTGCTTCCCCACAGCCATATGTTTTAAACAAGTCACGTGATAATAATTTACTCTGAAATTAATTTTCTAGAACACCATAAGCAAATGTAATGAAGAGTAACACCAGTTGCATCTGTAACTGTCATTTTCAAAAGTATTTCCTTTAGCCAGTAAAATCAAAAAGTAATACTTTTTCTGCACTGGCAGTGTTTGCAAGATGTCCACATCTGAATAAATCCTTGTCTTTCCAGCTATATGTCTTTGTGTTGAGGTCCTGCCTCTCAGTTGCTTGAGACCTATTTTCATTTGTTAAACAAATGTCTGCATTGGCAAGAGCTTTCCACACTGGACTGCTTGTTACTTCCCATGGTTAATAACAAAAGGCTTCTTAAAGCATGCAGCAGTGATCCAAGATAAAATACAGCTAAGGACGCAGGCAGCTTAAACTAGCCAATCCATAATCTGTAAAAGTGTGCACTGCAGACAATTTTTGTTATATGCGTTTGACTCTATTTTGTTCTTGTTATACCTTTTACAACCTGTTTTCTGTATTAGCTTGCTGTAGTCCCGATTAGTTTTGCTACTGATGTTCTTCTAAAAAAGATAAGTTACTTCTATTCCTACATAGTTGCATTCTCAGTTCACCACTGATTTAGCCAGATTCTCTAAATCAGGAGCCATAACAGTCACTTCAAAACATCAGCTTTTCTTTATTATTTATATTCATTGAGAACTAGTGGCTTAATTTGTCATTCAACAAATAGTTATACTTGAAAAAGGAATTATTTTATTAAAAGACCGTCAACATTTTTTATGTGTTTAACTTTAGCCAGCAAGAATAATTATTCCTTTGATTTCTGTTTAAAAATACATGTAACCAAAAAAATTAGAGTGGAATCAGCACACATCACCACTAAGAAAAATCTCTGGTTGCATGTTTTTAGAATGTTAGGTATAATGTTATAATCTCTAAACATTTTTAGTAACATATGAGCAGTCAATTGTGACTAGTCAAATACTGCCCTTGAGGATTGTTTTAAACTTATCCAACTTCCTTTTGGTGAGAATCAAACCCTGTACTTTGTGGTTGGGAAGTAAATACCTTAACCATTATAACAACTTGCTGCATCTTTTAACTTGTTGAATGTAGTATAAGACTGCTGTTACTCAAGAAACTCTCACACTATACTTTTTCCTGTCAATTGTCTTCCTCATTTAAGCAGATATGTATGCTAATGATGGCTGCTTATCACCAAGTAGTATTTATCTAGTGCAGTAAGTATGCCCCTACAATGACAAATGCCATGAGTACCTTTCATGTTATCTACACATACACCTTTATATTTCATTTTGATTACTGTTTTAAATAATTTTATCAGCAATAATATACATTTCTGAAGTCCCCCTTACAGATGGAACATACATGCTCCACGGTGCCACTTGCTATGAAAATAATATGAACAAACAAATAATATTACTACTCATACTCATACTGATACTAACACCAACACTGATTCTGACACTGATACTAAAATACTAATACTGATACTGATACTGTTACTAATACGGCAGATAATACTAATAAATCAGACTTCCCCTGTAAACAAATGTTAAATAAATAAATAAAATAATAAATAAATAAATAATACTAATGCTAATACTAACACTAATAGTGATAGTAATACTTATGCTAATGCTACTTATGCTGATACTAATACTTATTGATTAGGCATAAGCCATTAAATAGTGAGGGAGTTGTATATCTTGCCTTGGTATGAAATGAGTAATAAAATGGAGTGCCATCAAGGTATCTTAGCAAGCACTCATTTAAGCTGATAAGAACAAAAAAGAGGATACAATTATACATATAAATTGCACTAAAAACTGACAACATGGTATTTTGACAAGTGCTGCTATTAGTATATAAGAACAACCAAGACAGTGAAATTGCACATATAAACTGAATTTAAAAAAGATAAAATATGTACTATTTTACACACTTGCTAGTTCAGTATCATCACTTTTGTGTGCTGTTTTTCAGCTGTCTGTTCATCTAGAAGGCAGCTGTACACACAGATTTGATTCCTCTATGTCCCTAAAATATTTTCAGGCTAAACAAAAGTGAGATGACACAGTATATGCACTGCCACTTTACACTGCTTTTCTCTGAAACTACATTGTCAGCTTGTGAGTCATCATTGTTCTTCAGAACTCTTTGCATAGTATCCATACCTTCAGCTAATCTGTTTTTGGATATACTAGTACACAGTGGAAATGTATTGCGTTTTGAATGTGATAGTTGTTGATGCTCTCTGCACAGTTAAATTGGTGGAAAAATAATGTATGTTCTTAACACAAAATACAGTGGCTAGAAAACTAGCAGCATTTCATTTACAAATAACCACGTTAATATATCTTGCCAAACAGTGCACTTTTTTAATTAAAGTGCTGCATTCAACGTTTAAACAAGGCTGGGATTCAGAAAGCATATTGTCATCATCACTATGAGGGCAACTCTGCAGTAACCAATAGTGTCACAGTGATATAATGCAAATTAGAGACACGAAGGAGTAACATCTAGTTAATGATTCACTATCATGTCTCTGAATTGAGAAATGGGTGGCTACAGGTAACGCTGCTATTGTTCTTCCCAGCAACTCCTATAACACAGTTGCATAAGCACATACAAACATGCAGGTGAACACACACACACACACACACACACACACACACACACACAGACACCAACACTCATGCATAGTTTGCCCCACACACACACATACACAGACATAGACATCCAGAGTGTTGCAGTCATGCCCCTACATACATGCAGATGCAGTCAGACATATGTACACCTGCCATTATGCTCAGCCATATCCTGCAATGGCTTCACAGTACTTAACTCACTGCTGGCATTGCTCTGAAAGGGAATAAACTGTCAAAAGTCAGCATGCAGTTTTTTTTTGCTTCAGTATAGTCATTCTTTGAATCATTCTGTTTCACTTTTCTGATTCGGGTAAAATGTTCTGGGAAAGCTCACTTGGCTAATTAGTGTTAGCAACACCCATGCACTGCTGCATTTGCATGAAGCCTTCGCAAACAATACTGGTGTAATTCTATGGATGGATGCCTTTTTACCACTGTAGTGTTACAGCAGTCCTGATTTGGTCTTGCATAACACACTGAGCAATTTTGCTACAAATAAGATTGCACAGTGTGCTATGCGTTTCAGAATCCCAGCTTTTGTCTTTACAAACAAAAGATATGGTGCAAGTCCCATCTCATGAATCAAGCTCTCGAACCCTGTACTGTAATGGATTTCATTTATCACATAAAGCTATTCCTCTTTTCTTTATTCAGGTTGGATGGCTGCTTTTCATTCGTGTTAATGGGCTACAGTAGTGCCATAGTTTGATTTATGTAGGTTATGCAAACGTTTTATGAACGGCCTATCCTATAGGTGTTTTTCTAGCATACTTCTAAGGTAAGCTTTTTGCCATTACTGGTACTTTTGCAGCATTTTAGTAGTTGATTTTTACTATCATCTTGTAGAATTATAGTTTAATTTTGGCTTGTAGTTACTTCAGTGTTGCTAATATAGAGTTTTAGATTCATGTCAGTTTTGCTAGTGGTACCATTTTCAATGATCCAATTGTTATTGCAATTTCCTTTTTATTAATGTTAGTGTAATTTTTACAGGTGGTATTTCTAGGAGGGTGATTTATGCTTGTTATTTTTTGTGTATACGGCATATGAAGATTTGCTTCTTTTTTTCAGCATTAGTATGGATGGGGTTACTTAAATAGTATAGT
Organism: Protopterus annectens; assembly: GCF_019279795.1. Classification (NCBI taxonomy): domain Eukaryota; kingdom Metazoa; phylum Chordata; order Ceratodontiformes; family Protopteridae; genus Protopterus; species Protopterus annectens. Next base: position 90,947,141 of record NC_056730.1, on the reverse strand, counting down.
TACTGCCCTTATAATGCAGAGAGCCCACACAAAAGTTGAGTAATACAATGTTAGTCTCAACTAAAGTGTTAATTTTTGGATCCTAACTTCTTTTTCAGATATTTTCTGAATAGCACAGTCAGTTCTATTTACAGTAGCAGCATGCACAGTCTGACAAAGGCTTGCGTGCTTTTAATTTGGAAGGATAAAACCTGCCAATATGTGTGAGACAGATGTTGTGAAGGTGGGAGTTAGAAGGTGTAGTGCTTGCTGTTACTGACCAAGAAGTAAGCTGTGCCAAACAGTGTAAGTTAATAATATTTTCGAAAAGTAGTAGATTAAAGGCTATCATATCCATGCCATAATATATAGTACAAAAAGAACTATGACCAAAACTGAATAAACCTGATGAGAGCCTTTAAAGTGAGCCAGCCAGACTTAATGAAACCAGTTTCGCATGGACTTTGAGAAGATGTGAATCAAAGTCCTGGGAGAGAATGACTGTGTCATCCAAACAGGCTGCAGCACAGGACTGGTGAGGCTTTAAACAAGGTCCATTAACCTGTGGAGCATGGCCGGGCCCCTATGGAGACCAAAGAGGAGGATGGTGTAATGCAGTATTTCATCTGCTTAGAAAATGCAGTTTTTCTTCTTGGCCTCATTGATTAAGGGTCACTGCCACTAGCCTTTCATTAAATCCAGGATAGTTAGAAACATAGTGTTCCTCAGCAAGTCACCAACTCATCTACCCTAGTCATAAGGTAGTTGTCAGATTTGCAGATATCATTAAGTTTTCTGAAATTTTTATAAAATCTGACTATAATATCCATTTTAGGACTTTTATAGTAGGAATGTTCCAACCATGTGCTTACTTATTGCTTCAATATTATTTTATTTTATCTTGGATGCCCTGTTTCTGGGCTTCAGGTACTCATTACTGTCTTAGATTAACTTTTCCTCTGGGAATATTTCTTTTTGTTGGGTAGTAGGACTTGTCCTTCCAGGCAATTCAAGGCTTCCTGAGGGTGATGGCCTAGGGAAATTTAGTAGCATATTCCAGAACTACCAAAAACACACAATATATATTGATGACCACTGCTACCCCTAACTAATGGCCTCACAATAACCACAATAATTCTTTCAAATGGGAATTCAGTTCTATACACTGTAATTAGGGGATTCCTGAAACCTGGGCTAGGAGCTGTCCTTTGGCACGTGGGACAACTGACTCAATAATTCTCTATTTACTTTAGGACACCTGGTCAATAAAAATTGGCTATTACACTCACTTTAGCATTGTCCATGCCCAAGAGTTAGCCATTTTCATGCAGTTTTCCTTAATAGCTTCAATATTGATAACCGATGCATGAACATTGGTTCTGAGGGATGGTCATTAATGATGTAATACCCTGACCCATGCACAAGATGGGAAAAAAGGTGGTTGATGATGAATCTCCTCTTTCTCCTTGGCTACCTTTTAGACCAGATCATTTATATATTTCACAATATGGATAAGCTGGTGGAGTCCCAGCAATGGAATTTTCCCCCACTACTCTGGCTATGTTTTCTCTGGCATGGGTCAGCATCTTCTTCTTCTTCCTCTGCTATTGGGCTCTCTTGAAGTTTGACTGACCTATTTGAGGGGGTAGATAGACTGGGATCCTCATCCTTCTTTATGTCCTGGGAGGTAGGATGTGCTGCTTAATATCCTGTTATGGCAGGTATGGAAATCTTTGTGTCCCACACCTCCAAGAAGAGGCATAGCTCACTGTAGTTTTTTTAAAGGATTTTAATAAGTATCCCCTTGACTTGAAACCCTACTCTGCTTTTATGGTTCTTCATCATCCTTCATAAAATCCTCTGGTTTCATCCCAGGTTTGGGTTTCTAGGACTTATTCTCCAAAGTGTTGTTCACTGACCCCTACAATTGCTGGGTGATCTGTAGTACAGGGGCAATGGTTGCCTCTCTCTTTAAATAGGTTTAGCCATACTTTAATTTACTCAAGTCTCTCTACTGTTACTCCAGATCTTATAGAACCCTACTTTTTTGCATACCTTTCAAACTGTAGAGGCAAAAATCTGAAGAAAGAGAAAGGTGCTTGAAAATCTGAAATATCTGACCAAAAATCAGGGCACTGTGTTAGCACAAAATGTGCATATCATATAGCATAACTCCTTCCAATTCCAGTAGGATTGAGAGATGAAGTATGTTAAAAACACAGGTTTAAATAACTATGAATGCCAAAGTGATGCAAAACAACCAAACCATAAGAAAATGGAAGAGATTAAAGAGACAAGCACTGTGCTTGGATATTTTCAGCCACCCACATCTGTACAGTTGTTTTTGATCATGAGACCCAGTTTTGTTTTCTTGCTAGGGCATAGTTGAGGCACAGTAGCTAGTTGGTGGGGCATAGAGGACATGTGGAAAAAAGCATTAAAACACAATGTCAAAGTATAGAATGAATTATGCATGGTAACAGCTCACCTATAATACACTGTTAAAAATGAAAGACAATTTCACAATGGAAAATGAATGCAATAATCTTACAGATCCTGGCAATGTTCACAACACACACACACACACATACACACTACTGATTTGTCATTCTGAAGGATTATGGTTTGTACGAAATGCTAGTATGCTAAACAAGTCGATGGCATAGCTACCAGTGTAACAGAGGTGGATAAATGTCATGCACAAAGACATTTTTGCCTCAGTAGAAAGAAAATAGTATCATTAACCCATATTCAAGAACACAAGTCTTATTTTGTTCTGTACTGCATTGTAATAAAATATTTTAAACTAATACAGCACATTCTGCCAACATTCAAAATAAACACACATGTTCCCACTGCAGACACTGGTGAATTGCAAAGTAGTCTGTGAAAAGTTCTTTGAAGTAAGAGTGGTCAATTAACAGCTCCTGGATTACAATGATAGTTTTGGCACCTCAAGAAGAATATGGGAAAGGGTTTTCCAACACTTGGACTAAAAAATGGAGGCCTTAAAACATGCAGTTTATTTTGTTGAGCATTTACAACTACTGTTAAAGTGGTAAGAGCTACACTGAGAAAACAAATACAGCAAAACATTGAAATTGAAAATAAATTCCAGAACTTGTGCAAGATGTCTGTGACTCACACTACTGCCATTTTATTTGTATGCAAGTGAAAAAAGATTTCCTTATGTCTTATTCTACAGCAAGAGGTCAATTGAGATATAATAACTCTGATGAATTAAAACAGTTAGAGTAGAAAGATACAATGCAATAACTGAGATACAGTGGCAACCATCATTTATATATTTATGCTTTTTGCTTATTGAGTTAGTCCCACTAGGCCACTGGCTTCTTTTAAGAGGGGAACTGAGGTGATAGTCATACTATTCTGCCACTGTTTCTCCATAAGTGCCATGGGATCTTTTACACCCACCAGAGCCACGGACAACTGAGACAGATGGAGCCTTGGTTTAACATCTTATCTGAATGACTGCATACCCTGGAGTGCAGGGAACCCCTTAAGCTGCATTGCACTGTCAGGATTAATCTAATCCCTGACATGGGAATACAATCCACAGCCATAACTATACCAAACAAATGCAGCACTGAGTACTATTACTCTACTTCTGGTTTGCAGAAATAACACAGATAGAAATCCTTTACATTTGGATGTTTTGGTGGAGCATCATATCTCTTATTTGGTCAAGAATTCTGGAAAAAACAAAAATAATAGGGGGGATACAAATCAGAAAAAAATTAAAGTATTACTCTAATTGACTTAAAAAGCTAATAGAACATGTTTTGCATTAAACTGCATTTTTTGAACAATAGGAAGTATTGAACTCTAACGGCAGGTGATGCATGGAATAGACTACTGAATTACAGTAAAACAAGCAGTACTTTAGATATTTTTAAAAGCAGCCTGTAAACTTATTATGGGAACAAGTGTTTTGGTATGTTGGTAGGCTAGAAGGGCATTAACACCTGTGCTTCAAATATTTGTATGTCTGTATGTATGAATGTATGCAATGACTGGTATTACTGACTGACTGTTATCACAAGTGATTTATAGTAAATCAAAAATATTATGAGGGATAGGAAAACACTTGAAGCAAAATAGGGGACATTCTGCAAAAACAGGGAGAGTTGAGAAGTATGGGTAACACTCAAAAGATAACCTATTCCAGGATTTGAATTCTTGTTTGGATGTACAGGGTATTAAACGAGGATGTTATTGGATGTTTTTGTAATGGTCTATGAACAAGTTTCAGCAGAAGACTTTATTAAATTGTAGTTTTAATGACCTTGATGATTAAATGTACATATCCTTACATTTTTAAACTGAGGGTTCTTCATCTTCAGATAGTTTAGCATGGTTGGACACTACTGTAACATCCATGGCACCAACAAGCAAAAGAATTAAAGAAACTGCAGCGATATTTCAGTTTTCCATAGCACATTGTACCATTTCTCGTCAGGTGGAACAAATGGGCAAACTATGGAACATTTATTAACAGCTATGAAGGAAACTCACAGCATGGTTAAAATGTTAGTTTATACTTATTTTACCACATGCCTAGTTCTTTAACCACTAGAGAGACAACTCGGGTTGCAATTGTCCAAAGCCCTGTGCACTGTGGATATTTGCTTAAGAACAAGTGAATAAATTCATATAATGGACCAGAAATGTATCTCAGCACGTTGATATCAGAACTATGTAGTGAAACCCACATCTGCCCTCTCAGCTTTTTAGTTCAAGAATCAGAAGCAAGGACCAAAATCAGAAACATCTTATGAATATTTAACGTAATATACTTAGATAGCAGACAGAATAACAAGCGTCATAATATCAAGCATTTTCTGTAGAATACAAATTCTGAAGCTAACATACTACTCTGAAATCTGAAGCAGTTTGCCATAAGCCACATATTTTACCCGGAACAGACCAAAATAACTGAAGTTCTTTGCTCAAGCATTTTGGACAAAGCCAAAAATAACGAGGGATAAAAAGGGTCAATTTTTAAAGTACTTGTTAGTCTGGTAAACCCAGTGGACACATCATCCCTTTTCAGGAGTGATCCAGGAGTATGATTCAGTTAAATTACTTCCTCAAAGTCACAAAGTAGCAAATGAAGGTGAAAGGATTCAAATTCCGTATCTTTGACTACAAAGTAATTTGTTAACACAAGTGCCAGACAGTTTCAAATCACTTAAATGTTAACAGAGCAATAAGTGTTGCATGAATGTGCATTCACTGAATAAGAAAATCTATGAAACTGAAATGACCAGCATTATTGATAGACAGTAATTCTCAGTAATTTACCAATAATGTTCTGCAAAACTGGAGATAGATTAGAGGCAAACTACTCTAATTTACTTTTTGTTTTTATTTATTTTTATTTTGCTTTTGTTTACCAGGTTTGTCTGACTGGGTTTAGCCAAAAAACATTTTCAGCAGAGGTCCAAGAAGAAAAACTCTCATATTGTAAACATTTTTAACAGCCATTCAGTAATTGCATCAACAGACATTAAGTAATACACATTAACAATTATACATAAATTTGCTAATTAGGTTACATTGACATGAAATAAAGGCAATTATACAACGACCCCCCATTAATATTCCAAAACATGCACGCTGATTGGTCAGCGTGCACGTTGGAAATCAGAGTTATAGTAATGGAAAAAGGTCCGGTCGCCCAGACTTTTTCCATTAGTATAACTTTGTTACAGCAATGGAGAGCACAAGAACTCCATTGCTTTTTACAACCTGTCTCGCTATGTTAAACGAGTTTAACATAGCGAGACAGTTTGAGATCTTCCTTTCTCCGTTGCTTTTTTTAAAGGTGTCTCGCTATGTTAAATGGGTTTAACATAGCGAGACAGCTTTAAAAAAAGCAACGGAGATTCTCCGTTGCTTTTTTTAAAGCTGTCTCGCTATGCTAAACTCCTTTAACATAGCGAGACAGTTTGTAAAAAGCAACAGAGATTTTGCTTTCTCCTTTGCTTCCACCCACAGCTCTGATGTACTGTGTAAGCATACGCATGTGCAGTACATCAGAACTGCCACAGAATACCAGACAGCTGCGGAAGGGCAACAAGGAGGCATTATACAATGCCATTATTTAAAAAAAGTAATTTTTTTTTTCTTAAATAATGTCATTGTATAATAGCAATAACCCACTTCTGGGTGTGGGTATTGCTGGATTTACCCACGGTTGTCTTTGTTTGGCCACTTGGGCTTCACCCTTGTGACCAAACCACACCAACCATGGGTAAATCACCCACACCCAGGCGTGGGTTATTGCTATACTATTACATTATTAAAGATAGATATGCACATAGCAGATGTTGAAAATTAACCATTTGAAGATGTGTATTATAGGTTCATAGGTTCATACTAGGCTATCTGCCCTGGGGCAATTATAAGCCTAGCCCGATTCTGTATGGCTTACGCCACCCCTTGATTTGAGTATACTGTGCCCTTTTTAAGGTTTAGTTTACTGTGCCTCTGTCTAATAGTGACACGGGAGTAATCCCTGGGACAAACCTACGATCCCCCATCCACTTATCGAGATTCTTCTTGATGAGATTCAGTGAGGTGCTCTGCCTCACATGAACTCGAATTCTATTCCAGAGCGAAGGGAGCCTCTGGGTTATGAATCTGTCCCTCCAGCAAGTTCTATTTATTTCTGTGCTGAGGTTCAAGTCCCTCGAGCGTGTGGCTCTAAGGGATTTAGATTTACTGAGGTGGAGCATGTCCATTAATTCTGGATTTGACATAGCTTTGTATGTCAGGCATAGATCACCTCGAAGTAGGTGGTATGCAACTGAGTAGAGCTGGAGTTTTTTTAACCGAGCAGCATATGGCATCTGTTTGAGACCCTTGATCCTCTTGGTGAGATACTTTTGGGGTCTTTCTAATTGCTGCAGGTGTCGGGTAAGGTACATCCCAAAAGGGGCATTGTATTCTATGATGGGCCTGATGAGGGATGAATAAAGGGGCACGATTACCTCTCTTGATCTAGATGTGAAACCCTTCGTGATGAGGTGGGCTATGTAGAAGGTCTTTCTAACCACTTTGGCAATGTGGTTTTCAAAGGAGAGATTGCTATCAACTTGGGTCCCCAGGTCCCTAAACTTTCTCTGTACTTAATGGGTTTTTGCCTATGTGGTAATTTCTGGGCACATTCTTTTTGCCAAAGGGTATGACTATACATTTTTTGGCATTTAGCTTTAAACCATGGTGCTGGCACCAGTTATCTGTCTCTGTGAGACCTTTTTGAAGGATGTTTGTGTCAGCTGGAGAGTTGATTATGGCGTCCAGTTTGCAGTCGTCTGCGAACTTGGTGAGCCATAGTCCTCCCACGTTTGCCTGTACCTCGGAAAAGTATATACCGAACAAGAGTGGTCCCAGGACAGAACCCTGTGGGATGCCACTTGTGACCGGTTTCGAGTCTGACATGGCTCCAGCAACTCTCACTCTGTGGGTTCTGTCTTTGAGCCAGTTTGCGACCCATCTTGTGACATAGGGGTTTATATTTAAGCTGGATAGCTTATCTATGATGCCCGAGTGGGGTATTGTGTCAAATGCCTTTGCAAGGTCCAGATAGGCTGTGTGGACTTCCTTCCCTTCATCTATGGCTTTGGTGACTGTTTCAAAGAAGTCAACCAGGTTCAGAAGGCAGGATCTGCCCTTGACAAAGCCGAACTGGGTAGGATCTAGTGTCTGTAGGTCCCCAGTGTCTTTGTTTATGAGCTCCATGATGATCCTCTCCATAGCCTTGCAGACTAAGTTAGTCAGGCTTATGGGGGCGATAGTTTCCAGGGTCCGTAGAGGCTCCACCTTTGTGGAATGGGACCACTGTTGCTGTACGCCATTCTGTGGGCACATATCCTGTAGTGAGGCTGAGACTGTATAGCTGTTTTATTTGAGGGATTAGTTCCTCTTGGAGTTCATGTAGGACACAACCTGGGACGCCATCTGGTCCCATGGAAGCAGTGTTTTTTGCTTTGGAGAGGGCAGCCTTCACCTGAGCATCTGAGATGTTTGGGAGGCAGCCCTCTGCCGGGATAGATACTTGCTCTTTTGGGGGGGGGTGGAGAAATTTGCACTGAACCTGTCTGCCAGGATATTGGCGATGTCTGTGGGTTCAGTGTATTTTCGTTTAGAATCAACTCGGAACAAGTCTGGGAGTTGCATCCCAGGTTTCTAACATAACTGAAAAAGCCTTATGATTGTCTTTGGTGTCCTGTGCAATTTTTCTCTCGAAGCTGGCCTTGGAGGATTTTATGAGGGATCGTAATTTTTTGCTAGTACTGATCAGAGATGCCTTCCCTATTAGGGATTTTGCTCTATCATGTAGTAGCTTCCTCCTTCTGTTGTACAGTTTATTTATGGCAGGGGTCCACCAGACCGGACGCCTGCCTTTGGATGATTGGGTCTTGGTTTTGTTTGGGATAGCATGATCCATGCATTCCTGGAGATGTCCGTAGAACACATTTATATAGGATTCTGCAGTTTGGGCCGTAGTTTCCACTTGCCCTGGGGCCTTGAAGGATTCCACTTCGGTTTTGAGAAGTGAGAAGTTCGCTTTTGAGAAGTTTTTCACTGTGGTTTTCTGGGCTGGGGGTGGGGTCGGGATGTGGACATCCAGTGAAATTAATTTATGGTCTGATCTTACCAATGAGGGATATACTTCTGGTGTGGAGCATAGAGTCCCCACGTTGGTAATGATCAGGTCTAGTATGTTGTCCCCTCTTGTGGGAGTGGTGACTAGTTGTTCCATAGCATTTGAGTTTATAATTTCCAGGAATCTTTGGGCTAAGGTGCTGGGGCTTGAGTAGTGCTCCCAGTCAATGTTTGGGTAGTTGAAGTCGCCCAATATAATGGTGTTCGGAGAGATCTTCATGTTCTCCAATGTTTTCAGGAAAGCCGAGTGGGATTCCTGACTTTGAGAGGGTGGTCTGTAGGATGCTATAAACTGAAAAGCAGTCTTGCCCCCTGTTAGTTGTACATGTATGGTCTCCGATACTTCGTGCAATGCCACTAACCTGGAGGTGTGGATATCCTTGATAAATATGGAAACTCCCCCTCCTTTTGTGGTTCGGTCCGGGTTTTGGGGCCGAAAAGCATGATATGAGGTATAGCCTGGTAGTGCTGGGGTGCTCACTGGAGCTTTGAACCAGGTTTCTGTCACTGCACAGATGTCGATGTTCTCCATACTGAGGAGAGCTTCGAGTGCGTGCATCTTGAGGTTAAGACGTCTGGCGTTTAGCAGCATTACCCTTAGTTTCTTGTTCCTTGTGCTGTCTATGGGGGTGGGTTTGACTTTTGAGCCTTGCCTAAAAAAGGCACTATGGGGGTGGCAAGAGCCTTTGCCAATATCCGAAAGCCCAGTGGTGACAGGTGCAAGCTGTCCCTAGTGAAGCAACGTGGCTTGTCGAGCATGTCATCCCAGGCTGACAGACACTGGATCCCCTTTGAATGACACCAACATTTTAGCCAATTGTTAAAATCGATCATTTTGTCTTTGTACTGTGGCATCATTCTAGGTGAGGGTAAGATGCTGCTCAAGGTCAGGGTCATACCAGCCTGGGCTACATGATCAGAGAGCTCCTCTATGTCTCTTTTCATGTAGTCCAGGGAGGTACGTCTCAGGTCATTCACACCAGCATGTACAATGACTGAGTCATATTTTGACTGAGTCATATTTGTATTTGCTTTGGAGTGACCTGAGTGCTTGCGTTATGTGTCGGATCCTAGCACCCGACAGGCAGCTCACCGAGACCTTCTCTTTATTCAGCCTGGTGAGCGGGACGTCAGTGTGTCTGAAAATAGAGTCACCTATAACAAGAGTATCAGGTGTGTTAGTCAGCCTTAAGGGCTGTGGCTGCTTGGCACACTGATTTTGTGGGTTATGTGTTGTGTGTGTTTTGTTTTGAGGTAGCGTTTGCTTGAATGTCTGCTTTGGAGGTCTCTGTTGCTTAGGTAGATTTTTATTTAGAGCCTCTGAGTATGTTTTTGTGTATTTATGTGTTTGGTTCGCTGATGTGGTGGGACTATGTGATACTGGAATTGTGTTGTGTGAGGTTACCTTCTCCTCCTGACTGGTTACACCAGTTTTGAGATGAGAGAGCTCAGCCTCCAGTTTGGCTAAATAGTTGCATCTCTCACATATATTTGAACCTGTTTGGAGGAGGAGAGGGTTGTCTGTGTACATGAGACAGTTGTAACATTGCCTCAAAATTCCCAGATTCACCAGCTGGACTGGAGAGGAAACCATTGACTGACCTTTGGACATGCTAGAGTAATAGGGAAACTGAATTTAAGACAGACCAATAGAGGACAGGGTAATCGTAGAGAGTATAAGAGTAAGTACTGCTTCTGGTTTAATAGTGATAACTTGTAGGATTACTTAATTGGACCAATGAAGGGCCTTAGAATGAGAATATGGTGTTTAAATTGAGAGATAGAGCAGTTCTAAAGGAAAAAGTGAAGAGCAGACTTTGTGGAGCCAGGAATAGTTTAAACCTAATTAGGCGGCGCTGCCCGCTGTTGCGCTGTGTCAAATAGATAATAGATCTTGTGAATAAAGCTTAAGAATTCAGTGAAATGAAGTGGGGAAGGGAATTTGTAGGGCCGAGAATGCTAATATTGTAGTTAAGAGGTGAGATATTAAGCAGGTTCAAATATAATTATATATGGCTACAAGAAGGAGTTCTCTAATTCACATACAAAGTTAACAAAAGGTTTTGCTTCAAAATGCATTTTGTGAACATTTAAACAACAAAACCTATGAAACTGTAATAAGTGACATTACTGACTAACTGTAAATCTTGGAGATATTTAACCCTCAGTAGTTTCTCAGAAAATGAAGAGATGAGTGCATTTCTGGGAGTTAGTGCACAGTTTCAAGGCTCTCACCTCTTAGTGAGTTGCTTCCTGTAGTCAAGGGTAATCTGTCCTCAGCTATCATAAAACGTGATTGAAACCTGCCACTGTGCATGCTATTTTATTATTTACTTTTACAACGATCACATAAATTTGGATTTAATTAAAACTTCCACTAACATTTTACAGCAAAATCACTGACAATTATTTGATGAACACACTAAAACAATGTCATATTGAAAACAGACATCATGATCAAAAGTAAACTTCTCTTCCTTTAAAACTCATATTTATTGAAAATGCATTCGCTGATTGATTAAACTACATTCATGGATTCATAATTACAATGTCTGGTGAAATGACTTGGTCAGATTCACATTAGACAAATGAAAGCTGCGGGAATCAAAAGCTGCACTAAAAGAAGCAGCTCATTAACAGCTCATAGCTTTAACTCATCTGGACTAAGCACCAAACAATTGTAATCCAGTACAATACATTTCACACATTTGTGCCTGCAAAAAAAAGTTAAATTAAAAATGCATACATAGTTAGTATTTTAACATTAAATTCATAGGATTTCATGCTGTTCAGTTTATTCACAAAAGCAAATAAGCACACTGTCAACAGTCAACAAAAAAAGAATCCATGGATTGTACCCAAAGAGCATGCCTCATATGATGAAGGTCTTGTTTACTATAGTCGATTCCTTCCTTTATGCATTAACTGCTTTGAGATGCAGGATTCACACACAAATACAAAGACACCCACACGTACGCACACACATACACACACACACACACACACACACACACACACACACACACACACACACACACACACACACACACACACACACACACACAGATTTAACCATTATTTACAGCCCCTTATACAACTGAATGCATTCAGTTGTGCTTCCATAGATCACTGTTGCAGTATTCTAAACTGTTGGTTATCTCACCAGATAACCTGGACATCCTGATGGGGTACCAAAGCCAAAATCTACCATAGAGCCATACATCCAACAAATTACCTATGCCCATGGGCATAAAGGTACATAAGTGGACATAAGCGTGTGAAAATCGCAGGCTATCTTGTTGCCAGTATAAATGCAGGTTTTGCATCTGTTGGTCTGTTCTACGCATGGTCATTGGTATCTTTGTACCTTCACTTGGTCAGATAAGTAACCAATGGAGAATCTTTCTTGTTTTTTCTAAAAGTTATTGTGAGTCAACTCTATTAGACTTCAGTTAAGAGGGAAAAGTGTGACTGTGGTAGGCAGGTTTCTTGTAAGGCTCTCCACTCTCAGTGTCTCTTTTACCTACATAGGTGCAGAACATTACTATAAAAACTGCAGCATTTATCAGTCATTTATCAGTCATTTCTACCAAAACCCCTATGCATATGTCTTTCCCTTCTTAAAACTTATTTGGAGGCCTAGCATCTGAATTCCCTTGCCAAAGTGAAATGGCAGATCCTTCCACTCCCGATGTCCTGCTCATGAAGAAAAAATAATTCAAAAGGCCTAGTCCTGATCCTTTAACTGATTGGTTGGACTCAAAAGTACCTGTTAAGGGACTCAAAAGTACCTGTTACGGTTATGAAACCTGTGGTACATTCAGCTGCTTCCCAGGCTCCCACTACAGTGACCTGATCCTATCAATGCTGGGGAGAAGGGAAAACTTTTTCTTAATATTTTAGAAAGACTGGAGGGTATTCCCCAAATATTATTTTTTTATTTACTAGTATTTGTTTACCAGGATTGTCCAAATGCCTGTCTCTAGTCATCCCTCTACTTTCCAGCCTAGAGGTAAAACAGTTCCCTAAAGGTGTTATTTATATAAAACCACTAAGGAAAGCTATTCTACCTTCTTGGGATCTTAACTTTGTCCTAGAAAAGTTCACTTTGCCTCCCTTTGAACCAGCAGCTTCTGCTTCTCTCAAATGTTGTACTTGTAAGTTAAGCCTTCTAAGTAACCCTTACTTTGGCTAGAAGAGTTTCTAAGCTCTAAGCCCTAATGAAATGTCCTCCTTTTCTTATTTTTCATAAGACCGGGTATCTTTGAGCATCATTCCTTCATTTATGCCTAAGGAGGTCGATGAGCTATCCCTCAATCAGGCCATAATCTTCCTGCTATTTTCCTAAAACCCATAGAACTAGAGGGAGAGAATCCTCCATTCTGAGGATGTACACAGCCAACTCAGATTTTATCTGAATAAAACCAAGTGCATCTGCAAGACTCGCCACTTGTTTGTTTCATTTCAGGAAGCCACATTGTGGAACCCAATCTCTAAAAAAACTATTGTAACTGGATTTCTAAGTCTATTTACTTTTGTTACACCCAGCAGGGAAAACTTTACCTTCTACTGTAGAAATCCATTCCCCTAAAGCAGTTGCTTGTTTTGGGGCACTTTTACAAAGGAACTGATTCCACAACAATCCTAAAAGCAGCAACATGGTCTTCTCTGCATACCCTTCCAAAGACTATAGGTAGTACTTTTCTCTAGATATAGAACATGCTTTGCCAGATCCATTCTCTCTAGAGTAAGTGACAGCTTCCTTACCTAAAAGTTTAAAATATCGTAACGGTGAATTGAGGAAGGACATAGTATGGTTGTGTAAGAACTTAACATAACAGCAGATGTCCTACTGATCACTGTTGCAGTATTCCTTCTCACCCATCCATCACCCTTCTATACCTCTGATGGACCAATTAGGAGACGTTTTCTACCTTCTCCCCTCTTAGCTGACCTTTGCCTATCTTGTATCCTCAGATGTTTCCAGGTCCCCTGGCTTTGAAATAGTTTGATGTTTTCACCCTCATATGCCCACTTATGTACCCTTATGTCTGCATATGAAAGACATATGACCTTATACAAGATTTTGACTTTGGTATCCTGGGTAGATGTCCAGGTTATTTGGTGTGACAACCCCAAAGTTTGGAATACTGCAACAGTGATCAATAAAACATTTACTGTTATGGTAATTTCTTATACAATTGTACTATCTTTGATTGTGATAAAATGAGCAAATATATACATAACATCTACGATGTACATTTCAATTCACTACTATGAGGACCATGCAGTACATCCCTTTGCAAACACCAAATGCCTTCCCAACCTCTCAGTTTATGAATAAGAAATAAAAACACAACAATAAAAACTTTCTCTTATATTCTTAGAAAGTTGCATTAACAAACATTTTTGAGGGACACAACGTCTGAAACTCACATATCTCACATTATTTCATGACTGCAGTTTGCCAGAAGGCCATAAATTGTACATGGAACAGACCAAAATAATTCTCAATTTCTTTCATCAAAAATTCTGGACAAAGCCAAAAATAATTAGGTAGAGAGCCCCAAATATAAACAAATTTTAAATACTGTTTTTTAATCTGTTTGTTAACCAGGCAAACCACTGGAGAAAGTGTCCCTTTTCAGGGGTGATCCAAGAGTACTGTCTGAGTGACTTTCTCATAGTCACAGTGTAGGTAAATGGAGGTGGGAGGATTCAAACCTGTACCTTTGACTATAGGAACAATTCATTAAAATCTCAGAGCCTTAAGTACCAGATAACTCTAATTCTCTTAAAAGATTAATAGAACTACAAAAGTTGTTGCATGGACATGCATTTTCCAGACAATGAGAATTATGAAACTCTGATGACTGATTCACCAAAACAAAAAGCTATAGGAAGTTTAAAGTGAAGGCTTAAGGCTACATGCCCTTAGTTAGCTGCCTCAAGGATACAGGGTTTGATTATTTTTACTTCCATCTGTGTGTTTCTGAGGACGTTACTTAACCAGAAACCCCCCTATCTAACTGGGTATTTTACACACACACACATACACGCCTTAAATGTGGTAACTACCATTTTCCTAAAGACACTATTTTCCTTCTCCTGACTGATTGCTTAAAATGTAGTAATGGACATCTCCTCCTCACTTAATCTCCTAAACAGAAGACATTCAAAAGGTGCACTAAAGAGTCCAATGCCCTTGCCCCCCACCCAGTGCTGCCTATTACCTGTGACCAATTAGGGTCAGCACTAAGGCATAGTGTGGTGAGTTAATTAAGAGATTTACTACTCCATAAAGCATAACAGAAAGTAACATAACTAGGTACTGAAAAAGGGGCACAAAGATAAACCTCCCCCACTTTCAGGATGGTCACTCACTAGGATGTGCAAATCTCTTTTCTACCTTGCTAATGAGACTGGGCAGAGATACTGACACAAAGCAAATATTGCATTATGGCAGATAAAAATAAATACAACAAAGAAAAAATTCATGACTCAATAAGCACATTTTGTTGTGTACCATATTCTGTTAATCCCATCACATTGTTTAACCTCCCATTTTCATTATTTGCCACTCCTCATCACTGTTTCCATCTCCTTGTCTATCTTTATTATTTAGACTTGCATTCTGTGTATCTCACTGGTACACAAACAAAAATATGAGCATGCATGCATATGTAAATCAACACAAACACATATATTCACATACAGAGAAGTACACACACACACACTCACACAGACACACACACACATGTACACACACACACACACACACACACGCGCGCGCGCATGGACACAGACACACGCACACAAGAATACACAACGGACGCACGCTTAAGCATATGCAACACACACATTTAGTCCCTGTACGTCCTCTCTCCTATTCCCATTTCTGCAGCATAAGTATTTTGAAGATAAAGTTGCATTACATCACATCATGTTTTTTTTGTAGAAATATAAAAATATAACAGGATATGACATATTCAACAAACCCAAGTGCAACAATGTTCCATCACATTGAAATAAATCTACTCACTGAGACATTTGTAAATCAACTTTCTAGATTCTTTTATGAAATTTTTTTTTCAAAAAGGAGATTGCATCTCCACAGAGAAGAGCAGAGCCACGTACATGTACAAGCCAATGGACTACAGCAGAGCCACGTACCCGTACAGGCCAATGGGCTACAGCAGTCACACAAATCATGAACCTTCTTTTCATGGATTGTCTTCCTGAATTGTCCTCAGCCAATTTCTACTTTTTGGTCAATCTCTGGACCCTTAGCCTCCAAATTCATTTATATGGGGAGAATAGACTTCCACAGCCATGGCAAGTTTTTCCTTACTGTACAAACTGCACCTTCACATCATAGACAGTAACAATGTCAACAAAGAAGCTATCACCTCCTTTAAATACATTGGGACTTGGCTAGAACAGACCCTCAACTTTAAACTTCATCTTGAAAAAACTAGGAAGAACATGCACTCTCTCCTCTTCTGGGTCAATAAAATCTCACCTTAACTCACAACAAGAGTCAGAGTAGCAACTGGCAAAGGAGTCCATTTTTTCCCCAACTAGAATATGGCATTGCTTTCATTGCAGCTGCCTTCCTCAAAAACACCAAAAGACTACAACCCATTATTAACAAAATCTGAAACTCTGTCATTAAATTTACCCCACGTAACCTGTCCTAATATAAGTTGCTTCTAGTGTAACAAAGATCAGATCTATTTATTGCAGCTTACTTCTTTAAAGTACTATGGCTTGGAACATTCTCCTCTTTTGCATCCAAGTCTAACACAGTCAGTGGTGCAGCAGGCAGCAAACTTGTCTTTTATACTGGAAAATCAGAAGACTGTGGGTTCTTTTCCCACCCCAGGTAGATTGATTACTGAACTGAAGTGCAGCATAAGGTGGGTGCTTCATTACTTAATGTTTGTCCTTTGTATGAGACATTTTTCCAAAGTCCCATGTGCTTGAGCTGGTGGTTGCTCAGAATCATATAACAGATCAAACATTACCTATCAAAAACAGTAGGTGTCCTTAATTTATATACAAAAAAGAAGTCTTATTTACAACATTATTGCATATTTACAATTATTTACAAGTGCAGAGATATATAGATATATAAATATATTTACACATATTCATAATTTACCTTGCAGTCATACTAAATTTTTATCCCTATTAGAGCCTCACTCCTTTTTCCATAACCACCATTTGATTTTGCTTAATATTGTTGCTAAAATCCATTTACCATTAAACATAATTTAATTTATTTTTTCATTCCATATAACTCATATGGCATAAAATAACGTTTTATCTTTCTTTTAACATATTCTTTACTTCTATTCTTATAATATCCATATTTAAACATATCCATGTTTATTTTCTCAACTTTTTTTATATATTTGGAAAAAAAATCTTCTTTACATATTTTTTTCCCCAAAACATTTTACTCTTTTACATTTCAAAAACACATTTTCAGTAGTTTTTTTCTTCTTGAAGGTGTACATATATTCTATCAAGTTTTTTTATATGTCATATTTCCTTTTCCTAGTAATGTTGACATTCTAGTTTCTGATTACACCATTTGCTTCTTTTATTGCTTTAATTTATTATATCTATTAAATTTCCCCATGGTTTTATGCAGTAAAGTTTTATCATTATCATACTTTTTGTCGAACTACCTATTCAGCGAATGACCTAATCATTGAAGTGGAATTCATCGAATGATTATACAGTACTTGGCCATCCTGAAAAAAACATGTTGTGTAATCCACATGCAGACTGGCCACAATTCACCCATTACCTCATTGTAGTGCAATCTTGGTGTTGGCATATTTAACTTGCAGGGGTGGGAGTATTGCAGAGGGTATAGCCCCCCTGCAAAAAATGTAAAAAAAAAGGTTTACCTTTCGTGGTGTTGGCCAAGTAAAAGCTTTTGAAGAATTCCACTTCAATGAGTAGGTAGTTCTCTGAATAGGTAGTTTGACAATTAGGGTTCAGCAAATAGGTATTCAATAAATTATGAGTTCCACAATGTGATATAGATGCAAATGAAAACATTATCTGCAATAATTCCTTTTCAACTACTGTTGGCAACATGAATACACTTGATAAGTATGCTGTTTTTCCCATCAGTACTGAATTTATCAAATAAGCTTTTTTTCTGAATAATAATTTATGTTTTCTAGAAAAGACAGGTTTATTTTATTTCTTATATTGTTTTTCCCATTGAATTCTACTTACTTTTTTATTCTCAGATTTTATACCTAACACAGAAATTACAGTCTTTGTAAAATATATACTGCCTATCTTTACTATATCACCTACACCTTTATATTTCTTTTTATTTAAAGGCACCCTATCCCTTCTAAACACTCATTTGTGCAAATTTTTACTTCTTTTGCCCAAATTTTGTTTTCTGCAATTATTATGTCATCTGCATATGTTAACAAACCTAGAATTCTTAACCCTTCAGATGTTATAGACCCCACCTTCTTCATTTTGCAATTTATTTTACATACCATTATATTCCCAATTAATGCAAAGAGTATACAACTCCTGTCTGACATCACTCTTCATATGCACCTCTTGGCTTAACCAGACATTTAGAAGTATTTTACTTTATTACTGCTAAATACTGGCATATGTAATTTCCTAACATTCTCACTTATATTATATTCTTGCATTATTCTACATAAGACTTCATGCCCATTTGTATCAAAAACTTTATTAAGGTCTCTTATGATTTTTGCTTCTTCTTTTCTATTCAATATACCATCCATAATGTTTCTATCATTAATAATTATTGACAACCCTTCCCCTTTTTACATTTTTATTTCTGTCATTGTACTACCCTTTTCCTTTACTAATCTGCTTAAGAAACTTTAATGCTTTTATTCTTTTTCCTTGCAAAGATATATCTTTGCTTATATAATAATTACTGCATTTTTCAGGGTCTATATTATATCCTCGGACGCTTAAAAAAGCGAACGCTGATCGAACTTATTTTTGCGAAACTGCAAAATATCGAAGCAGCAGAAACTCAATTTTTTTCCTAGGGAAAGAATGCGGTTGTCTGTTCCTGTTGCTTCAGTATTTTCAGTGCTATGGTGGAAAGTTACCAGTCGGATTCAGGTAAGTGTGCGATTGTGTGGATGTGAGTGTTAGGGTGATTTAGGTGAGTTAGGGTTAGGGCTCGGGTTAGGTGTGTGTGCAATTGAGTGGACATGAGGGTTAGGGCGGATTTAAGTGAGTTAGGGTTAGGGAGCGGGTGAGGTGAGTGTGTGATAGTGACGGACCTTAGGGTTAGGGTTTGGGCTAAGGTAAGTGGGTAGTTAGTGGTGTGTGCATAGTTTACTGTAGGGTTAGGTATCAGATTTTAGGTGTATGTGTGTGGATTTCTGTTTGTTTGGTGTGCTTGTGTTATGTGTATGTGTTTTGGATCAGCGATTTTATTTCCCTGGGAAAAAAATCGCTGATCTGACAGTTCGAGATTGTAAGCTTTCGCTTAAATTAGGTCGATCAATCAGCGTTCGCTTTTTTAAGCGTTCGATGATATAATATAGACCCTTTTTCCAGATTTTTTTCATATAATTACTTTTCTTTGTCAAAGTACTTTCTATCGTTATGTTCTTAATCTTCCACTGCATTATTATATGTTCTTTTATAATTTTCTTTTTACTTTTCTCACATCATATTGCCATTGTAAAAAAACATTTTTTTAATTTTTCCATAAATATCATCCACCATTCAGACCAATTTTTATAAAAATGTTGCCATAGTAGCATCATTTTTCGACAACTGTTACTAATCTCTTTCCATTGTCATTCCATGCATTTTTATTTATCCTTTTTATTCTTTTGCTTGTTTCTATACATTCCTTGTTTTCCTTTTTTCTAGCCATATTTCAAGATTATCGGAAAATCCTATTTCAACTAATTCCCTTTGTTCTATAACCAAGCCTTCCGATACTGTAAAATAATATATTTCAGTTCTATACATACCCCTTTTGTAAGTCCATGAATTTATGTCCTAAAATTTTATCTTACCACATCTTATAACTTTTAACATTTTTCTTATATATCATTTCCTTTCTTTTTATGTAGGGTTACCACCTGTCCCTCTTTCGAGGGACAGTCCTTCTTTGGACAGTTATATCCTGCTGGAAAAACTAAAAAATGCCAATTGTCTTGAGATTTTAGGACAAAAATATTTCATAACTTTTCTTTATTAGTTGCATACATTGTTATTTTGTATCAGAAACACCTAAATGCTATATGCAATAGCATAAGCAACTCAAATACTACAAGAATAAGCTTTTATTTTGGCAATAAAAAGTAAAGTTATGACCTTTGCACTAGCTATGAGTATGTTTTGTCCTGCAAAATCTCAGCTATTTACAGAAAATGTCCCACTTTGGGTATTTGAAAATGTGGCAACCCTATTTTTATATTTGCCTTTTAAATCACAATTGAAGTCTCGTATTATTATAATATTCATATTTATCACTACATTGTCTAAAATCTGATGAAATAAGCTTTTTGTTTCTTTATAATTAGTATAAGCATATGATGTTATAAATCTATATGCTTGTTCTCTCCATTTTGGATATACAACATTTAATCTTCCCACTTTTACTAATAACTAATATCTTTACTGTACTTCTACACAATATGGGTATTCCAGAACATTTATCATTTCCCACATTCAAGATTATCTTTCCTCCCCAAAATGTCCCTGTTTGTAATCTTTCTTCATTTGTTAAAAGTGTGTCTTCTAATATAATTACATTTATATAACATGTATTACAAAATCCCTATTCCACTTGCTATATTCTTAACACTATCCACATTTACAGAAAGTACTTTACAATTTTCATTTTCTCTTTTCCTTAGACTTATGGTTTCATAAGTTCATAGCTAATTACTAGGCTAGCTGTATTAATGTGCCATCCCACGCCTAGCCAAAAAGGTGAATATCAAACACTGCACTGTCTGTCTATGATTCAGACAAGTTAACCATTATACTAACCCCCAACCATCAGCTGTATATATTTTTTCATCCATTTCCTTTCTTTCTCCTTTTCTACTTATGTCTTTAATTTTTGTTTTTCTGTGTTACCCTTCTACCAATACATTTTTTAATATTGTTATCTCCCAATTTATGTCTTCTTTATCACTTATTTCAGAGCCTTCTTCTATGTCCTCTTTACTGTTTATCATCTAATTTTTCTTCTATTTTTTCTAATTCTAAAATGACTCCTCTTTGTATATTTTCTTCTTTTTCCTTACTCTCATTTTCATTTTTACAACCCATCTATAAATGTTCAATATTGCTACATTTATGACAATTTAGTTCACATTTTTGCATCATGTCCCATTTCTTCCCAAATATAACATTTTCTTTTGTAATGGTTACTTATTACGTGTTCTTTTTTTCCTCACAAAAAAAAAAAAAAAATCATGTCTTGGGTTGCCCCTAGTATTTTACGGCATCCCTAGCTCCCTCCACATTTAACATGCTTAGTACAATTTTTTTTCTCTTTCTATTTTTAACAATATATTACAATCTCATCCACCAGTCCATAAACCCATTTTTGTTATAAACTATTACAATGTCCAGAACTTGTTTACCTAAAGTTTTTAAATGTCCTGTTAAAGTCTTACTTTCTACCTCTCTTCAAAATTGTACATGCATTTTATTTTTTTGTTTTCCTGTTAAATGCTTTTATTACATACAGATTCCATAGGTTGCAGTCTTTCTTTTTTTCATATTCTCCAAGAAACATTTCCATTGCAAAAAAAAAAAGCAGTCTCGAATATAAGGTCACAAAACATATCTTTCTTAATAAGAATAAATCCTCTTACCTCATGTATTTTTACACCCAGAAGAGCTATTAAATTGTCCCAAATGTCTTACCTGTCCATTTCTTTGCCTTATTTACTTTGAATCCTTAACGTATACTTCCAGTTTTCATTTTCTTCTGCCTCTTTCTTTTCTGCTACACCCCTTTTGCATTCTTTCACTTTCTCTGCACAAGTTTTTTTTTCTATCTCACCACTATTCTTCAGGATTGTCTCTGCATCCTCCTTTTTATTTTCTCCAAAATGTTCCTCCAAGTAAACATCTCTTTCATTTTCTGCCTTATTGTGCACCACCATTTCTTTAAATAAATCATCCCACAACCCTCCTGATAGGATGTTGGTAATTATGCAGCCATCATTTGCTAACTCATCTCCATCAAGCACATTTCTTTGAAACAACTCCTCAGAATCCTGCACACATTTTCTGGTATTGATATTGGCCTTCTCCTTCATTTCTCTCACCACACTATTATCTCCTCCTCTCTCTTGCTCTGCTTCCCTGTTTCTCCGTGCCACCTCCTTGCCTGGAATGGAAACAGGAATTGCTCATGCAAAATAGGTCCCACTCAAAACAATAATGAGTAGAAGAGGTTCCTTGATACCCTGGCCAAATTTTCTCAAGTAGAGGAAATGCCATCTTGGATCTCCCCCGCAAAGAATACACTGGACTAGCCCGATCAAATAAATTCGTAACCAGTAAACCTTTACTTTTTGAAAAACAACCTCCGTGACTACTAACTGTTAACTCCCACACTTCTCACACCATCTGCCAGACTAACTCATACTAAGAATGCTTTCTCCAGTCTTCCCTACAGCCTATGTCAATCCCTCCCCTGCACTTAAAAGAAATCTGCTCTTACCAAACTAAAAATTGCCTGCTTAAGCAAGTTCAATGCTCATGCAACCAAATAGACACATTATGTAATCACCTACCTGTCTTTCACTCACTCTAATCTGTACTCTCAACAACTACTCTCCATTCAAAATATAAGCTACCAATAAAGTATATATTGTAAATACCTAACTGATGAACAAACCTGTAATCTCTGCTGCAGCATTTCCAATGTATATCAATTGCTATTTCTTACATGTCTAATTTATTTTATTGCAAATCTTGATTGCTTCATTCTGTGTTGTTTGTTATAGTAATATATTCACTTGGGCTTATTAAGCAAATTTTATTTGTTGCAGTACTGCACTCAGTATGATTTACAAACCCAGACTGTGCATGAAAAGAGTTACTCTTTACCTCTGCACTACCCCCATAAACAAAGTAAATTAATGCATTGCCTCATTTTCTTTTATTCTGTAGCAGGGACTATAATGTATTTTTAGTATTATCCTCTCTCCTGCTTGCAGTAGTCTGAAAATAGGAAATCTTTTCCAATTATTACATCATGGGTGAAATATGGAACCATGGCTAACAGGTGCAGGCCATTTCCAAATTGGGTTGGCTTCACTGACTAACTAATTAGGTAACAACTTTTCTCTGCATACGTACAACTGACCTCAGTAGAGTTGGAGGAATGGGCCTTCTTCTTAAATATATACAGTGCCCTCACTAAGATTAGTCATGTCAAAGTCTATATCTTCTCTGGTTCTTACCTATTTATTATCAAGTACTTCATTAGTTTAGGGGTAGCCCAATAATATAATGCAGTCTTGGCCAGCCTGGTCATAACTCAATCATATTTCATAGTCTCCACCACTTCCTAACTCTATAGTTGGTTGTTTGGAGTTTCTAATTTAGTTTCCCTATCACAATATTTGTTGCTTGATATAGATAAAGCCATAAATAGGAGCTATGGTCACTTTCACTTTACTTTACTGGTTTATCAGCTATTTTAGCAGATGACTCTTTAGTAATGAAGATATTATACTATGGAAATGTGTTTAAAATTACAAAACTTTCACATCTTGTGGGTCTTCTTGACACATGCATTTTTTACTGATTGCCAGTAGAGATCTGTTTAATCTGCTATAACAAGTATTGACACCATTAGTCTTTGCTATTAAGATCTATGATTAAAATTGTATAATGTACTTTAATGTAAATTGCTGTTTCCTTACCATTTTGCACCCAGAGAAAATCCAGCCAGGATATTTATTGGCTTGAGTTACTTCAGTGCTATTTTGCACCCACAGAAAATCCATCCAGGGTATTTTGTAGCTTGAATCTCATTGGTGACTCCCATCCTTGCCTACAAACTTTCCTTTCTTTTACCAAAATCATTGCAATCCAAACCAGGTATGTCTGTGTAGGCATGGATAGCACCCTCTCCCATGCGATGAGCTGAAAAAATTTGTGCCCATCTGGACTGATACCAACTTGGATATTCTCTTAAACATTGCCAGGTAGGCTTGCAGATTTTCTGTACTACCGAGAGGCTTGAACAGAGGCATGATTCCTGGCCAGTTCATTCACATGGCTACCGCTATCATTCCCTCAGCAGCAGTAACTACTGCTTGTAGTAGGTGCTCCACAGTGGTTATGATACAGCATCTTGACTTCTCCTCAGGATTGTAGAAACACATCTGGACTGCAGATTAGCTGTAGGACTGCCACAATATCGCAATCTGATTCCAGAAATATAGTAAAAAAATTCTTCCTACTTGCCATGGGGGATTACATTCACTATTTGGCAGCAACAGGTAGCATTAGAACTTTGAGTTGATACAAAAGTTTCATTTGCCTGCTATATCCACTAGATGTGGAAGCTCAGGCAGTGAACACACCAAGATTTTCTCAGAAACAATAGTTTTACTTAACATAATATAAAACAGGTTGACATCATTGGCAGTGGTGAGAGGTGAAATAATAAAAAAAGAAATCAATGGACTTGCAACAAAGTAACATAGGGACATTATTTTAAATACTGCTCTTATAAACTTAGAAAGTTGTTAGGGTAAGAGGATTTGTTTTAGCATACATTTTCTGAAGGATTTAAAGCCTGAAATTCAAATGTATGTCATTATTTAGTGGCTTCAGTCCTCAGATCATCCCAGTGATTTGTTAGAAAACCACAAATTTTATGAGGAACAGACCAAAAATATGGACAGTTGAGATGTATACAACAAATTACTTTATATCTGTGATACTCTAGGTGTTTTATTCCCCAAGTATGGACAGATATGGCAAAATATGCTACATAATGTGCATAAATACACACACACATGATATGTACATCAATGTATATACACAGGTGTGTATATGTGTGTGTGTGTATATATATATATATATATATATATATATATATATATATATATATGTGTGTGTGTATGTGTGTGTACGCGTGTGTGTGTTTGTATGTTTATATATATATATATATATATATATATATATATATATATATATATATATGTGTGTGTGTGTATGTGTGTTTGCCTATATGTGTGTGTGCATATAAGTCAGTGTATATCGTTTGATCTAAAATAAGAATATCTAGACACATTTCATCTAACCCAGCATGACATAAAAAAAGGATAACAAAAGAAAATGTTTTTGCAGGGGGTCAAGCACCCCCTGCACCCCTTAGCTTATATATTTATAACAACTCCATAGTCACACTGCAGTGGCAGAAAGGGAAAACCAGTGGGAGTACACCACCAGCTCAAACAATCCGATGCACTCTGAAAGCAACTTCAGTGCTACTTATAACTAATACTAGTGATAGAAAATCAAACTTTCCTTATTACTGGAGTTGGAGCTGATAAAATGTAGTGGAGATAATCGCTAGATCAATTGTCATTAGATCACTTTTCTAGACCAGTTTTGATTAGATAAATTGATAGTTAGACCGTTTGAATGGTGTCCATATATTTATTTATTCATTTATTGATATTATGCTTAAATCTGTGGCATTTGGTAAGATAGAGTGGGCAGTTTGTTATTGTGAAGCAGGATAGTCACATGTCTAAAATGAAGGTTTATATAGGAAAGTGTCTGTAACTGAAATTAATACTGTTTATAAACATATATTACTGCGGTGGTGGTGCTGCGGTAGGGTTGTCGCCTCACAGTAAGATGTTGTCTTGTTCGATTCTCAGCTACAGCGTTTGCTGTGTGGAGACATGCGTGAATGGGCGTACCTTCATTGAAGGTTGTGCGTCAGGGCCGGCAACTCGATACGTAAAAATCTACTGCCAATCATTAGTGGACCGGAGTTCCGCTGTGGCGACCTCTAACCGGGAAAAGCCGAAAGACACACACACAAAATAAACATATTGATATTGTTATAATGGATTTTCTCACTGAAAACAAAGTGTTAGTCTAGAGTTGTATTCTTTTCTTCATGTTCTTCTTCCTAAGGTCAGTGTATTTTTGTTGTTCCCAAGGCAAATAAGAATTCCAGTGATTCACCATTTACAGCCATTGTGAGTGCTCTAATGTCTGAAATGGAGCAGCTAAAATTTTATGTTGATAGTATTTTGAAGCCTCAGCACAATGGATGGCTGATGTTCTAAACAAATGACATGGCTTCATTCATATGAAATTTTGTGCAAATGCTAACGACAGCATGTATTTGTGTAGGCAAGTGATGAGAACTCTTTTATCCATTCAGTATGGATATGGATCAAAGGTGTGACCTTTCCAAGTTTATAGAATTATAAGTTGTGACCCTATTAACTTTTGGAATATTACTATTACCTTTGAGAAAGCTAAAGATGTTTTTAAAGTCTATGCTCTGTGCATGTAAAAAGAACATTGCTGAAGGGCTATTGGCTAAGATTCAACTAGTTCTGATGTTTTATTTATTAATGAACTCTATATTTTAGAGCTAGGTTACAGTGAAGTTTTATGGCTGAAATACTGAGTGAAATTATGGCAGAGAGAAAGCAGATATATGTTCCATTTGTCCCGTCTCCCGTTTAAATAACCACACCACACACATAAAGACATTTGACGACCTTTTATTAAACTGTATTATACAATGAACTATGTACACAAAACCGACATTAATTATTTTCTTCAGCAACGATGATCTCTGGGCAGCGTCACCACTCACCCTGGACGAACTTTACCTCAAGGCAGCGTACCAACTCACCCTGATACCTTCTCCATCGGGGCAGTGTACCTACTCACCCACATAAAGAGGCAGCATACCTACTCACCTCACCACCATACCAAACCATAAACCAATAACCAACTTCTTTAGAGGAAGACAATCCTGTCCCTCTTCTCCACCTCAAATTGTCCACATCTTCCATCCATATATAAAAGAGGAGGGTGGGAGGGCCACCATTTCACGCCAAATGTGCCTACTTCCTTTAATCCCAAACCCTTAGTACTGTCAGAAGTCCCACCTAATCATACCCCACTTCCTTTTACATCTCCCTCTCTCCTTAACCCTTTCACCACCACAAACCCACTATCCTAACCAACTACAATCCTTACCTTCCTTTCTAGCACTATACCTTCCCCACACCCCTTTACCCCCTTACTCGAGGGACCGGGACAACTTAGTTTGTCCCAAACTGCATTTATAGCTATGAGTTTTGTTTATAACACAAAATAAATTTAAGAAACAAGAATCCAGGCTATGTGTTTGAACGTCAGTCTTGACAGTAAGAATATCAAATCTTTTATTACTAATAACTAGTGAATAAGGGATTATTTAAGATTATTAGAGACAGGTCTATCTTTACTGATAAACATTCATCTGATATTAAATTTATTTTAAAACAAACCAAGATTATTACTTACACCTTCTTTGAAATTTGTGGTATTTTCAAAGGAGAGGCATGTCCAGCATTTAGTTATATTCAGAAGGGCCATATATACGATTGCCAGTTTATCACAAGGCTGTAGGTACAACAGAGTTTTATTAAATTGTAACAGCTCACTTGTTGTTTATTGTGTTAAGTGTACAGCATGCAAATCTATCTGGTACCATCATTGACTGGATCCTAATAACTCACCCAAACCTTATCACCAAAGCTGGAACATTACCTGATCCTTTCAGGGATTGCCTACCAGCATTTGCTGACCATCTCCCATTTCCACTGCATAAACACCACCACTACATCCAAACCCGAAACCTCTCCTCTTTCAACCCTCTAACTTTCTCTGAATGCTTAAAGCATACTGACTGGTCCCCTCTAAAAACCCTTCCTCTAGATGATGCCATTCCCTACTTTAACCACTCATTCCTAACCCTTCTCAATCAGCAAGCCCCCCCACGAACCAAACGCATCAAAACCAATCCCTGCCCATGGTTATCAAAAGATACTAAACTAGCCTTGCACTAAAGGGACAAAAAATGGAAACAATATCAAAAACATAAAAACCCTCTTAGAGTATAAGCAACTATGAAACTCTGCAAAAAAACTAATAATTAAAGACTGGAAAGCTCATTACTCCAAACTCCAGTCCTTGCACTCAACAAATCCCAAAAAATTCTGGGACTCCATCTCATCAATGCTGCATGCTGGCAACAAAGAAAACCCCTGCCCAGACCCCAACATCTCCAACCTTGAAACAGCCAGTCAGTTCAACTCATTCTTCATAGACTGCATAGATAAACTATCAGCCTCCTTCCCACCCCCATCTTCCACCACCACCCCCTCTTGCCCCAACCACCACCCCAATCATCAACCTTCCTCCACATCCTTCTGCCTCAAGCCCATCCCTACAAGCACTATAAAAAGACTTCTCCTCAAACTCAAACCCTGTCGCAATGCACCCGACAACCTTCCACCCACCTTCCTCAAATAATCTGCAGACAGCATTACCTATCCCATCTCTAGTCTTATAAATAGATCCATACAAGAATCATACATCCCTTCTATCTGGCACCATGCTTAAATCATCCCCCTCCACAAAGGTGGCAAAAATACTGATACCACCAGCTACAGGCCTATTGCCATCCTTTCCCCACTTTCTAAAATGCTAGAAAAAACAATACAAGCACAACTCATGACACACCTAACACTAAACAATCTCCTCTCCCCTACCCAACATGGCTTCTGCCCTGGCCACAGCACCATGACTGCCCTACTTTCTTTTCTTGAAACCATAAACCTCAAATGTGACTCAGGCAAGTTCATATTCACACTATTCCTAGATCTGTCAAAGACCTTTGACACCATCTCACACACCCTACCTCTCCATCCTACACCTCTCTCCCACCACCATCACCTGGTTTTCCAGCTACTTGTCCAACCGCCAACAAGCTGTCCAATGGAAAACTTCAACCTCCCCCTTCCTTCCAACACTCACAGAAGTCCCACAAGGTTCTGTTTTTGGCCCTCTTCTCTTCAACCTAGTCATTAACAACTTTCACCAATCCATCCCAGACTCATTTGTCATCCGATATGCAGATGACTCAACAATCATCTGCTCAGTCTTTTCACCCTCTGAGCTCCTAACAAAAACCCAACTAGCCTTCTCCAAAACAGAAACCTGAATGCAGTTTAACCATCTGGCACTAAATATAAATAAAAACCCAACTAATGTTTTTCCCCTACCAAAAACTCCATTGACAAATCCACATTCACCATACAGTCAAAACACTTTCCTTGAAATTGTTCACAACACCAAGCTTTACGGCATCATTACTGATGAAGAACTAAAATTTGACACCCACATCAGTGCTGCAATCAAGAAAAGCCACCAAATGTTAGGTGGTCTCTACAAGGCACAAACGTTTCCTAAGCCCCTTTACCCGTCACACTCTTGCATCCACCTTCCTACTCCCCTGCCATATGTATGGTGCCCCTCTTTTCACCAATCTCCATCTTGGCCTTCAGTCCAAACATGAATCCTGCTACCACAGGATCTCCAAATTTGCAACCAGTTCAAAAAACTCATCTCAACACTGCCACTCCCTCCTCACCCTCAACTGGCTTGAACTACCCATCTACCTCAGTTACCTACAACTCACCATTGCCCACAAGCTCATCTTTAAACCTGTCAACTGCCCAGCTCCCGCTACTTCCTTAAAACCTTACATTCCCAACCGCTCACTCAGATCCAAAAAACAAAATCTCCTTCAGGTCCACAAACCTGCACAACCTCCTGGCCATCTACGGCTGCCCCACTCCTTAGCTAAACAGTGGAACTCTCTCCCCACACACCTATGCAACCTACCTAACCATACAAATTTCAAATCTCAGCTACTATCTTATCTTTCTTCCAAATGGGAATGCCCTTGCCACGCTCAAACTTAACCCCCCCTCATTCTATCTTGCACTGACTAATGCACCTCTACTATTACTTCATCCCACTGAAAACAATACCTCCCCCACTAAAAACTAATTTCTCTCTAATATCTATTGTAGTATACTCTCCAATCTCAAATATATTGTTACCCTCTCCATGCATAATATTTTCCTAACCTACTAATGGCTAGTAGCTATATATTTTGAAATGTTAAACCTACAATTGAGTTTATAACAAAAATACTTTATGTAAATGTTGAAATTTCTGTATTGAATTATGTCTTTTAATTTTTGTAACATTGTGACAAGCCAGTTGCAAATATCATAGAGCTTATCTCTAAGTGTTTACTTAGCTGTATGAACTATGCCCTTTTGTAACATGTGAAATGTAACTTGAAATTATTGTGGAGCTTTTCTCCCTGGGCCTCTACTGAAAATGGGCTCTTCTTGGCCCAGTGGACTGCCCCGGTCATCAAACTTAAATAAAATAAAATATTAGTGTGACACTGGGAAAGTTATACCAATGTGCTTATGAATATCTTGTGCTGTTCATATTAAAAATAAAATTAATACTTATTTTAGGCATGTAGAAGTCTGTACTAGTCTTAAAAAAATGTCATTTTAGTCATTGATTGTGATAAACCAACTATAAGGGGTGAAAATTATAATAATTGGTTAGAGTATAAAGAACTGCTGTGGCAACTTTCATTAATTAGTGCAAAAACATCAGCTTTCAAGGGCCATATCAAGGTGATACTGCTGTACAAATGAGTTAAGTGCTGTTATTGGGAGGTGGACAGTCTTTTGAATAAAGATTTTTAACTCTGTTTTTTGAGAAGTTTTGTACTTCAGAAAAAGTCTGAGGTAACTGTAGAGACAAAAGCACTAAACTTGAAACAAATAGGGAGTGTTTTTTTTATCTTGGGGTCTTTTTTTTCCTGTTTGTTCAGAAGTGGATCATTACTGCATTTTGTTCATTTTTGAAAACTCATTTTGTAAAATCACAATTAACAGACAACACCATACAGAGCAAAGTACTTCCAACAGTGCTTTTAAAGGGTGTAAGGCCCATTTACCTCTCCAGACTGGGTAGGGTTACCACCTGTCCCACTTTGCGAGGGACAGTCCTTCTTTGGGCAGTTGTGTCCTGACAAAAAAATTGTAAAAATGGCAAATGTCCTGAGATTTTAGGACAAAATTATTTCCTATATTTTATCTAATAGTTGCATAAAACAGTTATTCTCTATCTGAAATACCTAAATGTTATAAAAAAACAGAATAAGCAAATAAAATGCTACAAGGATAAGTTTTTATTTAGGCAAAAAAGTGAAGTTCTATCCTTTGTACTGGCTGTGGTTATGTGTCAGCCTGTAAAATCTGATGTTTGTACCAAAAATGTCCCACTTTGGCCATTTGAAAAGGTGGCAACCCTTAGATTGGGGGCTTTACTCCTCCTGTTTCCTTTCTTAGCTAATCCATTCCTGAGTAGCACAGTGCTTATTAATACTCTTACATCCTAGAATATTTGAGACAAGAAAACCACTAGATTCTAGAGAAGTATCCTCATAAATCCACTGTTGTAAACATAAAACTATAAAATGTAAAACTGTCAGGTGGCAATCTGCAAATTGGTGTCAGTATCAGAAATGTGTCTGGCAAAATATATTGTATATTATAAATTTATGACCTAAATGGTATTTTATCTGCCAGCAATTACTAATGTCATGGTCATGCATTCGGTTATATTTTTGTAAGTCTGCAAGACATGTCCAAGGTATCCTTCAGTCATTTGTCCATCATAACTAGGGCTTTTCAATTTTGTATGTCAAAGGTAGATAGCATGCAACTGTTTTGTGATATCGCACACTATGTACAAAGTATGTATATTTTTACATTATTACAAAAGAGTTGCAATAATCTAGAAAACTGTACTTGTTTGATGGCAAGTAGTGGTAAAATTGTGTCACTTGAAGCTATGCATAATATAGTAGCATTTGTTCAATCTGTAGTTCACAAAGCATATAAAATATTAATACAAATACGGGATACTGCTATTATTCATAATCGCTGTACAACCAAATTGTGTTTAAACTAATCATAATATTTTATTGTATTGTTTGCTAACATCTGCTATTTCTATGCACCACCCTCAATATGGCAATGTCCCAATGTTTACATATGTCATATTTTTTCAATACTTTATGTAAAGACTCTTCAGTAACTCCATGTCTTATACATCCCACAGTAATGATTTCATTGCACATGCCTAACAATTCATCCCAGCTTGTACATGCCACCTTAATCCCTGCAGCATGACTTAACCCATCACAAGATATTAGTCTTGATATTTAAATATTACTAATAAGAAGAAACTGTGATATAACTGGTTATATCTCTCAATATGTTTATTTTACCTAATTTATTTTGCTACTATCTTTGTTTGATCCGTATGTTATTTTAAGTCCTTCTCTGCATGACAAAATCACACTTCTTTATTTGCATTAGCATAAATATTGCAAGTGTCATATTTTTCAAAACATTTTGCAAATGATCTTTAGTAACCTTAGTTTGATTTTGCTTTTACACATCTTAGAATAATGTACTTCTCCGTGACAGATTCTTCAGGCTTGGTCAACATGTCAAGTAATTTTATAACCGCAAGCCTTAATTTTAGTTGTGCAAGCAATCTTATCTATCCCCATTCTAGACTGTCATTCTATCATAGTTCTTTTGTTCATATGCATTACTTTCACAACAAATTCTGCCTTTATTTTTCATTACTTTTGCTTTATTAGGTTCATAGGTAGGTACTAGACTATCTGCCCGAAGGCATTTATAAGCCTAGCCAGAATTGTATTGGCTTCCGCCGTCCCCTTAGATTAGTTCCTGTGCCTCTGTCCAGCAGAGCCATTGAGGTGATCCCTGAGGTAAACTTTCTATTTCCCATCCACTGGTCAAGGTTTCTCTTGAAGAGTGTTAGTGAGGAGCTCTGCCTAATGTAGATTGGAATCTTGTTCCAAAGCATGGGAAGTCTTTGGGACAGGAATCTAACCCTCCAGCACGTCCTATTTATTATTGTGGTGAGGTTTAGATACCTAGAGTGTGTGGCTTGAGGGGATATGGTTTTCTTTAGGTGGAGCATGTCCATCAATTCTGGGTTGGACATGGCCTTGTATGTCAGGCAGAGATCACCTCTGAGTAGGTGGCATACAATCGAGTACAACTGGAGTTTCTTCAGTTGAGCTGCATAGGGCATCTGTTTGAGGCCATTGATCCTCTTGTTGAGGTACCTCTGTGGTCTTTCCAGCTGTTGCAGGTGTCTTGTAAGGTACATTCCAAATGGGGCTTGTACTCTATAATGGGTCTGATGAGTGATGAGTAGAGGGGCACAATGGCCTCTTTTGATCTGGATGCATACCCTTTTGTGATTAGGTGGGCCACATAGAAGGATTTTCTAACCACTTTGGCAATGTGATTATCAAAGGAGAGATTACTATCTACTTGGGTCCCCAGATTCCTTATTACATCTTCCGTATTTAGGGGGCTACCAGCTATGTGGTAGTTTGTAGGTACTTTGTTTTTTCCAAAGGGGATGACTATGCACTTTTTGGCATTTAGCTTGAGGCCATGGTTTTGAAACCAGGTATCTGTCACAGTGAGACCCCTTTGGAGGATATCTGTGACAGCCGGAGAGTCAATTATAGCCCCTAGTTTGCAGTCATCTGCGAATTTGGTCAGCCATAGACCTCCTGTGCTTGCCTGTACCTCTGAGAAGTATATGCCGAACAGGAGGGGGTCCTAGGACTGAGCCCTGGGGAATGCCACTTGTAACTGGTTTAGAGTCAGACCTAGATCCCGCAACTCTTACCATGTAGGTTCTGTCCGTGAGCCAGTTGGCAACCCACCTCATGCTTATGTTCAGGCTGGTGAGCTTGTCTATAATACCAGAATGGGGAATGGTATTGAAGGCCTTTGCGAGGTCTAGGTAGGCTGTGTGGACCACCTTTCCCTTGTCTATCGCCTTGGTAACTGTCTCAAAGAAGTCCACCAGGTTTAGAAGGCATGATCTGCCATTCACAAAGCCAAACTTGGTAGGGTCCAGTGTTTGGAGGTTCCTAATGTCTCTGTTAACGAGATCCATGATGATGCTCTCCATAGCCTTGCAGACCAAGCTAGTCAGGATTATAGGCTGATAGTTCCTGGGGTCTGTTTTGGCTCCACCTTTGTGGTGTGGAATAACCATTGCTCTATGGGCACGTAGCCTGTGGAGAGGCTGAATTTGAACAGTGTCTTTAGGTGAGGGGTTAGTTCATCTTTGAGCTCGTGTAGGACGCAGCCTGGGTCACTGTTTGGTCCCACTGATGCTGTGTTTTTTTGCTTTGGAGAGGGCTGTTTTAACCTGTCTGTGATTTCAGGGGCACTACATTTTTCTGATATGGTTATGGGCCCTTTTGGGGGTGAGAGGGGGTTGAAGTTTGCACTTAACCTGTCTGCCAGGATGTTGGAGATATTGGTCGGTTCAGTGTATTTTGTGCCATTCTGCACTAACTCCGAGCAGATCTGAGAATTGCCACTTAGATTCTTGACATAGCTAAATAATGCCTTGCGGTTATCTTTGGAGTCCTTGGCAATTTTTCTTTCGACGCTAGCCTTGGATGATTTTATGAGGGATCATAGTTTCTTGCTGATACTGATCAGGGATGTCTTGCCTTCTTGGGATTTTACTCTTTTCTGTACTAGTTTCCTCCTTCTATTGTATAGCTTGTTTATGGCAGGGATCCATCAGACCAGTTTCCTTTTCTTGGAGTAGTGAGTCTTGGTTTTGCTTGGGATAGCATGGACCATGCATTCTTGTAGGTGCCCATAGAGTGCATTAGTAAAGGATTTTGCAGCTTGGGCAATGTTCTCCTTTAGCATGGGGACTTTGAAACTTTTCACATCAGTGTTAAGTAACATGAAGTTTGCTTTTGAAAAGTTTTTCACAGTGGTTTCTTTGACCGGGGGTGGGGGCAGAATGTGGATATCTAGAATGATTAGTTTATGGTCAGATCTAACCAGTAAGGGGTTGACCTCTGGTGTTGAACACCAGTCGCACATGTTGGTGATGACTAGGTCCAATATGTTGTCACCTCTGGTGGGGGTGTTGACCAGTTGATCCAGGGTGTTTGAGTTTATAAATTCTAGGAAATGTTGGGCAAGGGAGTTAGTACTTGAGTAATTCTCCCAGTTAATATTTGGGTAATTGAAATCACCCAATATCAGGGTGTTTGGTAGGAACTTTGTTTCCCAGTTTTTCCAGAAATGCGGAATGGGGGTCCTGGAACATGGTGGGTGATCTGTAGCAAGCTACAATTTGAAATGCAGTTTTGCCCATTGTTAGTTGCACATGAATGATCTCTGAAGCATCGTGCTGTGCCACTAACCTGGAGGTGTGGGTATCCTTGATGAATATGGATACGTCCCCGCCTTTTGTATTTCGGTCTGGGCTTTGTGGCCGAAATGTATGGTATATGTTGTAGCCTGGTAGTGCTGGGGTGCTCTCTGGAGCCTTAAACCAGGTTTCTGTTACTGCACATATATCAATTTTCTCCATACTGAGGAGTGCCTCGAGTGCATGCATTTTGAGGTTTAGACTTCTGGCACTGAGCAGCATTACCCTCGGTTTTTTATTACTTGTGCTATTTATGGTGGTGGGTTTATCTTTTGAGCCTTGCCTAAAAAAGGCACTATGGGGGTGGCAAGAGCCTTGGCTAGTATTCGAAAGCCTAAGGGTGACAGGTGCAAGCCACCTCTAGCGAAGCAGCATGGCTTGTTGAACATGTCATCCCAGGCTGACAGACGCTGGATCCCCTTTGAATGACACCAGAAGCTTAGCCGATTGTTGAAACTGATAATTTTTTCTTTATACCGTGGTATCATTCTTGGTGAGGGCAAGATGCTACTCAAGGTCAGGGTCATACCGGCCTGGGCTACGTGATCAGAGAGCTCTTCCATGTCTCTTTTCGTGTAGTCCAGGGAGGTACAGCTCAGGTCATTCACACCAACATGGACAATGACAAAGTCATATTTGTACTTGTTCTGGAGTGACCTGAGTACTTATGTTATGTGGCGAATCCTGGCACCTGACAGGCAGCTAACAGTAACCTTTTCCTTGTTCAGCCTAGTGAGTGGGGCATCAGTATGCCTGACTATAGAGTCACCTATTACTAGTGTGTTGGGTATGTTATTTTGCCTTAAGGGCTGTGATTGTGTGGCACACTGGTTTTGTGAAGTATGTGTTTCATGGTTTGTGTTGGAGGGTGGAGGTTGCTTGGGTGTCTGCTTTAGAGGTCTCTGTTGCTTTTGCAGATTTTTATTTAGAGCCTCCGAGTATGTTTTTGTGCATTTATGTGTGATTTTTGCCGGTGCTGGTTTCATAGGTCTATGTGAGACTGGTGGTGTGATGCAAGTAATTCCCTTCTCCTCTTTACTGTCTGGTCCAGTCTTGGGTTGAGAGAGATTAGCCTCCGGTTTGGCTGTATAATTGCATCTCTCGAATGTATTAGTGTTTGGTGGTAGGAGGAGAGGGTTGTCTGTGTACATGAGGCAGTTGTAACTCTGCCTCAAAATGCCCAGATTCACCAGTTGGACTGGAGACAACACCTGAAACTACCCTTTGGCCATGCCTGGATAGGTACAGTGAACTGTTTTACTGATTGGTTGGTAAGGTCGGATAGAGAGCCTTGTCCTTCTCTACAGTATAGGGGGGTCTAGTGCTAAGGTTTATTAGTGCTTGCTATGAGTTTTGAGCATGTGCCAGGCTGAGAAGTGAATGGTTTGAGTGCTTAAGTTGAAAGTTTGTCTAGTTACAAGGGAAAAATTGAAGAGTAGACTTTGTGGAGTCGGGAATAGTTATACCCTTGCTAACCGGCGCTGCCCGGTGTGCAAAACAGCGTAAATATGGGTTTTATAGCAGGGAAATGAAAGAGAGAGAAATTAGCCCAAAATGGACAATAAACTACAGATTTCTTGGCAGAAACCACTCCTCCAGGAACAGATAGGCTGCTCAAAGCTCCCCTCTCTCACAGGTGAACAGAGAAACTTCCTTCTATCCAAGTAAGGTATGAGCAAACACAGAAACATTTCACAGTAATTAGTGCATTCATACTTTGTTATACAACTCCTTTCGATCGGTTAATACTTTTAACAATGCACTAGTAGTTTCAGTTATACTGCAAACATCTACAGGTTTTAATAAGGTCAGATATGTTTTTCATAATACCCTGCTCCTTGATTCATTATTTCTTATGTCATCTGTTATCATAAGATCATGTGACTCACCAAACACAGGCTGGAGGATGCAGAAACACAGTAGATGTGGCACATGTGTATGGGCTAGAGTGTAATTCCAGTTTAGTTATAAAAATAAGTAAATAAATGACCACAAACAGGCATGTCCTTAGTTCTATGACTAATGTACAGCAGTATGCTATGTACCAGTCTCTGTGTATACCAGTCCCGTACATTGCTTTCTAGTACATGGTGCACAATGCTGTGGTATGCAATGAACAATTCACAGACAGTTTTCACTTATTTCTCATTACTGCAGTACACAGTTACTTAACATATATGCAAATGTTGAGTGATTAATGATATGGGAACTTCTGTTACTAGGAATGTGTGTCTTCTGTGTATAGTTGTAGGGTTTCTGGTTTGTTGGTTGGTCGTGGTACTATGCACCTTAGTCTTCTGCACTGTATGGCAGATGTACTAAAATATTTTCACATTCAAAATCACTGCCCTTCATCTGACATGCCAATGTTGCTCAGCTACATTATGCTTTGCAGCACAGCAGCTTTTGTTGAATGATTAAAGTTCTTTTATTTATTTTAGATGTAGTTAATCTACACCCATTTGCCCATAATTTCTGTGTCTAGAGGAGGTTCATACACTATTTATATGTATTTTTTAAATCATGTGTGAGCCAATCAGATGTCATTTGCATGTGTACTCCATACCTGGATTCCTCCAAATCCATGCTGGAGTGCAGGTTCATACTCTACAGTCACTTGGGTTTAAAAATTGCATGGTATTCTGGTGTGTGTTATCTGATATGTATCAACACTACGTAATTTTGCACAATGTTTTTGAATCCAAACCAGAGTCTTTGGCTATTTTCTTAAGCACAGAAAAATATCCTCTATAATGTCTGTAAGATGTTGTTCTGTTCTTCTGTAAAGAAGAAAAAAGTCTAACAAATGAGAAACTCTTTGTATCTAGGATCTAATGACTAAATCTATGCCCTTGGGAGGGTTGCTTAATGGCTAAGGTGTTTGCCTTACAAATCCAAGGTGCAGGGTTTGAGTCTCACAAGGGATAACTGGCTAGGCTTAAAATGGCTCCCAAGGGCAGTTAGCTTAGTAATAAACTATGAACCTGTGTGCTACCATTCTTCTTCCTCCTTAAGAAAAGTAAGAGTTAATTACCTGTATGGCTTCTTTCTGGCAACACTGAGAAATACTTTACACTGAGTCACTCCGGTAGCATACAGGGATAAAGACCCGACTACAGGCCAGTTACCCTTTGTTAGATTAGTGGCTTGCATGACTGACAAACCATCAGGGAGGGAAGAAAGGTGTGTTCATCCCAAGGAGGATGGACAGATACTTGGGCATTCCTCATGGCATCCCTGGTTTAGGCTGCGGACTGTTCAAAGGAGGGCGTGTTCTAAAAGTGGGAATTAGGGTGGCAACATGGCTGAGGTTCAACAAAGATGGGGATGAGATGTTGCATCTTCTTATTGCATGCCCACCTCCCTTAACATCACCATGTAACTAAAGGAAGAATGGGAAAACTACTGTAGGCCTTAAGGTGAAAACCCCATCAGCAGAGGTTAGACAGCACCACCCCAAGGGCACTCTTAACCTCATAGTACACCTCTGCTGTGATTAAGGCTATGTCCATAGGTGTAATTGGATTGACCAGTAGACATGGTGAGAGATGTGGGGCACTGGTGACAGCTGTCATAATGAAGCAAGGGAACATGTCATGCTCAAAAAAAATACAGTGCATTTAACCTATTCAGACTTTTCATGTAACCACTTGTGGTGAGGGATAAATGACATTTCTAGATCAAAAGCATGCAGCTCTCCATTGCTATGGTGGCATAAAGGGATAAAGCCCTAACTATGGCACAGATGACCCAGGTTCAGTTAGCAGGTCAGGTGACTGACAGAGAGGGAAAGCGGGTTAGGCATGCCCATTGCAGATGGGAGAGTGTTCCTCAATGATTCTCCCTTAGGGGAGGTGTGGTTCAGTGAGGGAAGTTGCTCTTGAATGATGACTGTCACATTTGGGAGTTGGGGCAGAGAATGGGTAGAGCATAAACCAACCCTGACAGGATGGAAGCAGAGATGGCTGCAACCCCAGGATGCCATTAGGATCCACAGCCAGTCCCAGCAATGTTGGAATAAGTATGTGGGGGTCAGATTCAGACTGGCAGACCTAGTGGGAAATGGGGGCAATGGGGGCCATGCTGGTGTAATGATATCCCGAAGGGGACAAAAATAAAGCTTACAGTTTTCTGCAAACTTTCATCCGTGGACCACATGTACTCCCATTGGAGTTCAGCTGATGTATCTTTCTGCTATGACTTGTACTTTAGTAATTCCAAATACAAAGACTATTGACAGCAAGTATATTTCTTTACTTTTTCATATGCATTTATTTAGTTTGGGAAGCTATTTTTTTTTAAACCTTCTGACATCATGTCATGCCAGGAAACTTAAGTAATAAACTGAGGCACCAGATTTAGTCTTGCCTGCATGAGATCCATGTTCAGACTGATTTCTCTCTAGATTTTTTTTTGTTTTGGTCACAACATGGACATCACTATCTAGCTCATTAGCCTTAAAGCTTAGATACCCATACAGCTGACCTCTACAAGTGATTATGTATCATGTGTCTGCAAAGCTGCCTAGAAATGCTTCTGTAGAACAGACTATGGAGGTTATTTATTTCCATTGTATGTAGAGAGCCGCAGCCATCTTCCATGTATTCTGTGCATTGATTAAATGTGAGCTCTTGATTTAACAATGGCTTATGTTGCTATGCTTGATTCAACACTCAAGGCATAGCACTCCAGTGGAGTCAGATGTGGTTAGCTACCCTGTGACATGGTGACACAGAGTGATTCTACGTATGATAGCAATATCTTTTGTATCACAAATGGCTAGATACTAGGCAAAGAATAGAGCATGCACCATCCCATCACCTTCACTGATGTTAGGGAGTGTTTGGTTTCAATTTGTAGAGACCAGACATTCTTACCTGCATGTTTGTTATCATGATGTGATATAGTGCTGGTGGATCACTAGCACCATTGCTTTCCATTTTTGTTCTTAGAATACAGAAAAAATAAATGAACTGCAAACTGTGATCAAACAGTGGTTGACCTACTCCTATTTCACTACTCACACACTTGCAAAAAACAAAAACAAACAAAAAAAGCTCACTGGCACTAATGATTCCTGAGTGTTAAAACCACCATTGGCTACACTTCTTTCATAGGATGGGGCCCCACAGATGAAGAATTTTCTGGAAAAGGCAGCCAGACTAGAAATGTTAGAGTGGTAGAAGGAAATATCCAGAAGATTTCTCGATTCCTAGTTTATGAAGTCCAAAATAGGAATATCTAATTTGTTGTCCCACTAATGTTATTAGGAAATATTCTTCATACTGAAATGTTTCCTGTCACTTTACTGGTGGCTATCACCATAATTTATATGGAAGGTGTATCATTTTTAAGTTATATTCCTCCTTCTGCATCCACGGATTTAAATTTATATAACGGTTTACATCATTCTGCATCCTACATGTGCAACCTGTTAAAATAAATGCATTCAGTGGATGATGACAGGTAATGCAAATGCATGCTGAGAAAAGTTATTCTGTGTGTAAAACTATACCAAGTTTTCTCTGAAATGTATTTTAACTGAAACAACGTGAAAGTTTTTCATACTTTGTAAGAGAATAGGAAACTGTAAGTCATATGAAGTTGTGGCATTGGTACAATAGATAGATAGATAGACAGAGAGAGAGATAATTTTCCCATAAAATATGTGACAGTGATCACTGCAGGTTTGATTGAAAATCCTTGGTATTCAAGATACATTTGGATTTTCACGTTGGAGAGCTGCTCTGTGGGTTTCTGTTCCAGCATGGATTAAACTAAATGCCCTGATGTTTCAGTTACTGATTGGTACAGCACTGTAGCAGACAATTTAAGATATTCAGATTCCTGCACATACAAGCATACATGAATGTTTGTACACTCATGATATGTGCCTGTGCAGACCCTGCATTTGAGCAGAAAGACACAAGAGGAGGATAACTTCAGAATGCACTCATGTAGTAGTACACCCTCCGTAAATATGTTTATTTGCAAGGAAATGATTTACAATTTCATATACTGCACCTGCTCATGTTTGTCTCACTTTGGTTACAGAGGAGGGAAGGAAGGCTTCTAAGATTCTATGCTTTTAAGCAGTTTTCCTGGAAGAATTCTGAGTGTACAAAGTTATTTGTCTTGCTGGTCTTGCATACCTTTGCACAAAGGAAAGAGTTGCTAAGCAACATCAAACTGTTGGAGCCCAGGTCAAAGGGCTGAACTGTTATTGTCGTAGCTAATACTGAAGACATTAATCAGATAGCCTTGTTCCCCTACCCACAGAGTGATTTCAGTGTCAGTAGTTGTGTGAGTGAGTGTCAGAGAATGCTGAAGCAAGTTTCCAGAAACAGTTGTCTAGAGTGTAGCCAGAAATGTTACATTTGTGCAACAAGCTTCTAAGGTGCTGCCCTTAACAGAATAAATGTTTTTGCTTCTAAGGTGCTGCCCTTAACAGAATAAATGTTTTTTGCTGAAATCCTAAATA
This sequence comes from Protopterus annectens, assembly GCF_019279795.1. Lineage (NCBI taxonomy): Eukaryota > Metazoa > Chordata > Ceratodontiformes > Protopteridae > Protopterus > Protopterus annectens. The sequence continues at coordinate 90,905,518 of NC_056730.1, read as the reverse complement.
TGCAGTTAATGATGGAACGTGTATACTAAAAAGTGTCTTACTAGTACCTTTTGAATGGACAACTGGTAATGAATGTAACATGCTCTTTTTATGTGTCCATACCTCTGTCATATGCTGTTCTCTGGGATGTTAAACTATATCAATATAAATATGTGATTGTTGACTTATATAGTGTATGTGTGTATCCGCATCTCTGTCATATGCTGTTTTCAGGCTAATGGGAGTGCTTCAGAATCAGAAGATTTGGAGTTGGTCAGTGACTAACACAGTAGCTATGTTTCTTTCTTTACCACATATCAGTGTGTATACTTACATAGAAGTTGCATATTTACTGAGCTTCTGGTATGACAACATCAGCAGGTTGGCATATTTGTATTGTAAGTCTTCAAAAGGCCATGATGGCAGGACTTATATATATAAATCATAGATTTATTGTAACATTCACAGATACAAAAATGACACAATTACAGCTAACATCATGGCTTTTTGCAAATAAAGGAAACAGTACTTTAGAGATAACTACACCATGATATTCCCTACGGCTCTTCCATCAAACAGGCTGTTTTTATAACCAGTCACTTCTGTGTGCCCTGTCAGGCCTTCTCCTCTGCTTTAACAATAACAAAAGAATTCCTCAGATGTGTATAGTCCCAGGCCACAGCTACAAACATCTCCAAATGGGCTTGTTGAACTACACATATCCTGGATCTTCATGTAAAGACACTGCGTCACCCCAAGCTGAACCTCCATTTGAGGAACTGACTTTCTGAGTCTAGACATTGAGGTTTCATTCTTTTATATAGACAGTAAATCATTAATTGACTTCTTATTACTAGACAATCCATTAGATTACCTTTCTATCTTAGCATGGGCATTTTTCAGACAAACGGCACGCTTAAAAGTACATTTCTCATACTCGTACACTAGACTGTGTGTGTGTGTGTGTGTGTGTACATGTGCGAGTGTGTAAGCATGTATCTGTTTTCATATGTGACATCACTTTCAGATTTCAGATGTTAAACTGGTGTTTAACAGACAAATAACTGCTGTCAGAGCCATGGCCTAAAACCAAATGCCAAGAAATGCATAATAGTATCCTTTGACAACAAACCCCTTAGAGTTGACCCAGTAATCAGGGACTTAGAGACACACATAGATAGTAATCTAGCCTTTGATTATCACGTGTCTACAGTGGTGAGGAAATCTTTCTATGTTGCGCAACTTATAAACAAAGGTATGGCATCTAAGTCCAAGGAAGTCATTGTTCCACTGTATTCTGCATTCATCAGACCTATCACTGAGTACAATGCATCCTTTGGTATGTACCTAACCAGGCATATCCAACAAATGAAGCATCCACAGAGGTTCCTCACTAAAAGAATAAAGGGCATAAGTAATATGTCCTGTGCAGACCACATCATGGCCCTATCCCTATATTCTGTCTCCTACATGCTTTTGAAGGGAGATCTATGCCTGGCATACAGGGCATTGTCAGACCCCACTCTAATGGACCTCCTGCAAATCCATAAAACAAACAGTACCAGAATTACCCATTCTAAAGACTTAAACCTTGCTTGTGATATAAATAGGACCTGCTGGAGAGGTATGTATCCCAGAGACCAACCAGCCTATGGAACAGGCTCCCCCATCCATGTGAAGCAGAGTTCCTCCCTAACCCAATTAAAGTGCAACTTGGACAATTAGATGGGAAAATGGAAATTCATCCCTGGTTTGGCACCTATGTCTCTAATTTAAACAGGTAACCTGTAAATGGTTCATCTCCCAGGTCCATGCTTACACTTATCAAGGGTATCAGAGCTTGTCGGAGATTTGGGATGCATAGCTAAGCTTAAAAAGGCCCTTGTGGTCGTTAGCCTAGTAAACACCTATGAACCCTTGAACTGTGCTGATTTTTGCAATGGCATTAATTTTGTTTGGGTATTAGACTCTGTTGCAGTAATCTTTATTCATAGTTTCAGCTGTATATTGGAAGAATCCATCAAACTCCACTTTAATATACTTTCAATATCTTGTAATAAGTATTAATAATTTTACTAGATTTAGTTATAATTTATGGATTGGAAGATGATGGGGTGATTTTTTGCATGTTTTTCTAAACTTTAATTAGCTTCTTCCTTCATGATCTAGCAATAGGTATGTTATTTCAGGGAATAGGTATGTTATTTCAGGGAACAAAAGGTCCCCAGTTTAATGACAGCTTTGAAGCATCATATTTCTTATCCAAATTGCAAAGATCTAATCAGTTTGAAATTGCTGACTATAAAGATATGGTCAGATGGAAATTTTAATTCTAATTGTTAAGAAGAAATTTTGATTGGTGATATTATGAAACAGTGTTCCTCTTGTATGTTATGTCATAATGTGATTTCTGGTGAAATCTACAGTTAACCAAGCAACAGGATTCTATTTCTTAAACAACAGCCTGATGAAGAAAAAAATGTTACTGCCAAACATGCAGTAATCATGGCTATTGCATGGACTATCAGTGTACAGATGAGAGAGCAAGCTCTATTTCTAGAAACTCACTAGTTTAACACCTGAGAATGGATAGCTCATACTGGAGGCAAAGGGACATTGCAAAGCAAGTTAGGGCAGTATTCATGGTCCTGATCTCCATTTGTGCATAGTGGTACTCTGCCAATAATGGTGCTACTCGGATATGCAAATGTAGCCAGCATGTGTTATTCACACTGACTACAGAAAATTGCAGGCATGTGGATAAACACACCTATTTAAAGTAAAAGTGTAATTTACTTGAGGATATTTGAGGATAACGACCTACTGATGTAATTTGAGTGCTTGTGCATACTTGAACAAACTACTGCAGTGGTTGCTGGGAAAATAATCAATGCTGATGTCACTGAAATGCTTGTGCTTTCTTGGACAAAGTACTGAAGAGATTGATGGGGAAATGATGTCATTTTAGTGGTTGTGCATACATGGATCAGCTATTGAACGGGTTGCTGGGGGAAATGACTTCTGTCAATGTCATCAAAGTACTTGTGAAAACATGGATAAGCTACTGAATGGATTACTGGGGAAATAATTTTAGGTTATGTAAGTGACTGTGCATATATAGTACGTGGATTGCAAAGTAGATACAAAATTGCAGTGATGCTTTTAAGAACGTATGTGCGTATGACATGCCTATTGGACTATGAATCACAAGAACACCTCATTAGCATATGCCACTTTATACAATTTCTCATTTACATCTCATTATACTTAATTCGCTTACACTCATTCATGGTCATGGCGCATTACCATAAATAGCCTCTATGAATTGCTAGTTAGGTATGGTCACGAGCAAACATCGCAAATAATCCTTCCGCATTTGCCAACGACTATGAACAGCACCTTTAATCTTACTGAGCTCCTCCTTGAGTTCCATATATGTCTGTAGACATTTGCTGTCTATGACTCATCTGGTATTATGCACACAGTTATTTTCTTCTGTTGACTGCTGCTGACCACACACATTTTCTGTATTACAGATAGACTTTTTTTTTTGTTTGCAAAGTAAGTCTTCTCTGCTGGCATACCTGTAGGTTAACATTTTAGCATTTGGGTCAGTATAAGCTGCATTAATTCGGCAAGACATTCTCTTGGTTATGATGTAAGAGAATTATTTGTGCCACCTGACTTAATCTGTCCAGTGGGAACAGCAAATATAATATTCTGACATAAATTATTTTAATCATACTTGTTATGTAAAATTTTGCATTGATGCAGTCAGGCTAATCAGCTAGGCTAGCTCCCTGAGGTGTGACATATGTCTATTTAAGAAAATCCATATTAGTTACGTGCAGACACTATTAACATGCTTGTTGAAAATTTAGGGCACTGGTACCAGATAATCTTTAGCAACCGTTTTCTTAGCAGGATCTCCCCTGCTTAATAGAGTGTTGTATGAAGGAAGACTTGAATGAGGGAGTGATTATACAAATACGTGTGTGCATGTCCACATACCTTTAAGACAAAAGGAGATTGCAGGAGCCGAATTCTGCACCTAATCGCCTACTCAGGTAGTTTGGACCACCTGCAGACCACTGTTAGTTAACATGTGGTTCATTCTATTTCCCTTACTGAAGGGGTTTGTGATGCTGAGAATGGCCTAGGAGGAAATACTTCATGGACTCTGAATGATAACGGAGTTTGTTTTGTACAACTAATTATTAGGTGGAGAGTGAATGAAAAGTAATAAAGTCATATAGAACTGGAGTTATTTGCCTGTACATTTCTGAAAATAATATATAGAGAAGTGAAGACACTGAAAATATTTCTTAAGAGCTGTATTACAACATACTATAGCTTTGGCTTATGTACCTGAACTGTGATTATATATTTACTTGTCTCCTAACTGGAAGTCTGTTTCCCAAAGTGTTAGAAACACTGCGGAGTGGCATGCACTGGAAAACATCTCTGGAGCTACTTTACTTTTTGAACTTGGATAACTTTTTAAGGGAGAGTGACAGTTCATGCAACCTAATTTGTTTTGCCCCGAATAGCCCCCTGATTAAAATGTAACTAGTCTGTTCTGCCACCAATCTCCTCAAACTTCTAACAAAGACTCAGTCCATCTTCTCAACCACTGAGGGCTGGATGCTCCAAAACCACCTCACCCTAAATGCAAACAAATCCAAAATATTAATCTTCCCACCTTCAAAATCCTTCCCTTTTGACAAAACCACTTTCCAAGTTCTACACCAAAACAACTGTCCTACTGAAATCGTCCCCCATGCCAAACTGCTAGGTGTAACTATGGATGAGCACCTAAAATCTGACTACCATATTCTTCAATACATAAAGAAACTCATCATAAACTTGGTATGCTATACAGGAACAGTCACTTCCTCTCACACCATACCAGACATACTCTTTCCTCTAATTCCCTTCTTCCCTCCCTAATGTATGGCGCCCCCTATTGGTATGCCATACAGGAACAATCGCTTCCTCTCACACCATACCAGACATACTCTTGCCTCTACTTACCTCCCTAATGTATGGCGCACCCCTATTAACCAACCTATCTACATCCATCACTTCTAAATTAGAAAACTGCTATAACAAAATTTCCAAATTTGCCACTAACTCGAAAAACTCCTCCCATCACTGTATTGGCCTTCAATCTCTAAATTGGCTAGAACTCCCAAACTATCTGGACTACCTCCAACTCATCACAGCCCATAAACTACTCTTCAAACCTACCAAATGCCCTGCCTTTACAAACATCCTACTCCCTTACATTCCTAATAGAACTCTTAGGTCAGCTCACCAAAGCTTAATTACTGTCCATAAACCTAACCATCCACCTGGGCAAATTCTCCTCTCTTTTTCCATAGCCAAAAATAGAATTCTCTTCCTCCTACCTTATGGACAATGGAGAATGTGGAAAACTTTAAACCTCAGTTTCATTCCTACCTCTCCTCTATCTGGAAATGTACCTGTATTCTCCCAAATTAGCTCACCCCCTTCTAACCCTTCAACACCTAAGCTTTACACTAACCTTCTCTACAAAAAGAATAATAACTCTTGTCAATACTGTCTTTTTCTACATTGCAACCTCCCATAGCTAGAAAATCTTGTTTGTTCCAATATGCTATTATAAATATAAACTTACTAATGTCCTCAACTTGATAACTACAACAGTTTTTAGACCAATACTGTAAATAATTTTCTTTAAACAGCATATATTTTTATATTTCTACTTTGCATTTGCTGTGTACTTGTATTCTGTGTATTTATTTGAATATGTATCCTGCTGTATTTTGTATTGTATTCTGTATCCCACTGTATTTTGTATTGTTGGAGCTTTTCTCCCCGGGCCTCCACTGAAAACGGGTTCCTTGGGCCCAGTGGACTTCCCCGGTCATCAACCTGGAAATAAATAAATAAATAAATAAATAACTGATAAACAATGTGCTGTAAAAAAGTGATTTATTCTTAGTTGGGGTAGTAAGATGGTTCTTCCTCACTGAGGAGTTTTGCATTGAAACATGAATGACCAAAGCTGATTTTGTGAACTGTTGCTTCATTGAACTACATTTTTATTTCTAGTATGTATAGTATGTGCCATGTGTTATTAGATTTCTATTTGTTCTAAGATTGTGTAGAACAATAAAAAGACATTGGAAGTGTGTTGCCTTTGGCCTTTGTATCAGTTTCATTCAAGTTAGATAAGCTTTATTTATGTTGAGACCATGTCCTTTAATAACTATGTATGTAATTTCAGTTGCTGTTATTATAGAAGATATAACGCTCTTCTGATATACTGGTTGATGGTGTTATATTGTGTTTATCAGTGTAGTGCTTTGTACTGATAATTTGCTCTATACATCATATTACTATGGTTTCTCTGTCAGTATACCTCCTTCTAAATCTATTTTGACCTTACATTCATAAACTTGTTTACAATCTTTCTACTCTTAAAATATCCCATATTTTGTTGTTCTGATTCACCGTCCTTCTTTCTCCATCCTTAGGAGCAAGTATTCATTTACTGCTGCCATATAATACTACAGTTTAGTAGAGTTTTTTATTTTCTTTCCTTTCCTTTCAGAGCCTGTTGTTACTTCATCCACCCCTGAATTGGCTTTGCTTCACTCCCTTACCCTATACTCAGTTTTTGTCCATTGTCTCTAACTCCACCATTATACCTCAAACATATACACTTCACCTGTGACACGCATTTCCTAACTCTCCCCAAACAAATTTCCTACTGTGATAAAACCACTCCTTTTTCTATTTTCCAGTTTCCATCTAACAACTACCATCATTCACAACAATCTTTCACTCTCCAATACTGCTTTGTACTATACCCATTCATGCTCAGACTCCTTCCCAATGGTACCGATCCATTATTCTACATTTCAACTTCTACTTTCCCCAAACTACCCTCACTACTTCCTATCATAACTGCATCCTCATACTCTGTCCATTCAGACCCCTCTTTCTTACATTTCAGAAAGTTAAGAGAACATATCAGGATAACCTAACTGAATTCTTTTATAGAAAATGCTTCCATTCTACCTACCTTCTATCAGCTTTTAGACCCAACCAATACTAAATAAACTACAGCCCAGCATCTTCTTGCTTCTTTCTTGATCCCTACTTCCCCCTTCCTTTCATAAATAAAATACAGATCCCTTTACTTACTCTTGCTACTGTTCAGCTTATCCTCTATTCTTCTCCTCCTACTGAGCCATCGCACATCCTACCATGACTCAATAATAGCTCTCAATATCTCTCCAACTCTGTCCTAACCACCTATCCATACTTTCTTTCTAAACTCTGCATACATTGCACCATATCAGTTTAATGATACCCCTTTCTTTTACCCCAAATATAGACTGATAACTCCATTTCAACTCAAATCAAAATAAAATTGTGGGGAAAATGCTCTCCAAAAACAAGAATCAATAATACCCCAATATACTAAAATCCTCCCAGGAGGAGATATTCAACCTGATCCTGGCCCCACCTATCACTGACAACATCAAGATAATTCCCTTTCTACAGTACCCTGATCCCACAGTGGCTTAACCCCCATCCAGGTAATCTGTGTTTGCCTCCATAAATATTAGAAGCATAAGAAATAAAACTCTTGAACTACATACCTGGATTATCTAAGACAAGCCTGATATTATCAGTATAACGGAAACTGGCTTAAACCCAGCATAAACAACTACAAAATGAAACCCCAGCTATAATATCATCTGTGACAATAATATTAATAGGAAAGGTTGTGGTTTTGCTGTAGTATTTCCAACAACTGCAATATTCCCCATTACAACAGACCAGTACCAAAATTAAATTCAATGGAGCTTCTTATTACTTTTCTATAAATAAACAAATATAAACAAATAAGTATTATTGTCCCTTACATTCCTATTGGTAAAGATAAAACTGAACTGGAAGATATCACACTCTGGATATCCATAACAATTCTAAGGAAAAAAATACTGTTAGGTGATGTCAATATCAATTGGTTGGACGTAACCTCTAACTCCCCTACATTTAGCATGAACTTATATGGTTTTACACAACTAATTAATAGTCTCACACATTACAGCAAGACATCAAAGTCCTTATTAGACTGGATTCTAATATCAGTCCCTAGCAAATTTATCACCTCAGATACTATGTCAGACTCTCTCAGTGACTATCTCCCAATCTATACAACCAGACATCTCAAACATCCACTCAAACAGCATGTTTATAAAACAACACACAACCTGATATGTTTAATTCATATTTCTTACTACCCTATCATCTACTAACTTGAAAATCCTAAAACTCCTCCCCTCAGAAGATGCTAAAAATTAAGTCAATACAACTTTGCTAAATATCCTAAATAGCCTTGCACTTCCTAGAAGGAAGAGACTAAAAACAAACAAAGCAATTTGGCTCTTCATAAAGAGTAGTAAGCTAATGCAAGATAGAGGAAAACTGTGAAAGGAATGGCAAAAATATGAAATGCCTCAGTATTTCAAAAACTTCAGAATGCTCTGCAACAGGACTAAAACACATAATGAAGGAAACAACTATACTATAACAACTTTCAAAACAACAGTAAATACAAGCCTAAAAACTTCTGGTCAGCTATTAAAGAAATCATACATCCTGGTCATAAATTCAATCTTAATCCCTTTCCCTAATAACTCACCACTCAAAACTGCAACAGAATTCAACTATTTCATAGAGAGTATAGTGTCCCTAACCAAGGATTCCCCAATATTTACTTCTAACTCTGCACAACATCCACACATCACCACACCCACATTCACTTTCAGACTTGTTCTGCATCCTATGTAAAATGACTCTTAAACAAAACCAAACCGAGCTCTACTTCAGCTGACAACCTTCAAAGCAAGTACCATAAAACAGCAGCCAGCAGCATTGCCTATAGGTTCATAGGTTGGTACTGGGCTATCTGCCCCAAGGCATATATTAGTCCAGCCACATTGTGCGGTATTCACCGCCCCTTTAGTAGTTCCCTAGACTCTTGTACTAGCAGATAGTACCCTTGGCCCCTATCTAGTAGTGCTGTTGGTGTGATCCCTGGTGTGAACTTTCTGTTACCCATCCACTCATCAAGAGTCTCAATCCTTATAACTAGGTCAAGCCAGGAATCCAACATTCACACGCTGTAAAAAATCACACATTATCCCTCTACACAAAGGAGAAAATTCAACAGGCATTACTAACTTTAATATAGCAGTCTTATCCCCCCTTTCAAAATGCTTGATATGTGCGTTCAAAACTAATTGCTAAACTATCTCCTACAGAAAGAAATTCTGTCTCCCACACATCATAGCTTCCGTCCCTCCCATAGTGCTAACACTGAACTTCTAACCTTTATAGATACTGTCAATAAAGCTATAAATAATGGCAAACTAGTTCCTCCTTATTTCTAGACTTAGCTAAAGCCTTCCACACTGTCACAGCAAACTTCTACTTCAAATGTCCTCACAAGGTCTATCTCAGCCTACCTTTCTGTGGTTCAAAAGCTACTTCTCCAATAGTTACCAGTCAGTAAAATGACAATATTCCCGTTCTTCGTACCTCTCAGTCACTACCAGTATACCACAAGGCTCTGTCCTTGGTCCCTTCTTCTTTAACATCTTCACTAACACCCTCCGCACATCCCCATTATAGGCTTCCCTAATATAATACGCAGATGGCTCCACACTCATATGCATGTCAGGCAACCTGGCACATCTCCAATAAATTAATCAGGAAGCTTCAACAGCCACTGAAACATGGCTTTGTAACTCACAACTCATGTTCATCCCCCAATAAAACAAGCTGTTTCTTTTTTGCCCAAATACCTCTCTCATGAAAAAGCAAATGTTAAATTCTCCCTCTTAATAATGCAACCATTGAAGTCACTTCTTGTAGCAAATTATTAGAGATGATAGTGGATGGTCATCTTAAATTTGACCTGCTTATATAAAATTGCATTAAAAACACTCACCAACAATTCGTGATGCTTTACAGAGCCCAAAAATGTTCTCACCAATGCAACTAAAGCTACACTTACCACTACTTATTTCCTATCCTCACTGCTTCATGGTGCTCCCATCTTTATTAACCTCCAGGTATCATAAAAGCAAAACTTAAGCAATGCTATAATAAAGTGTCTAAGTTTGCAGCAAGTACCCCTTTCAGAACCCACCACTGTATAGCATTAAAAAGCCTAAACTGGTTAGAATGACCCCATCAACTAACAGATATACAGCTTCATACCACCTATAAAATTATCCAGCATCCATCTGCTTGTCCAGCATTAAATAACATTCTACACAACTATGTTCTCAATTGGTCATTATGATCCAGTGATGAAATACTCCGTCCTCAAAAATGTGAAATTTGCTGGGCACGGTTTGCACTCATAATATCTTGCTAAGGCCAGGAACTCCTTACCTGTGTCCATTAGGTCAATACCATCCATCCAGTCATTTAAAACCATTCTGAAAAACTTCCTAGCCAAAATCTGTCCCTATTGTTCCTCAACCCCAGGATAAACTATGTCCCTAAATATGAACAAGTACCCATTTATTCCTCATATTTCTTTACTCCCCCCTCTTCACTTACGCCTTACTTCAATCTATTTCTCTCCCTGGACTCTCTTTCTAACTATACCATGACCCTGTCTTTTTCCTCTTACTTTATTTTGCAATTCCTGTTAGCATTATTCTAACTTACCTTTAATTTTTCTCTAAAGTGGTTGACATTTCTCTAAATATTAAATCAGTGCCATACAAGTTACATCTATTCTTAACCAGAGTTGTCATATTATGTTTAATTTGGAGTAATTATTTAAACTGTGGATGTTTTGCATTATTCTTGAAGATATGTAAAACTATTATTCTTAAAAATGTTTTGTAATACTTTTGAGCTTTTCTCCCTGAGCCTCAGCTGAAAATGGGCACCTACCCAGTCAAAATTTCCTAATAATCAGATGTCAGTAACTAAATAATAGTGGCCTGCTTTTTATTTTTTTGTGTTTTTATTGAGATGCAATTGCTATTTTATTGCTTTTACATTAGAGGGAGAATATATTCATTTAATAATTTGCTGTACATAGTCTGATATCAGTGCACCTCTGAGAAAGAGTCACACAGATGTTATATTGCCAATCAGTGATTGCTGTTTCTCAAAAGTGTTGGATGGTTTTGGTAAAGAAATTGCTGATGATGTTTGCAGTTTCCTTTGGAGTTTTTAGGTTACAGGCTGAAGGGGTGGGGGTGCTGGTATGGCTGGGGTGATGCAGTTTGTTTATTTCTGCCCAAATTTTTTGAGGTTTATTCTGGTGTTTTTGATGAAGGTGTTGATAGAAGTTTTTTTGTCTAACAATGTAGCTTTCTTGGTATCATTCCTTACTTGTCGGAATTTAATATGGTCGAGTGGGTCTTTGGAGGTGTGCCATTTGTCCCATGCTTTGTATCTTGCTATGATTTTGGTTTTGGTTATTTTAGAGAGCCAGGGGTCAGTCTTGGATCTGAGGGTGCAGATAGGAGCGTGAGAATCTAGAATGGCGAGGAATTTAGAATTAAAATAGGCTACAGCATCATCCAGTGGAAGATCTTTTAGGATGGCCCTGAGTTCATTCTGAAAGTCAGTGGAGTTAAAGTTCTTATTGTTTCTAATAGATTTATGTAGAACTTGGTGGTTATCTACTTTATGGTTAATGATGTAAGTGAGTAGGTGGTCACTTATATCATCTGGGAGGGTACCCGTGTTGTGCAGGTCTGGGTGATTATTGATAAGAATTCAGTCTAGGATGCTACCTTTGTAGTTGGATTTGTTTATTCTGGTGGGTGAGGATACAAGTTGGGTATAGCTGTGAAGGTTTATGTGGGTGGTGGGAGATTCAGAGGAATGATTGTTCCAGTCAATATTAACGTCTCCTAACACCATAGTTTCATGGGGGTATGTGTTGGAAAGCCATTGGAGGAAGTCTTCTAGGGTATTTGCATTGTTGCCTGGGGGGGGGGGGGATATAAATGCAGGCGATGAATATAGGTGGAGGAAGTCTTCTAGAGTATTTGCATTGTTGCCTGCGGGGATATAAATGCAGGCAAAGAATATAGATTTCATTTTGTTAAGCTGTAGTTTGCTAATGAGAACTTCTGCATTATTATACAAGGGGGGTTGTTATGGGGCTAGTGTGACATCTAGTGTGGTTTTAAACAGAACAGCTACTCCTCCATCTTTCCTAGTGTTACAGTCTAGTCTAAGTATGTTGTACCCTGGTAGGATAACCACATCGTCTTTAGTTCCTGGTTTTAGCCAGGTTTCTGTAAGACATAGCACATTGGGTGAATAGGTTGCTAAGAGGGCATGAAGATTATGGACCTTGTTGTTAATACTCCTGATGTTTAGGTGCCAAGTCAAGAGAGAGTTAGGGGACCTTGTATTTGGCCAAATTTTGAAAGTGGTAGTGGGCTGGGAGCTTGTGGGAAGAGTGGGTCCAGGGTTAGGGTGGGTGTCTCCATCCCTCATCAGACTATGTTGTGCAGTGATTATTAGTTTCAGGGCTTTACTAATTATTTTATGATAGTATCTAGTTTTGGGGGAGATGGACCTTGGCCTAGTTAGTTGGTGGTTGTTAAAAGTGGAGAAGACAGGTTTGTAGTAAGCTAGGAGTTGGTCTGATTTATTCAAGGTGGGAGCAGAGTTGGTTTGGGATAAGGGGTGGTGAAAGCCAAGATAGGACTGATTTTCATAGATGGTGAGGAGATATGGCCCAAGCAATATTACTAAGAGGGACATAATTGGTCTCATTTTGATAGTTAATGTAGCACTTAGTAAAGGAATGTGGGTTGTGAATTAAGAGAGTTAGTGGCAGGAAGGGGTGGTGTTTGGAGGTGTGGGCTATCTGTGATAGGTTGTAGAAAGGGAGTGGTTTATTGGGCTTAAATTTAGCACTAGTGGGGGAGGGTGGAATTTGGGGGCAGGGTGGGGTGTGGAGCAAGCCCGAACAAAGTGAGGCAAGCAGAGCGGGTCTATTCCAAACCACAGGATTTCCAGGGTCTGTGAGTATGCAGGCTTGTAAGAATATGATTTTACAGTACTTTTACTCAATTCTATTTAAAGAGAGCTGCATTTTTCTCAATTCTGTTTCAAACTAAGTTAACAGTTAGCCAGACAATTTTACTGACTTTTTTTGTAGGTATGCTAGCTTTTAACCTGATTTTTACAGATATTCTTTCTATTATTTAACAACTGTGAGATGAAGTTGGCAGGGGGACCGAGTTATTCTGGCTGTCTGAGCTGTATTTTGCTTGTTGTTTTATTTAATACAGCAGCCTGATTAGGGATTTAAAGAGTGTTAAGCTATATCTATCTATGGACCCTAGGCTATCCATAGACCCAGTTCAGCCAAGCAATTTATTAGCTTTACAGTTACACTTAAGATATAGACCTTGCAGTCCTTTTCCTTAATGAGGGACTTTCGAGGGGATGCTTTTCTTTTAGTTTTCAGGTAGATAGTTTCTTTTCAGCACAGATTGAGCCATTCGAGGTAAGGACAGGTGGGATGGAAAGACCTTGCAGTCCTTTTCCTTAGTGAGGGACAGTGCAGGAATGCTTTTCTTTTAGTTTTCAGGTAGATAGTTTCTTTTCAGCACAGATTGAGACATTCGAGGTAAAAGGACAGGTGGGATGGAAAGACCACATTTGTTTAGAGAAACTGCCGACTGGGTCCTTAGGCACTATATGCATGTACACAAACACTCATTTCTTTTTAAACTGTAGCAAACTCCTTATTACAAATGTAGCAAACAGTTGCTATCTGTTATATCCTACTTACATGGAGCTCTACTGTGCTCATATTTTGTTCTTTTGTTAATCTTCTAGTTAAACTGTAGCAAACTCCTTGCTACAAAGCAAGCAGTTTGCTATAGGTTAGTCCACACACAGAGAGATGTAGTGCTCAGGTTTGGCTGCAAATGCAATACCAGATTTTAAAAGCCAGTATTGCATTAAAGAGTGATACAGGCTAGCTGACCGTGCCTCCCTCAATACTTTGCACCCAGGGCAATTTCCACTCTCAGCCATGCCTAGCTACACTACTAATTATAGTAGAAGGCTGTTAATCCTTTTTTGCCAAAGCGAATACATCTATTTTGATTTGTAAGGTGGTTATTTAGTGAATTTTATTGTAATTCTTGCAGTATGGTTTGTGAACTGATTTCTGCAGTTAGGTAGTTCAAAAGACAGATGCTATCTTTAAATCATTTCACTAATAAGCCCTACTTCACAGTCTACTAAGTTAATTCATTTTTATACTCTGAATTCAATTTTATTACTCAAACCGTTAGAATGTGTGTAGCAAATATTTCTGTTTTTATTAAATTATGTTTTTTTTATTCAGGAGTAGTCAGAAATAAAAAGTTGTAGTTACCCAGGACAAAGTGGATACAGATGTGGCAAGGAGGTTACCAGTCATCTTCATCCTTCCAAAATCAGATATTGACTTTTACTTTCTAATGTAAATGTTTGAATCAGTGGAAAAGTATATAAACATACTTCTGTAGAAATCTTTAAAATGTATGTATTTAATTTGGATGCAACAGCACTAAAGTTGACAACGTTGATAATCTCCTAAGAAAGACCAATTCACATCTATGTTCATTAATTTTCACTTGAGATGAAGAAATACTTCTGTTAATGGCCTCCTAACTGAATAATTTTTTCGTCACTCGTATCAGATTTTTATTCCAGGTCCATATTCCAGTTATTTTTCTAATATAACATGCTATTAATGACCCTAATGATTGAACCTTGTGTAAGTAGTACATAGCTTCTGTCACCAAATTAATTTGTAGAATTTATTTTTGCTTCATTCTTAGATCACTTGGACTACATATTCAGAAAGTTGTTTACATTTGATATATTTTTTCTTTTTTTTTCTCCTGCTTATAATCAATATATTACTACTACTACAAATAATTTTCCTATAAATTGACATTTTCCAGGAGTTTTTTTTTAATTTTTAATACCTGTTAAGTCTTGTTCTTAATCTTCAAAATAAAATTGAACATTTTTAGCATTTTCAAAGATATGTTGATCTTAGTTTAAAAATGTTCATCTTTTTACCCCATTTACTTTCCTAGATTCCCCTTTCTAAGACGGACTTTCTTGAAAGTGTGACAGATATTCATGCTCTTGACCAATTTCTACATTATTTATTAGATGCTGTTGTCACTGTTTACTTTTAGTTGATCAAATGTGCTTTGTTTGCAGTATCTCCCTGGGTCTTAATGTCAATTTGCTTTGTGGTTTGATTGTTTCTGAATCTCTTTGAATGTTTTTCTCATTTGTCTGATTGCATTTTTCTTTTCTGTCCAGCATCTCTAATAGTTGATGTATACTCAGAAAAATGTTTGATTTATGAGAATGAATGGTGTATGTTTACACAAACCTACTTGCATAGTATTTTGGTGACGTAGTGCTTTTGCCACTAGGTCCTGCTTGACCAGTAGCTGCTAAGACTGAAATATCTATTCATACTCTCTCTCTCTTTTGATACACAAGTTCACTTTTCCAGCTGTCATCAAATTGAGATAAGAAAGTATTCATGGCTATATAGTCTTTTCTTTTCAAATATATTAAGCTTTCTAACCAGCAACCATTCGCGCATTTTCCATTTTGAGAATGCATCTTTATGGCTGAATATATAAAACATGGAGTACTTTCTGGTAATAATTTATTTTAAGTAAATTATTAAGTGCAAACAGATTTAATTCCTCTGTATTTCCATTCGAGAGGAAATGGCAATAAACACTGCACTTCACTGGTAGTATAATATAATACCCAGACTAAGCAGCTGTTAAATACAGCTTTGATTGATTCTACTAATAGAGTTAAAGCCAAAAAATGATTCCGTACATAAATAAATAAAGAAACCTGAATGAAAAACACAATCAGTAATGCCAAAAGCAACTGTGCAAAGTGTAAACCTAATTTTTTCACAGATTTACAAGTTACATGACCCAAGCACAATGTTCTGTGGAAATCAGATTCAGCTTAAAACATTTTAGTATTCCACCCCCAAGAAATGACACAATTTAAATTAATGCAAACTGAATTTATTAAAATTGCAAAACATTCAACTGGAGCATTGTTGTAATATTACCAACTGTCAGAACTATGTTGCTGCTGAAAATGTATTTCAACTTCTCAAGACAAGTTTTAGATGACCTGACACCTCAGAAAGGGTACTGCAGCATATAAGTGATAATGTTTGCAAGATATTTGTTGTGTGAGTCATGATGCACAATATCATTGACAAGAAGAAAGCTGAGCCAGCTGTGCTCATCAACCCGATTTCATCTAAGCCCCCAGGACCTTAGCCATATGCATCCAGTGATTGGAGTAATAACATTGACTGTAAGAAAGGTGGGAATAGGCAGCCCTCTCCTATGAATACAGACAATGCAGGAGAGCATTGGAAAAGTGGGAATGTCTGGTAAAACCCTAAGTATGATGTCATGTGAAGCAGCTTGATACATGCAAATAGTAGCTGAAACCAGTGCAGACAGTTTCTGCTGTGCAACAGGTATTACTGCACAATAACACAAGTGGAAAAAGTGTAAAGCTTGTTTGCTGTCTTCATCTGCACAGATGATAGGGGCCACAGAACATAATAGCAGGAACTATACAGATATTAAAGGCAGACAGAACATTGTTTACAGAGCTGTAACTGGGTTGGGGAGAAAGGGCAGCTGACCCTGGCAGAAGACATTAGTAGATGCAATCAGTAGCTGCTGATGGTACATTAGTGAAGTATCAGTATTTATCCTGACAGCTTCATGAATGAATGCTGATATTGCATTTGCAGTCATGGCTGAGGTACTGAAGCACTCAGTATGTGGTGATTTAACTGTACACATTGCTTGTTACATTTGTAACAAGGAGCTTGCTACAGTTTCAGACCTGAAGTGTTTTTTTTTCTCAGCTGTGAGTTGAGGGGGTGCCATTCAGTGAAGTGCACAAAATGGCAAGCTACCTAGATACGGTTCTAGACTGGTGTAACTAAAAATAAATTCAGAGATAGCAATTGAGCAACAACACAGGTAAATTTCCTTATTTTTTTTATGGCTGTGCTGCACTGGTAGTTAATGAGGCTTATCAAAATCAAATATTTCCAAACCAGTGTATTAAGTAACCTCAGAGCTAATGTGCTGCACAGCCGATATACCCATGGTATTTCTTGAACAATATAAATGAATGATAAGTTCTACATCTGTAGCAATGTCAAATGTATCTTTGCATGTACTTTGCAATTTCTCCATATGTGTATGTTTTGGCGAGTGTGACTTATCCAGCATGCTTTATGTAGTGTTAGATCAATGAATGTGTGACTGTATATGTCTGAAGTCTCTCTGTGCTTCTACCAACACAATAACATTAATGGCATATTCCTGGTGGTCCTGCTAATTTGTAATTGAATATTTCTTGCTCTTTCGATGCATATCTTCAGTGTCTGTCTGTGTCTCATTTATAGTGATATTTTAATGCTGTAGTTCTAAATGATGCCTATTCTGTGCCGAAGGCACATTTAAAGAATATGCCCATCAGTGGACATTCATATATAATTCATTCCCAGCATGCAGTCATATAGGGACACCAATGTTTAGATAATCTGCCACCTTTATTTGTCCCTTTTTCATAGCCTTGCAGTTCACTGTCCTCACTGTACTGCACAGAGTGGTTTGGATTTATAGTATGTGATTACTGCCTACTTACTACCTTCTAAAATGTTATTTCCCCAAATCATGCATCTAACTCTTTACCATGCAAGGGTTGTATTATAGAGTTGCAGTTATTCCTGTATTTTCTTCCCCTTTAAAATTTAGACATAGTATGCTAAACAATGATTTTCTTTTTTTTTCATTTTTTTCTGACTTAATTTTATTCTTCCTACTTTGTTGCACATATAATAGATGTCTTCATTTGACACCATATATTTCATGATCTGATATCAAGCAACTTTCATTGGTGCTGGATCTGGTGTCCAGCTTCTTGTTCACTTCATTCGTAATTCCCTCAGTGCTTCTTACCACTGTTATTTTCTAAGCCACTGAGGCACATAATAATTTACTGCAGATTATACATATATGTTTTTTTCTTCTGCAATGCGTATATGTTTATATTGCTTAGGGCTGTTGTGCAGTTCACACTAGACTCAAACATTCACTGTCTATGTACATTTCTGTGAATCATTCCTTGCCATCTGTGCATTAGCAAAAGTGTTCCTTGTGCTTCCTGTCTCAGCCTCCATTTAAAATGGGCTCTTTCCAGTGGAATATCCCAGAGCTGTAAAACAGATGAGTCATTTCCCAGTGGTCAGGGAAGTGTCACTGTTGTGAGATAATTGTATAAAGTGCCATTGTATGGGTAATGTTACATGGGTCATTGTCATATACATAGTGGCAGTTGAATTGAGTGTCATATACTGTAAATGGATTGTAATTTCACATTTTGGAGTCAAGCATGAGATTTTGGAAATTTATGAATAACTCATTTTTTTTTGGTTAAGTAGATAGGACTAAGATGTTGAATTGGGTTTTATAGCCTGGCATGCTGGATGGTATTTATAACTGCATAACCTGGCATGCTAGATGGTGTTTATAACTGCATAATTCACTAGTGTTTCAAGATATTTGACCAGACATGAGGTAGTATATAACGTAGAAACTAAGAAGAAACATCAGCAATCTAGATCTTTTTCCACCTGTTATCTAATCTTAATGAAAATGTTGTACTATGAGGTGTAAAATAAGTCAGATAGAAGGACATATAAAGGATGAATATTGGCCTTAGAAAAGAATGATCAAAGTGTCAGTGTTCCCTATGTTTGTTGCGCCTGATGATTAAATATTAAATTGTCAAGTGTTCTCATGTATTTGCTACCACAACTTCTATAAAGGGTGTTACAATGGTTTTAAATTGTGACATTGTTAGACCACTTAGAAAGCTGTATATAGTTATATAAGTAGTTCCAGAGTTTTTTTGACAAAGTTTTTGATCAGTAAAGATATTTTGTAATAACTACATTTATTTGTTAAAATGATTAAAAATAGGAATAATCATAGGAAATCAAAGGTTATTCAACCAGAGGTCATGTGTGCCTTGCCAATCGTAACCCTCAGACACTACCATCCTTTAAAAGGAGGGCAAGACTTGTAAGTATTTTAGGTCACTCATCCAGTTGTCAAAGCTATGTTTAAACGCCAGCAGGGAATCACATTGTTTGACATTCAAGGAAAGACCATTCTACACCAAGGGGAGATGCTGGGTAGTAAATCTACAGCTCCATTTAGTTTTAGGCTGTGCCATGCTGATAGACTCCTACCCAAGAAGACCGAAATCTGTAATTAAATTAAAAGGTGCTTCAACAGATGTGCACACTTATGTAACCAGCATATTGTACGTTTTTTATTTTTTATATTTTTCCCCTAACAGATTTGTTTGTTTTTCAATTGAATTGTACAGGTTATAGGTCACATTAAAGGTGGGAAAAGTTTTGAAATGATTTATTGTGGTCTCATTTTTTATATCACAAAAACCTGGCATTTTAACAGGAGTTTGTACACTTTTTATATCCACTGTATGGGTAATTTGGAGAAACCAGTTCATCTGCCATGTATGTTTGGGAAGTGGAAAAAATCAAAACACCCAAAAAAAACCTCTGCAAATGCAGAAAGGAAATTCAGAATCTGTACAGAAGGCAGACCAGCTAGGAAGTGAATTGAACAATCTAGTGTGAGGCAGCAGTGCACCACTCCCATAATATACACACACACATATGTAGAGATGAGCACATTCATATATGTAAATGCTTATATATTTATATACATGCAAATATATACAGATACACAACACATTTTATATATACACACACACACACACACACACACACACACACACACACACACACACACACACACACACACACACACACACACACACACACACACACACACACACACACACACATACACGCGTGCACACACACACACACACACACACACACACACACACACACACACACACACACACACACACACACACACGGTGCCCATCTATAGTAATAGTATAATTGTCTAGTGTAACAAAAGGGATGTTGCAAAATGTAACTTCCCAAAGAATTTATGAGCTGAAGGTTACTTTGCAGAACTGACAGTGATTGAATGGGCAGGTGTGCAGATATGTGCAGATATTTATGCTATTAAGGTATTTGTTGAGATGAATATGTTATAGAGGTAGCCTACTATCATTTGAAATGCAAGTAGCCAAAATGTAATCATGTATGTGGAGGCTACATACAAGTACACCATGCACTTATGCATATAAAAGTAAAGTTATGAGGATTAGTCACTAACACCATTGTTCACACAGCAAGATGCTGAGATACGGTAGGTTAAGTCATAAAAATATAAGGATGGAAGGTTATAGTTTCCATATCCACTCATTTTGTAATCCCCAATAATCAGAGGTCTCTGTTCATTGGAGCTTACTACCACACAGCAACAGGTCTCTGATGCATATGCAAGAATATAATTCACAGGTACCTAACAGTGTTATGGCCGAATGTGTGTCTTGTACCTGTAACTGGGATTATTCTGATATCACAAGTGAATCCATGTTGACATACCAGTGTACTGCACTACCATCCTCATGCCCAGTAGCTGCTTTAAATGGAATATTGTGTGAAAATATATGACATTACATTCTGTAGCATAAAATATGTTCTAAATATGTAGGACTTTGAATTTGGTAAGCATGACAACATGCAGGTGCGCATGTCTCTAATCATGTTAGTAAACAGATGCACCTATGACTGATGAAGGCTGTTACATATGATGCTGGTACATTATGCAGATTATATTGTATTTTTTTAGTATAGTCAGATGCGGTATAGAAGAACAGGTGATATAACATGTGGGAATAGTGGCGATATAAGTAAAAGTTTCACATAGTCTTGTTTGATAAATGACATTTCCAGCATGAATGTCACAATGCCTTCCTGGGTACCCCCGTCACCCAGTTTTATTTGGAAACACAGTTGATACCATGTCTGTGTAACTGAAGTATGGTATTACAAGGTCTATATTATATCGTCGAATGCTTAAAAAAGTGAATGTTGATTGATCAAACTTATTTTTGCGAAACTGCAAAATATCGAAGCAGCAGAAACTCAAATTTTTTCCTAGGGAAGGAATTCGGTTGTCCGTTTCTGTTGCTTTGGTATTTTCAGTGTTATGGTGGAAAGTTACTGGTCAGATTCAGGTAAGTGTGCGATTGTGTGGATGTGAGTGTTAGGGTGATTTAGGTGAGTTAGGGTTAGGGCTCGGGTTAGGTGTGTGTGCGATTGAGTGGACATGAGGTTTAGGGAGGATTTAAGTGAGTTAGGGTTAGGGAGCAAGTGAGGTGAGTGTGCGATAGTGACGGACCTTATGGTTAGGGTTTGGGTTAAGGTAAGTGGGTAGTTAGTGGTGTGTGCATAGTTTAGTGTAGGGTTAGGTATCCGATTTTAGGTGTATGTGTGTGGATTTCTGTTTGTTTGGTGTGCTTGTGTTGTGTGTATGTGTTTTGGATCAGCGATTTTTTTTTTTTTCCCTGGGAAAAAAATCGCTGATCTGACAGTTCGAGATTGTAAGCTTTCGCTTAAATTAAGTCGATCAATCAGCGTTCGCTTTTTTAAGCGTTCGATGATATAATATAGACCAGTATTACAGGATATACAGTAATGATAAGTGATTGCCACAATCCGCAGAAGTGGTCTGTCTACAAAAGATTCTAATATTGGTAACATGTAACCTCCTATGGTTAGAACTCATTAGCATTCTGCTTTACTGGACCATTGCAGTGATGAGTATGTCCATATCTCACAGTGCCTATTACTTACAAACATGCAACTTTTGATTTAAGTATTATGTAAAACAATCCTATGGAAACCATGTACATACATTCTAATTATTTACCACACAGGCATGGGATGGCTTATAGCATGGAACAGGGCAGGTTTAAGCACAACATGGGTGGTGCAGTACACCTAGAATGATGATTACTGGCCCTGTGCATGATGGAGTTTGATGGGGAAAGCTCTAGTCTTGCAGCATTGTGTAGCTGTCCTAGGACCATTAGGGCACTGTATGGGAATGTGCATTCTCATAAATGGCAGGAAAAGCTCTGTAACAATGGATACCTGTAGTACTTTGACAGAGAGATTAACAATACCAGTGTTGCAACTAGAAGTGTTTGGAAAACAAGAGAGTCATGTCATCACACCTGGGAAGGAGCAAGGAGATGAGCTTTGTAAAAGCAGTAGGCATCACGGACTTCTGTCTTATGCTGCAGCTGCAGATGTCTGCATCACAAGGGCAGACATTGAGAAGATGTATAATAAAAACTTAGGATGCATCATGCCAAATAGTTATTCACGTGTTCAGTGAAATCTCAGATGTCCATATGCATACACTTATAAAAGCTTTTAAAAAGCATGCAAAAGATAAGGGCAAAGGGGTTGGTCATTGGTATAATGGTTAAGGTGTATACATCATAGTCACAAGGTCCAGGGTTTGATTTCTCTTTTAAAAGGGAAATTGGCTAGGCTGAAAATGGCTTAAAAGAGCAGATAGCCTAACACTTACCTATGAAGGTATGAACAAGAGATTCTATTAAATACCTCAGATCTTATACCCTACCATAGAAAACAGATATGTTTATAATAAAGCACATAATAAATGCACAAGATATGGATAGTGTATCTCTTTCAGCTTAGTACTCCTGACAATACCTACTTGTTAAGTGTTGCACTGTGCA
Source organism: Protopterus annectens (assembly GCF_019279795.1). Taxonomy (NCBI): domain Eukaryota; kingdom Metazoa; phylum Chordata; order Ceratodontiformes; family Protopteridae; genus Protopterus; species Protopterus annectens. The sequence goes on along the minus strand of NC_056730.1, from coordinate 90,882,658 downwards.
TTATCATTGGTTAAATATTCCCTCTGAAAACATTTCTGTGTAAGAAGGAGTATTCCATGTGTGTCTCATTGTCTTACACATCTCAGACTTTACAGAAAGTATTGGTGTTTCATATGTGAGACAGTGGAGGAATGTGAACTAAAAATCTTTCCTTTTTATGAACCGTTTGATTCTGGAAAAGGGATGATAAATGTCATATGAAGATTCTAACTCAGATTCTTGAAGTTTTAAAATGTCAAAATTCGTAGGATGAGACCATATGATCAACATTTTAAAATGTCAAATTGTACTGAGATCACAGTACAGTGGGGATCAAAGGCTGTGCCATTTCCCCCACTGTAGTGTGATCTCCGAGTTGGTATATATAATTATCAGTTTGCTATCATTATATCTTGCAGGTAGTCAGATCCACTTGCGCAACGTCCTACATCCCAGACATTATTTCGAACACTGACATTCCCAACTGTCCTACCTTGTCTCCCTTCTGGACCCATGGTAATGCTTGTTCCTAAGTTCAGAGTGGTAGGGAGTTTTGATGTTAGGTATTTGTGTTGGGTATGCTGGAATTTTGCATTCCAACTTTTACATAGGTGCGGTGACTATATTCCTACTTGACTGCCTGTGAATCAATATAATAAGAGTAAATCTAATTATCAGGGAGTATGGAGGGTGTGGCGGAGGGGGGTTGCCTCCTGCAGAAACATTGTTTTTTTCCATTTTTTTTTTTTACTTTTTAAAATGTCATTCATATTGTCTCAACCATATGAATTTTGAAATTTTAAAAATTAGATAATCTGAACTAGATCCCATATCAGACAAGTTTCCCAACTTTGTACTAAAGAGATACTACTTCCATTTGCTGGAATATCATTGTTTAAATATGTAAATTGGCTAAATATAAAAATGGTTAAATATATCACCTGTATATCCCCTAGTCTCTAATTCATCAACAGTACTATGCTCTTCCCCTATAAACTTATATCTAACCCCTTATATCTATGCACTAAACTTATATCTAACCCCAAAAACAACACTCCCCTCTAAACTAATTCTATCTCAATATAGCTTACTACCCAGAAACTTAATACCAAGCGATTTAATTACCTCCTCTCCCATATTCACCCTTTTATCTCTATCCTTCTCTCTGGAGACGTATACACAAACTCCGGCCTCTCTCCCCCACACAACCCAACCTTCCCATCTCACCCACCTCACTCACCTAGTAAGCCCTTCCACTTCACAGCTCTAAATACCCAGAGCATTTGTAATAAAATCGCCAAACTCCATGCCTGGCTTATCCATAATCAACCAGATATTCTGCCCATCTCTGAAACCTGGCTGAAACCCCATATAAAAGACTCAGAATTAATGCCGCCCAACTACTGTATTATTAGAAAAGACAGAACACATAAAACAGGGGAGGTGTCGGTCCCCTTTACACCTCTTCCTTCCTAGTTACCCACACCTATTCCCAAATTTGGTAACGTTGAATTAATCCCAGTCCCAGTCCTTCTTCAGATAAATAAACACAACTTTATCTATATTGTCACCTTTTACATCCCTCCTGGAGACAATGTCCCAATCCTCAAAGGCATTCTCTCCTGGTATTCTGCCAACATTAATAACAAAACTATAATCTTGGGCAATGTCAACATTTACTGGACCACAGTGCAATCTCCAACCAACTCCCTAAATATAAATCTTTACAACTTCACTCAACTTATTACCTCAGCAACCAGACTATCCAAAGACTTCCTCTCCAGAAGCATCCTAGACTGGATTCTAGTTTCACATCCCCACTATATCACTAATACTGGTACCCTTCCTGACCCATTAGGTGACCACCTTCCCACTTTTGCCCATTGTCTTCCCTCCTTCCCACAACTAACCCATACCTATACCTCTACTTGCTACCTAAAAACTTTAACCCCGAATAATTCTCAAAAGCACTAAAAAGAACAAACTAGAATCCACTAAAAACTTTACCCCTAGATATTGTGGTTATCTACTTTAATACAACTTTCTTAAATTTGCTAGACTCCTTTGAACCCTGGAAAACAAAATGCACAAAATGCAACCCCATCCCATGGTTAACTAAGAATGCCTTACTCACCCCATCCCATGGTTAACTAAGGACGCCTTACTCATCATGTAGCTCCATGATAAAGCTTGGAAACGCCACCATAAAACTAAAACTACCACCGCCCTGAATGAATACAAAACACTCCGCAACAAAGTAAAAAAAAAGTATTATCTCAAACTGCAAAACCTATTTTTCCACACTCCAAACCAACCATGACACTAACCATAAAAATTCTGAGATGGAATCTCCTCTCTCCTTAACCTAGGTAAAAGAGAGAACCCCTGCCCTGACCCAAATGCCTCTGACTTGGAACTAGCTTCCCAATTCAACTCTTTCTTTATTGACTCCATAGCCAAACTAACATCATCCTTCACAAATAATTCTGCTTCCCCACATCAACCCCCACACATCCCTTTCTCCACTGATAACTCCAGCTCCCAACCTCCTCCATTCTCCATGAACCTTATCCCCATCTCTACCATAAAAAAACTTCTAAAACTGAATCCATGTTCTAATGCCCCTGATCACATACTCTCCTTCTTCATAAAAATAGCAGCAGAAGCCATTGCCCTCACTATCTGCATTCTAATAAATCGATCCATTTCAGAATGCCATGTCCCCCAGCTCTGGAAAAAGGCCTTTATTATTCCACTCCATAAAGGGGGCAACAATAATGACATCCCTAACTTCCAACCTATCTCTATCTTATCCCCTATTTCTAAACTTCTCAAAAAATCTATCCACCTACAACTTCTACCCTATCTTTTAAGTAACAACCTTCTTACTCCTACCCAGCATGGTTTGCGGCCTGGCCATAGCACCGCCACCACTCTCCTTTCCTTCCTAGAAACTGTTAACAAGGCCCGTGACTCCAGTCATATTGTGTCCACCCTGCTCTTAGACTTTTCTAAAGCCTTCAACACCATCTCTCACAACCTTTTCCTTACTAAACTCTCTAAACTAAACCTAGCCCATTCTTCTATCAACTGGTTCACCAGTTATCTATCAAACAGACAACAAGTGGTCAAGTGGAAAAAAGCTATTTCACCTTTCCTAATTACTCCCACAAGCATGCTCCAAGGTTCAATATTAGGACCCCTTCTATTCAATATTTTCATAAATGACTTCTACCTTGCCATCCCTAATGCTAAACACATCCAATACGGCGACGAATCTACAATAATCTGCTCTGCCACCTTTCCTTCCTGAGTAGCAAAATTAACTCAGGATGCCTTTTCTTCTACTGAAGAATGGATGCTAGGCAACCACCTGGCACTCAATGCAACCAAGACCAAACTAATGTTATTCACCCCTTCTAAAACCACCACCCTAGATAAAGATTCATTCTCTATCACCAGCCAAAATAATACATTATTCGAAATAGTCTCCGCTGCAAAACTATTAGAAGTTCTCATTCATGACCAGCAAAAGTTTGATAACCATCTACAAGTAAACATCAAAAAGCCAACACAAGAAACTCGGCATGCTTTACCGCCACAATCACTACATCTGTCCCTCCACCAGGCTCATTCTTGCTACTACCAACCTTATCCCTTCCCTCTTATATGATGCCTCTATCCTCACTAATCTACAATCCTCCCTCCAGTCAAAACTCTCCTCCTGCTACTACAAAATCTCAAAATTTGCTACTGGCCACAGATCCTCTACCCATCATTGTATATCCCTACATCAACTGAACTGGCTTGATCTACCCAATTATCTCACCTATACTTAACTTATCCAAGCACACAAACTTATTTTTAGCCCCTCTCTCTGCTCCCATCCTGCATAGCTTTCTCGACGATAGTTACTCTCCACAAGCTAATATACCTGCTAATAGCCTCCTATGGTCTTATAACTCCTAACGATAACTGTTGCAACTATCATATTTTACAAGTACTGTAATTTGTCTATAATGAATTTTTTATTGCAACCTGTTATTTTGCATTTCTGTTTGTATTTTATATTTTGTATTTTGTATTTTTCTGGAGCTTTTCTCCCCAGGACTCCATTGAAAACAGACTCCTCGTGGCCAAGTGGACCATCCTGGCAAACAAACTGCAAATAAATAAAATAAATAAATTTCACTTGGGTGGTTTGGAAACAGTTGCAATATCTTTACATTGTTGGACTTTATGGTAATTCAGTTTGGCTTTCATTCTTGGCCAAACAGGTCTATGCACTGACGTTTCTGTCATAGGAAGACATTGTACTGAATTTTGCAAAAACAGTATCTGACATAATGGCCCAAATGTAAAGTTTCTGCACCTATTTGGAGAAAAATAACTTGCTTAGGTGACTTTAGTGATATAACACTTGTAACTACTTTAGTTAAGTGACATATTAGATCTTTGTGATATAGTGATTATTCTAGTGGAGAGTGCAGTTAAATTCTGGCATAGTCATTTAAGGCAACTGATGGGAAGGTATGACATCACTATATATGATGTTCTTTGGGATTTTCACTTTGGGAAAAATGGTATTGATGATTCTAAGCAGTGAGTATTGGCTAGATGTCTTCCTTCACCGATGAGATGTCACTTGAGGGACTGTACTGGGTCAACAGTTCAAGGTGATATTCAGGAGGGGTCTGTTAGAATTCTGAATGATAATTTAACATAATGCCCAACTACTAAAAGCTGTAAGAGGATACGAGTTAAATGAGGAAATGTTAGGGAGTGGTCACCTTGTACAGGTTTGTCAGTAATGTCATGGATGAATCTTCAGTGCAAGTAAGACTTGAGACTTAAATCTTAGTTATTTAGTAGGGAGGTAGAGATTGGGGATTTACTCTGCTGTTAAACAAGATAAGCTCACTCTCTATATCTCTGTAAAAAATATGCAGTTCTCAAGTGTACCTATGTCACTTTGAAGAAGGTAGCTTTGGCTGCTTTGCAGAGGAATTTACATTTTCGTTGTAAATTGGATATATTATTTTCTAGACATGATGCATACATGATTTTTTGTCAATGCATTAAGCTTTAATCCTGAGTTTTAACAGTTTCATTGATTATCTTTGGATTGTGATCTGCTTCTGAGATTTGTGGGCTCAGTGCTGCCTGTTGAGATAATTAACACACACGCTAGACCTGACAGCAAAATGTAAATGTTGTCATGCAGTCAGTATGCAACTGTACATTAAACAACTGTACAATAAATGTACTTCTTTTCTTACTATTGATATAAAATATACTTCTAAGGCAGCCCAAGAAGTCAGTCAGTTATGGATAATATGGGAATCTGTTTGATAGACTTTAAAGTCTTCACACCTGAAGTACTGTTTTCGTTCCCATTGACAGTGCTGGGATCATTAGGGGTCCTTAGTGATCCATAGGGGTGATCTCTATCTGCACCAGTGGTCTGCTTGCGATTATTCTTTCATAGATTGTCAGGTGAAGGTTGACTCACAGGTTGCCAAAGACTAACACAGTGAGGGAAGCTTCTCTGTATGGCTACATTCAGGACCAATAGACTACCCTTAAAGGAGTGAGCTAGATTCTGTATCTTTTTGTTGTGTGTTTCTAAACATATGGAAGCTAGATTTGCTGGCAGCATTGGACATCTGCAGGAGTTACTGATGTCTGTAAACAGAACTGTACCTTCAAAGAGTTAGACAACCAGAAGAACACTTACTGGAAAAATGTATAAATACAAACACATAGCCAGCCAGCTGTCTTTCTATCCTATGAATTGATTGCATAGAGCAGATAATGTAAAGTTCATTTGGGAATAACAACCAGATCATTATTTCCTGACCATGACAGGAGTCTGTTCAGGTGCAAAACAATATAAAAGACGAAGACATTTAGGCACACAGTTATACTTTTTCTGATATTGACAGCATACACATGTAAATTTGCTTCACAATGAAAGGAGGACACATCGGTATGTTACATTGTCCTTTATTCCTTTGCAGGATTTTCTTAGACAAGTTTCATCAGTAATATCATTTGCATTTCACTAGGTTGTCATGCTGCTGTGTTCCATGTATAACCTGGGAGACACAAAGACTAGTGAGCAGTAATATTGTACTCTGCAGAGGTTAGACAGCATGGGAGAATCCACAGGCTTTCCCATTCCATTGTCTGGCTCATTATGCCCCAATGGTAAAGTGACTTTGTGTGTGTGTCTGTCTGTAGAAACAGAGGTGTTATAGAGTATCTAGTGTCGATTTACTGAGCTGACAACTGAATTAGAGGATGTGCAGTATGATCTAGTGCAGCTCAGCTTCTCTGTCTGTGAACTGGGTATAAAAAGTATTAAACACAGTCAAATGCTCATTTGCAATCTACTGAACCACAGCCCAGAGATCATGAAACTCAGCACAGGTCAGCTATATGGAGTTGTGTATTTTAACACTGTCAGGAACATGGTTTATATTTATCATGCACAATCTACCAGTATCTGAGTTGCACTATATTCACAATTTTCAAGAATCCCAGATAGCCAAATTTCAATTAGTGGTACCTCAAATAGAAATACTGATGATGGGTGAAAGAGAAATGACAAGGCAATGCTTGCTAATCTCTTTCAGGGGTAGGGCATGAGAACATGCTGTAGAAGAAGTCAGGGCAAGAATAGAGTCATTACAGAGGTGGTTGTCTGAAGAAGTGAGCAGGTAAAATGATCACATCACTACACAGGATACGGTAACTGCCTCACAGAACCACTGTATGCCTATTTTTTGATGTTACCATGGATATCTATGATGTATAATGCACAATAAAATCCCAGCTGTCTGCAACATGGTGGCTCCTGAAAAAGAACATTAGAACTTAGTGATGCTTGAAGTCATCTTGAGACTTCTAACACTGCAAGTAAACTTGCTGTGAGTTCCAGAACATGACATTTTCATAGTTTTCATACTTGATTTACATAGTTGTACAGAGAAATTATTTGAAATATGGAAATCACTGTGCATTACTTAATCCCAAACACTAGAGTTTGCAATGAAGCTCTTAGGCTTGTGTAAAATTAAAAAAAATGTATATTTTTTGAATCTAGAAAATATGAAGGATGATGTAACAACTGACTTGGATCAAGCTCAATATAAGGTGTAAAACTGAACAAGCTTAGATAAGTGTAGCACTTAAACAAATGGCACAATCTAGGCCTGTTGCACAGAGGGATAAGGCCATTATTGTGTCTTCTAGACAAGTTGTATTCAAGTAGCAGCATGATTGCTGAAGAGACCAGATTGGGAGGAGAGGGAAGGGTGGATGTCAGTGTCCAATGCCTGTTTACCCATCCCGAGTGATAGGATACAGCTTAGACTCATTACAGTAGTAGCACTGAGAGCCAGGTGGGCTCCACTCTACAAGCTGTATGCCTCTTGGATAGGATGATGCAGACCTTACAAGACTGCCATGGGATGAATTGGGGTTAGGGAACACTCCTTGGCAACAATATGATGCTGCACCAAAGTCCTTTATCTCCTCACCAGCACAAGATGTTTGCCAGATGGAGCCTGGGTAAGGTTAAGTTGGGTCCAATATATCAATGAACAATGAGAAAAAACTTGAGGAAGTTGACGGTCAGCAGCGGCAATGGGAACAGGAAGCAAGCAAAAATAAATAACAAATGGTAAAAATGACAAATGTATTTTTAGTGTCAAAATGATATTACCAGAAATGTGCAAAATGTTATATCTTATATTAATACATGGCTTCATCTGTATCATGGACTTCACACATGGAAGGCACATACTTACCCATAGATAGTAATTTAGTAGGCATAAGAAAATAATTACGAATTGAGTTCATTGCAGTTTAATATAAAGAAGTTTCTTAAAGGAACGCTCCCATATTTTTACCAATTATTTATACATTAAAGATTTTGGATATTTGAGACATACATGCCTTGAGATATTGACTGATAATAACTAATGTTAGCTTGAGTTTTGCATGCTTTCCTGGTGAATTAGTCAATCTGATGAATTTCTGAAGGTTTTGAACAAGAATTAATTGTTGTTATTGTCGTTATTGATAAATAGTTGAGTAAAGATCATTTTGTCTTTTTCTGTAACATTTCAGTCATGAATTGTTGTTGCAAATATAGATGATCTTTAAGAAAACCCAGAACATTATTGACTCTTGAACAAAAGCAATACAACTTGTCACTGCTGTATTAAGTGGGAAATGCCTACATTTTTTATTGTAAATAAAGTGGATGTGAAATATATAAATATGCAGAGCTTGGATCAAATTAGGAGTCTGTTTAAATTATAATCATTGATGTGCTTTTTAACTGCTAGAATAAACTTATCAGTCTAGGGGATCATGAGGATTTATTATGATTAACCACATCTTATTTGTTCAACATGTGATTAATCGCCACCACCATTTAACCTTACAGAAAATCACAAATTCATAACAAGGAAAATATCACCAAACAGTCCTAAACAATTGTTTTGTGTATGGGGAAAAGCTGCCCACACATCTGCTGATGTAAGGATTCTTCCCCAGTGCCAATGAGTTTTTAAATATATATCTATAGATATATATATATATATATATATATATATATATATATATATATATATATATATATAGTGTATATATATATATATATATATATATATATATATGGGTCCCCTTCACATGGTCGACAGTTCATTTGATCGACATTTAATTGGTCGATAATTCATATGGTTGACAGGCAGATTTGCCCCCCTCCCCAATGTTGTGCGACCCTGGAGTTGATATATATAGTTAGGGGGGTGGGGGGGGCACAGCCCCTCACATTGGGGGGTGTGGGGGGCAAAGTCCCCCACATAAAACTGCTTGTCGATCAAATGAATTGTCGACCAAATAAAAGTCGGTCAAATGAACTGTCGACCATGTGAAGTAGACCCATATATATATATATATATATCTATATATATATATATATATATATATATATATATATATATATATATATATATATATATATACACACACACACACACTAACTTGGAGGTAGTATAACATCCAAGAAAAGAAACAAAAAGTGCCAATGTAATACAACTCAGATTTCACATGTTTTATTTTTACTGCTTGCCAGGACACCAAAGCACAGGCTATATAATGAAACCATTGTCAAAGCAGTTAATTAGTTTCTATCCTCTGCCATTTTGTTTCTCAATATGACACTACATGATTAATCATAATGTTCATATGTAAGTACTAGGCTAGCTGCCCATTTTTGGCCATTCTCCCATTCAAAAGTAAGAATCAAGCCCTGTACCTTGTATCTGTAAGGTAAACACCTTAACCATTATGCCAAACCCCAATTTGAATCAGTGAAACTTTTTCACGTCAAGTAGTTTTGGCCAAGTTCCTGGTTGGAAGAAAACCTTGTTAAAACTCAGTTAAAATGTTCTTCCCATTGAATGTGTGCTTAGCCACTTATTTACATTAGGTAACATAATCCTGGGTATAGAACGAATAACATTATTCAGTACAGTGAGCAATCTAGGAGAATGTTATTTTAATAGTTTCCTCGGAAAAGAATCAGCAAGTTTATTTTTGTTTTACTACATGGTAAAACCTTTCTTAAAAAATATCAATAAAAACATTAATAAATAAGGTTTGGTAACAAATCAATTTGTCCAGAGACAACTTCAGAATGGGGGTTAGAGAAATAAATATAGTAGTGGGAAGTAAGAGGGTAGGAGGGTGAAAGGGTTAAATGGGAATGAGGGATGATTGGGAGGAAATAAGGTAAGGGTAAGGTGGGATCTAAGGGGTTTATGGAAGTGTAACTGGGTAAGGAGTCACATTTTGTTGTGAGCTTGCTACCTGCCAACCTTCCCCTTTTTGGGTCGAATAGTGGAGATTATGATTATTGTATCAATCTGGCTAGGGCGGAGAAGAGGAGCAGGCTTGCCCTCTTCTGTTCCCCTCTGGTGTTAGATGTTCATTTCAATGAGTTGGGGAAGGAAAGTGATCAGTTGGCTGCTGCTTGATAAGTAAAATAAGCGAGTGGAGGTAAGGACGCTGCTTGTTTGGTTGGATGTGTAATTCAGTAATTGGTAAATAAAGTGAGTGATGGGACACTGCTTCATAAGTAAAGTAAGTGAGCGGAGGTTGAACACTGCTTACTGGGTCAGGATGAGCAAGGTCATGCTGTTCTGGTTAATATTACCTGGATGTTTATGCTGCGATTAATATCAACTATATTATATTTCAGTTATAATTAAAAAATATTCGTTATTAAAGTTATGTTTATGGGATTTCATAAAAGTTGTCAAATGTCATTCAGTGTGATGTGTTTACTGAAGGGGAATGGGACAAACATCTGCATATTTAAATATCATCTGACAGTATAGTATTCGTCATATTGTATACATTTGTTTAGCCTTTATTCTGCAGCTGGACATAGCATATGACTGGTTTAATTTGTTGTTTGTAAACAAGAGATAATCTAACTATTTTGGAAAATGTATTTCAGAAACAAAACTTCATAAGAAAGAGTTACACAGATTATACCAAAAAGATTTTAGCCAAATGCTGACATTGCTGACAAATTTCTGCAATAAGAATTGTTAAAAGTATTGGACTTGTATTACCCTGCTCAGAGCTGCATTTATGTAATAAAATATGATTTGAGTGACCTGTGTCTATTGGTCTTTAATGATATAACTGTCTTTTACTATTTTGCTTATCAAAGAAAGAAAAAACATAGCAAATGTTAAAATGTTTATTGTAGTACTAAATAATGCATAGGGCAAATTAACAAGCAAGATTTTATGTTTAAATAGTAATTCAACTTACACTAAAGGAAAAAAAAGCTTAACTAAGCCTAATCTAACTTCACTATTTACATTATAGACAAGCTTTGTTATACCTGTCTAAAAGATTCAAAGATATTTACATACTACATTATGAAGTGATGAATCCAGTATTGTTCATACATTCATAGGATCACAGAACAATATACAATTATTTAAAAACAAAGAATACTTTAAACAAAATTTGTAACTGATAAATATGTTTGGCTTCATTGTATTATTAATTAATTCATATAGATATTAATAGTTAAATTTAAAAACTCTGAAAAATGAGGCTTGGTGATTTTTTTTCAATTTTTGGTCATTATTTTATGTTTAACAGTTAACAGACAAAGAAGTTTGCTAATCATTATACAACATTTATTTAAAGTGAAGTTTACTGAACACATATTCTATCAGCAGTTATAGTAAGATAAATTGTTTATGGCATACTTACAACATAAACAACTGAATTTAGACCAGTTGCCCTACTTACTTAAAACTATACTCAGAAAAAAAAAAGATTTTGGAAATTTAGAATGAACCACCTTTTAAGTGAGCCAAACAAAATAGATCAGAATCCCTTCAATATTCTATTTTTGTATTTATTTATTTATTAGTATTTCAATGGCTTATGGGTTGTGCAGTTGATCTCTTCAATTCCAAGTGCAATTTATTAGTATCACACATTATGAACACTGAAATAATCTCTGACTGCCAACACCTGATTGGCTATAGTAGTGATGCCTTTGTTTTAAAAATGAATCTAAACAATTCTTACAATGAAATTTAGTGGCAGCTTTGAATTCAATCTAATATGTGTGCCTACTTGAGCAATGACAGTTCTCTGAATCTGAAAGACAATATGCATTAACATTCCAGCTGATGTTATTTGCACAGTCATTCAAGCACACTCAATGTTTAGTTATTTGTCTTAGAATATTTGTTCATCAAGGACTACTGTGCCTGTGTTTTGACTAAACAGGTCTATTTTATAGGCTCTTGAAATTTCCAACACTTAATACATTGAACTGGGTAAAACTTTAAAATGACCCTTAATAGTAACTAACCTTAATAAGATGACAATTTCCTAATGTTTATAGATTAATCAAAGAAGATATGGAGTGAAAAAGCACTATATAGCATGTGAAAGCTACATGGAATAGTGCATAATTATTAAACCACCCTGCAGCAATCGCATAAACTGATTAACAAAAGAACAAAGAACACATAGTCAGACACAGCACATAGCAGCAACAACTGGAAAAACAAAGAAACGTGACAATAATGACACTAGATATCTGCTCAGACTATACTACAGCAGAATAAAATAATGATTTCATTAAAAAAAATACCAAACTATCATTATTCCTGAAATTATTTCTAGTCTTTGCTCCAATCACCAAATTTTTATCTTCTATGAATACCTTAAAAATTTCAACAAAACTTACCAGTTACAAATCCATAGTAATTTAAAAAATTTTATAGTAATTAAAGGATAATTATTGTTAATTAACTAGCGATTTTTATTGGTTAACGGTTGTTTAAATATGACTGATGTTAGTGTATTCTGTATTGTATTCTGAAGAAGATTTTTACTCTAACATTGCTGTTCGGTTATTGTTTTTACCATTGTTCTCTTGCCTGTTAATCAGTGCTTTTTTTGTGAGTTGGCTATTTATACCACTCATCATTCATCCTAGCTGTTTTCCTTTGGTCTGTTTGCCTTGGGTGTAAGATGGCTACAGGTAGAGAGGAGGAATTGTTGGATTTGACTCTACAGTCAGTTCCTGAAACACAAGATAGTATGTTAAAAATACTTATTTCAACACTTAATGGCATGAATATAACTTTAGAGACCTTAACTATTCAACATAAAGAATCCTTTTATTGGAGAGGTACAACAATAATGAATGAGTCCATCAGCTTAGAAGATGATGATAGAACTATAATCGAGGTAAATAGAAGCGTTTGTCAGTCAGCTGACTCTGGGCAGGGAATTGCTGGACAAGTTTTCAAATGTGGCTGCCCTGCTTAATTACAATTATGAACCTTTTATTGACTGTTATGAAGCAATGGTTGGTCAAGTTAATATAAAGGATTTTAGGGGGCAGTTATTTGAAATAGAGAAATACTTGAAAAAGTAGTGTGCTTTAGTTGTTGAAAATAAATATTTTGAGAAGTGTATAATAGAAAACACTGTGCCTAAAAGATTAAGCTTGTTTAAGTGCCCCAATGGTGTGTCTCTGGAGGAGGATTTTTATGGAGAATTTACTTTTTCAACAAGGCAGGATTAGAATTGTTGAGAATGCTGATCCAGAATAATCACACCAGTATGTCTAAGATTAAAGCTAAAATAACTGAAAAAGACACCCCAGCTAATATAATGTTATTATGGTCTTCCAATTTAAGATGTGAATATGAGGAAGTCATTTTCAGCTGTTGAAAAGATTGAAAGAAGTGTAGTAGCCCATAAATTTAAAAAGTTACGGAGGGACAAATTGGCTTATCTTAACAACACTGCTTATGTGTTGTCTTTCAAAACACATTTCAAAGTAAAAAAAATAACCACAAATTATTAACATCTAATGTTCCTGTGACTTTAAATTCTACCATGCACACCAAAGGTATCGAGACTTAAAAGACAGATGATGTCAGACTGCCAGTCAGCAGAGATGAAAATAAAATGGTGAATCTTGCCAATGGGGTGGTACAACTGCCCTTGTATTTACCAAATCAATTAAATCAGAAAAAAAAGGTTAAAAAACTACCAAAAGACCTGGGGAGAAGTCATTCCATGAGTCCGGAGTATGACAAAACGTGCAGTTCAAGGGACTTTTTAAATCACACTGTACCTGTGAGTCTAGAAGTTAAAATTGTTAATTTGTCTAGTATTGAGTTAAATAGTATGCATACTGATGTTTTAAAATTAGGGCTGAACTTTGTGCCGAGTCATAGGGCTGATTTAATTAAAAGTATTGTAGAACTTAAGTTTTTTTACATGAAAGTTGAATTTGATTTATTTGTTGAATGGAATGAATACATCTAGGAAAATGTTCAAACCTTCTGTTTTTAATCCTTCACTTAACAATGCATTAACGTTTTTGAAAGATGCTGTGAGAATGAGTTTAGGAAGGTTTTAAAGAATAAGGGAACTGATGTATATTATAATTTAAATGCACAAGAAAGAAAAGCATTGTTGGAATTACATGATCACACTAGCTTGAGATTTATGAAAGCAGATAAGGGGGGGTTAATTATTATGGAAATGATGCATATTTATCTCAAATGAAAGAAATGTTAAATAACAGCAATGGATATGTATTTACCACTTTAGATGTTACTGAGAGAAATTGCAAAAACTATCGAATATACTCTTTATGAATTATTATATTTCTTATGAAATTTATGAATTTTTATTGATTGAGAATCCTAAAATTGAAGTATTATTCGGCATTCCAAAGCTATAAGAATAAAAAAAGGTCCCCATTTGGACATATTGTGTCTGCTCCTAACAATAAGTGTGAAGGTATTGCTTTGTATTTGGACACTTTACCCAATCCTTTAGTGCAGGAGTTACCTACTTATTTATGTGAGTCATGGCATTTTTTTAGAGGAGTTGAGAGAATTTTGTAAGGGATATAACTATGAAGATTCTAATAGCATTAAAAGTATACTAGAGAGAGACACTACTAAACTCCCTCCGAACAATAAGGAATTAGGCATGTACACTTGTGTTATGTGCAAAAACTGTAGGTACATTTATGTTTCTACTTGTATTTCTTTACAACATATATAACATACTGTTAAGATTAAAGGAAGATATATCTGCAAACCGAAGGGTATGATTTATATTGGGATGTGTTCTGGATGCCGTTTTTATGTGGGAATGACTACTCATAAACTAGAAGATAGAATTAAAGAAGATTTGTAGTCTATAAAAACGAGGGATCTGAAAAATACGTTATATAAACATACAAGAGCATGTGATAAGTGGAAGAAATATTTATTTGCTATTATAGAACAGGTTTCTGAAGATATGAGAAGGGGTGATTATAAAAATAAAATAGAAAGCTTAGAGACCCAGTGGCAGATAAAGCTGAATGCAGATCAGTACCCTGGCTTGAACGAAATATTAATATTAAGTGTTTTTTTTTAATTAAAGACAGAAGATTAAGTATTGAACAATTGTTATATATATTATGAAGTTATATGACAGTTTTATGTTTTTAACATTATGTCTTTTTGTCACAGGGTTCAGTCCTTTTATTTATGTTTTTTTTAATTCTTGCATATTTAAGAAATTTTATAGTAATTAAATCAATAATTATTGTTAATTAACTAGTGATTTTCACTGGTTAATAGTTGTTTAAATAAGGTTGATGTTGGTGCATTCTGTATTGTATTCTGAAGAGGCCTATGTGGATGAAAGTGTATAATTAAAGGTTTTTTTGTCCCGGTCCTATTCAATAAACACATCACATAGAATGACATTTGACGACCTTTATTAAAACTTCCATAACATAGCTTTGTTCACCAACTTTATTATTTACAACTGCACATAATATCATTGATTATAAACACAGCATAAACATCCTTGAACTGTTAATCATGGCAGCGTGCCTACTCACCCTGCCCCAGTAAGCAGTGTCCATACCTCTGCTCGCTTACTTAAAGTGCCATCCTTGTAATGCTAATCAGGGCAGCATACCTACTCACCTTGCTCAGTAAGGAGGGTCCATACCTCTGCTCACTTACTTTACTTATGAAGCAGCATCCCATCTCACTTCATACACCATTCATTGAATTACCTTCCACCAAATAAGCAGCATCCTTACCTCAGCTTACTTATCTATTCAGCAAGCTTCCTCCAACTACTCATTTCCTTTCCCCAGATCCTTGAAATGAACATCCAGACACCATTGGGGAACAGAAGAGAGCAAGCCTGTCCCTCTTCTCCACCAACCAGCATGACCAGGCTATTCCTTCTCCCTTCTACCCAAAATTGTTCAACCAACTACCTCCCCTAATGGGAAGGGTCAAGCCAAACATCATTCGGTGTACCCATCATCTGTAAAACTCTTAGGATCCTGCATACCATCCCTGAAACATGCCCTAATGAAATTAAATAAAGTAGAATTACCCATGACACCACTGTACCACCGGGGCATCCCATTCAAGGGAATGCATTCCTTTTAAACCACTTCCTTCCAGCAACTAGTCATGGCTTAACCTGAACAGAATGACATCCTAGAGCCACAACCCTATCAACTGTAGCATATCACCTTAGTCCACCAAACTACCCAGTTCTGGCTGTACATTAACCTAATTACTGAAGGGAATAATCTAACTCCAAAACTTTAATGTCCTAACCCTAAATGGCAGAAAACCAGCACCCCTTGACCTAGTTCCTGAAAACTCGCCTATTTGCAGCAATGCAGTACTCTACGTGCCCACCCCTAAACACCCCCAATTCACTCATTACCAAATGACAATTTGGACTAGAACCCAGTCCACCTCACTCAGAACCTCCTATTCTCCTAGAAACCACCAAACTAAAACACTGAAACTGCTAACCATCCTTAACCACTACTTGTCCCTGGCCTTTCCCCACAGAGGTTTACTTCCCTTATGTCACCTCTATGCATAATAAGGAATCGAAACCTGACCTACGGCTGCTATATCCTGCAACCAATCTTCCCTTAAACCTTCTAGCTCCTGTGTAATCATTGCACCTAGAAGCAAGGATTAAACTTTACTGACTTATAAGAGCCATAAGGCTTTAGCCTAAGTTCCTGTGCTTCTATGAATGTTGTGACTCTTCTCATCCTGTGGGATCCCCAGAATCCCCATAAACCACCTCATAAGTTTTTCCCCTGCCCCCCCCACCTACCTCTTCTTTCCTTGCCCCTACACCAATGCAGTAATCACCTCCCACTATTGAAACACAGAGCTCTAACATGCCTTAATCATAAGGTGATTACACAAACCTTTATTGTGCCCCATTCCCGTGGCAAGAACATCCATTCTATCAAAAGCATCACCTTTCAGATCCCCTTTTCAAGCCACCGCATGATGCCTTCTGCACTTCAGCAATCTGCAAGGAAAGGAAAAAACAAAAAATTCTACGCGCACCATACCAATAATTCTTAATGTGGAGGCACTGACAAGGACCCCTGCCAACCCCCATCAAGTGTTTGCCACACCCTTCACCAGAATATGGGACCAGTCCCCTCTTTTTTTTTTTTTTTTGACTCATACCCCCTTGGACAAGAGTGATAAGTGCTACCTGCAGAAATAAGAGCCGAACTTGTCTAGCTTGTAATCGCCCCAAAGCCAGTAGCCTAATAACTTCCTATGATATTAAGGGTGTTGTGGCTCCACTCCCTCTACCTGAACCCCATCCACAGTGACATGCCTTAATGAGCACTAAATAAAATGCATTACTTGTAACCTCATGAATCCCATTGCAGGCACCTTTCAAACATTGATCTATCATACTAAAACGGTTAATAGAGCAGATTGCACAACCAATTAACCCTGAGATCACAGACTCAAATGCCTGTCCTTCTCTGGCTAACAGTGTAAATCCTCTATCAAAACTCAACAACTTTGAAATCCACTTACTTCCATCAGTAACTGTTGTCCACTTGTGCTCCCCATGTGCAACCTCCTTGCTCGCCACTGCTTCCATCATCTGGAAACTCACTGTGTAACAACACAACTGGTACTCATCACACCACCATCTAGAAAGAAACGGACAAAAGTAAATCCTCTAAGATATAAAGAAAAGGCTCCACCTTATACCCACCTATTCCAAATTATAGCAGCAGCGTTCCAAAAAAACCCCTAACTTCAAGAAAGAAAAGACATGTAAATCATCTAAAATACATAATGCACATTTCAAGACATCTTCAGAAACAACCTATCCTGTCAACCCGGGAAGGAGTGTACCACTGCCCCACACATTTATGACAAAGCAGCCATAATTGAAGCTATGCTTCCAATGAACCTATCAAGCACCCACTATAAATTTAACTACCAATCAAATATGTTACAACTAAACCCCACACCTGAAGGGACCTATCAATATCCTCAATCAAGGTAATCTTGTGATTCCAAAGCACATCACGTAGCGCAGTGTGTAAGCCAAGCTAACTTATATTGTAAAACCATCTGCCTAGCTCTTAACCTTCCATCTCCAAATTAAGCACACTAACCAAACATAAAGTCGAACAAATGGTCAAAATGCAGCAAACCTAATAGCTTACTAGCATCGTATAGTGTTATAAAGGGGACGCATTGCAATATCCCTCCCATCAACTCTTCACATGTAGTTATGACTTAGGGCTCCCTTCCTACTCTTTTTACTCTTTTTGTTTTTCATAAACCTGTTTAACCTTCCCAGTTGAGGATGTTAATCTACCATACTAAGCCATTAGTAGGTGTACCACGTTCAGTCCATTTGTTCCCCATTTGCTTGCAAGCAATGACAAAAAACCCTAACACACATATACCTCTCAACCTCTTCACTCAGACAATGTGGGCAAAGTCCATACTTCTCCACCACTTAGAGCAATGTGTTCACAAGCCATAAATCAAAGAGGGGCCGAGGTATCCTCTGAATAGTATAAAGTCACAAACTCAAATATCTGCCATTATCTTCTAACTTCAGACTTTAATGCTTTGCCACTAACTGACAAAGCTACAACTCTATGAAAACAAACCCAAATATGAAGCAAAATCTGGACATTCTATGAAATCTGTACAGTTGAAAGGTATGACAAAGCTCCAATATACCCACAACTGCTCTCCAGCCAGCAAAGCTGCTGCAATGTCATTTGCCTAAAATTGAACTATTATTACAATTATCTGTGATTAACCAAACACTGTGCGTCAAGTGGACAAAGCCATCTCAGCGAGGAGACTGACTAACAATAATTCAGTATAGTAATGGGTTGCCTACCCCTTTCACATGACAAGGCTAACACCATGTAATGCTGTCTTTCACAACCATGTAACCCAACCAAAAAAGTACTGCAAGCTCCAAATGTCAGTCCGTGAAAACCTAGCACTGCATCCGAGAGGAGCTAACCAATGGCACCATGCTGTTATTGCTACCCTACCATCACAACATTTATTTCCCCAGACATTACCAAACCCAGTACAACGGGAAAGCCCACTACCTGAAATAATGCACCATATTTAAATCAGAGACGGACACAGAGAATCTGTCAGGAAACCCATCACACAATTGTTGTAACGGTCAGTCATCTGCAGTGTTTTGGTCTACAACACCCATCCAACCCCGCAAAATGGTGTTGCTTTCCTTCTTACCTTTGACTGACTAAACCCTCTGCCAACATGCATGCAATCCCATGCATGTTCTCTCAACTGCCCCAAATGGAATCGTCAGACTGTCAACTCCCCCACCTTTTTTTTTTTTTTTATACCTCCTTAACCATATGCCAACAAAACTCGTTTTTATGAGGAACAGACTGAATTATAAAGCCAGTTTGAACATTCTGTGAAAATCTGTATTGTTGAGAACCACGAGCAGATGCAATGCCTGACTGCGCATGCGTAATGGCCATTCCTAAGCCTGCAAACAAACATCCAGCACCCATACTGCAACCCTGGGCTGCAGGAATGCCTCCAAGTGTCAGAACGTCCACCATACAACCTCAAATGATGCAGAACCCTGCAGAACAACCTGAACCACAAAACAAGATGCCCACAAAAACTGTAGTGCCACAGTCCTGACTCATCACAGATCCATGAATACCAACATCCACATCGCTCTGCACTCCAAACATCAATGTGCTACTAAAGAGAAAAGCCAGTGAAAAAATGTACTGTATCTTTATTTAGTATACCCTTCTGTGTCACCATCAAACCAGTGTTTTGCATAGATTAACAACTTGTGTATGACTAACTCTCATACTGCTGGTTTGGTATTACTATGTGTCATGCTGCTAATTCAGTTTTGCCTTCCTTGGAGGCATAAAAACTATCATACTCTCAGCACCCACCACACAGGTTAGCACCACCACTTTGTTAAAGCAATAAAACTAAACAATTGCTAGAATATTTGGAAAACAACACATTTACTTTTTTAAAATGGAACTTTTTTCACCTGTGAATAGAAAATGTTATAGTACATACAAGGTAGCACATGGAGAGTGCTTTACAGGTATTCTTCAGATTAATGATGCCCAAGAAAGTTCCTGCCAAGCACCGGTGCATGGATGGCAGGAAGCATGGAAGGTGTACCAAATGCAACCTCCACCCCCCTGAAAATGCCCCTACTCTCACAAGCGAGGACATCCCATACTATGATCCATTTATCTATATACATAGTTCTTCCTTTTTCCCTTCATTTATTTGTTGGCTTTTTTTTTTTTATGCCCAATCGCAGCTCTGAAGGGGAGGCCAACTACACAAACATAGAGCCCACCACCACTGTAACTCCAACGGTCAACCCAATCAATCACCAAGACAGCCGAGCAACAAACCAGACCATCAATGACTCAGCATACGAATTAGTCAACTGCAGATGTTTCATACCTCCATGGCCATCACGCGCATGAGATGAAACTGTGGATCCTCTGAGAACCTCTGCATTCTACCACTCAGTAACCAAACCCAAAATCCCACCACAAGAAGCAAGCAGCATAGGTCCTGCATCACTTTCCCCTCAACTGAGTCGCAACTCTGACAGGACCACCCCACCATGGAAAACAGCCCGACAACTCGACCAATGAGCCCGCATCAAGGCAAACACCACTAATGAGGAACACAAGGTGCATGATCTCCAGGGAAAAAAAAGAGAAACACACACACACACACACACACACACACACACACACACACACTCTGGACAACTGAAAGGAAACAGCACAATGTAGCTCAAACACCAAACCAATGACCACCTTTCCAAGAGAACCGTAGAAAAAAAAAAGGAGGGCCACTGTAGCAACTGACCGTGCTGAACACTGCCACAAGACAAAGACATGCCATTCGCCCTAAGCTACCCCTCTTCCGTTTAAGAATGCAGGTGTTTGGAACATGCAGTTTAAATCCTAGCTAAGAAACCTCCATAAACAGCACCGTTCCATCACTGCCTCCCCTACCCCTCCTGTTCTTCTTCTTCTTTTTTTTTTTTTTTTTTTTTCAGATGTTCCTTCATGAGCCTAACTACTAACCACACCTTCCCCACATACCCATCTAACTCCACAAGGCAAACAGAAGGTTTCCAGTACTCACTCCACATTTGAATGACCACACCTAGGGGAGAAGAGAAATCCAGTACTCACCAGCTCCCCACATCCAGTCATTCAGCCAAGGCCTACCTGAACATTGGAATAGCTACCGATCAACATGGATGTAAGCCTGCACTGTAGCAAGCTCACACCAAAATGTGATTGCTTACCCAACTACACATTGTCTAAACCTCTTAAGCCCCTCCCTACTCTTATCTCATTTCCTCTCAATCCTTCCTGCCTCTACTTAACCATTTCCCTTCCCCAACTCACCTAATACCCACTAATATTTATCTAACCCCTCATAAAGATGTCCCAGGACAACTTGGTTTGTTGTCGAACTTCATTTATGCTAAGTTCGCTGTTCGGTTATTGTTTTTACCATTGTTCTCCTGCCTATTAATCAGTAGTTGTTTTGTGAGTTGGCCATTTATAACACTCATCGTTCATCCTAGTTGTTTTCCCATAGTATATGGGGTGACAGTTCTCAGGTATATTAGAGTCTATTCGGCTAAGGAAAGGTGTCAAAGCTCACATTCCAGCTTACTACAAACAGTAGTCCTTGAAGTTATAACGTGTAAAGCAGCAGCAAAAACATTACAATCATCTACTGTGGCAGGAAAGTAGCTTTATGAGCTCCTTTATCCCAGGCAAAGTGCAATTCTCCATCTCAAGCTGAAACGCTATGCCATACCCAAGGTAAACCACCATGACAAAAAGGTGTCACCATGCAATGGTCCTATAGCAAGACCATTTTGAAACAACTATGGCACTCCGTTATTCCCATTTTTTTACTGGAATTTTTATGAAGGCACATACTGTCAGGCCCTGGAGACCTACTAACTTTTATTTTAGAAATGCAAGACGTAAACATTTTCAATGTTATGTTTTAGTGTAAATTATCCCTAACATAATTCAGACTGGAGAGTTTAAAATGAATTTAAGAACTTTCTAGAATATCTTCTTACAGTTTAAGCTCAGGTAACTTATTCATATTTGCATGCAGATGAGTAAAGTAGTATGTAATATGCTAAGCAGCATGAGCAGGCAGGACTAAATGATTAATAAACTAAGTCTGAAGATGCTCTGTACAAAATAAGAACAAAAGCAGTTATAATCTATAAGAATGTTTCAAAGCATTGCTTGTATGTAGTGGCTTTAGTTTTATTTTAGCTTGGATACATTTATAAAACTTTTTTCTCGAGTCATAAAGAGGCACATCAAAATATAAATAGAGACAGTGTACCTTTTACAAATGTAAACCACTGTTTCTTTCAGCTGCGTAAAACAACACTGCATGAGATGTTGAAGCATTTAGGACATGTCTACACCTGTAAATGCACAACTGCTAACTGCCAACCATTTCTACAATGTGTGACAAGTGTTCATCAGCTGGAGTCTAGAATCACATCAACAGGTGCTTTCAGTAAACAGGATTCTAGTCTGATGTAACCACTGGTATGTCTTGTTTTGGGTATTGTTAAGTTGGGATGCCTTGCAAGTTGGCATTGTGTTATGTAAAATCAGCCACTTTTTAAACAAATGTAACATTACAGCATAGTTCTGTTTTCTATGCACACAGCATTTGGCTTTGTATGCACACAGCATTTGGCTTACACATGTATGCATAACATAAATACTGAATCAAACCGAATTCTAAGCTCAGTAATATTTGACTTATTTCATCACAGACACAACACTTTTAATATAACTTATCATATTTTTTTTTAAGGAGAAGAACAGTATGAAATGCAAACCCTAAGCCACTCAGATCTTTATGAAGTAAAGATCTAGCATAACAAACACTGATGTGTGCCTTTGAATAATAGACAGACAGATTTTTATTTTTTTATTTTATTTTACATTTGTTGACCGGGCTAGTCTAACTGGATACATGTCCAATTTTAGTAGAGGCCCGGGGAGACAAGCTCCAACATTAAGGTAATGTATCAGGACTACACATAAAAATAAAAGTAAATTGTAAATAGTACATTATTACAAAGAATTAATGCAAGCTCCAATATAAGGTAATATAACAGCATTGCAAATAAAAGTAAAATTGTGAACAGTAAAATATTACAAAGAATAAATGCAGTTCATAGCTAATGGGTGTCTATTAATGAACTAAGGTAGCTTCAATAGCAAACAGATAAAAAAATACAACAATAATGGTACAAGGAAAAAAAATAAGATTAAAGAAGGACTGGGTTAGCAAAGAAGTAACAAACAACATTAGAGAAAGAGAGGTTAGCAAAGAAGTAACAAACAAGATTTGAGAAGGAAAATTTAGGGTGTTGAGTCAGTAGTATTAAGTGCAGTATATACAAGAGGAATAATGATTAGCAATATTTGGACAAGAAAAAAAAGTGGAGGGGGTGAAAGTTACCATCTGGTTGTTATGTTAGACAAGGTTTGCTTGAAATGTTGTAGGTAGCATAAGTATTAACAAAGACATAGAAGAATATCAGGAAGTGTGAAGTGTCAACGGTAGCATAGGAGTTAACACTGATGTAGAACAATATCAGTAGGTGGAGAGTGATTATAGAAAAAAGAAGAGTAAGTTTAATGAAGTTAGAAGGAAATAAAAAAACTACATTATTGACTATGAATGAATAGGATGTGATTGTGACCTAGTGGGTAGTAGAGGGGGGAAGGAAATATGACAGCTGGCAGGTGTTAATCTGGATTAGTACATGGGCATAACCAATGTTCTTTAAGGTGTAGTTTTAGCTGCTATTTGAATAGTGATAAGGATGGAAGTAATTGTAGGTTGCTGGGGAGTTTGTTCCAACTCTTACCCACAGAATTTGCAAAGAGGGAGTCTCTGGCTTTATTGAGGGATTTCAGGATGGATATTTGTAGTTTATTTGCTGAGCGTAGGGTAGTGAGATTTCTATAAGGAGTTGCAATGCTACAAAGAATATGAGTCCTATTGGTGTGAAACAGAATCTTGTGAGTAAATTGTAAGTTGCTGAAATAGTAGCTGGTTTTGGAGTTCAAGCCAGCCTAGTTGTTTGAGGTTTAAACAGTGATAAGTTCTATATGGTGAACCAGTGGTAAATCTGGCAATGTTGTTGTAGGAGGTTGCTAGTTTGTTTAGGTTAGTTTTGGAAAGATTTGTATAGATAGATGAAGCATAGAGGAGAGTAGACATCAGGTGAGTATGGGAAAGGGTAGTTTTGGCTTCAGGGGTGAGGAAGGACTTTATCTTGTACAGTGAGCCCAGTTTTCTGTTAACAGTTTTAACTGTAGTGCTAATGTGTGTGTCAAAGTTAAGATTGTGATCTATAGTTACCCCTAAGAGCTTGGTGGTTGGATCAGGTGTAATTATAGTAGCATTGCTTGATTTGACTGTTAGGTCTATTGGATGGGACTTCTGTGAAGTAACTTGTTTTTTTGGCATTTAGTAGGAGGCAACGTTGCAAAAAACATTTTTCAACTGAGGTAAATACTGACTGGGTGATAGATTGGAGCTCGGATGCTGAGGTGGCAGAACACACCAATGTGGAATCATCGGCATATTGTATGCAGGTAGATTGTGGAATATTTAGCTGTAGGTCATTGATAAAGAAAGAGAAGAGGAGAGGTCCCAGGATGGAGCCTTGTGGGACCCCAAGAGTAACAGGAAGAAGAGTAGAGAGGTTGTTGTCCCAGAGAACAGCTTGCTGTCTGTTTTCTAGGTAGGACTTGAACCACTGTAATGTCTTTGTGTTGAGTGAGTATTGTTCTTGTATTTGTAGTAGTAATTGATGGTTCACCATAGCAAAGGCTTTTGATAGGTCTATAAACAGAGCAGTAGAGAGCCTATTATTGTTACGATGCTTGTTGATGCAATCAGTGAAGGATAGTAGGGCAGTAGTAGTACTGTGGTGTGGCCTAAAACCATGTTGACAGTCTGCTAGAAAGTTGTGTAGGAGAAGGTGATCAAGTAGCTGGTGGTGTATACATTTTTCCATTATTTTGGCTAGAGGGGAGAGCAGGGCTATAGGGTGATAGTTGGATATTTCGGTTGAGTTACTACCCTTATGAAGAGGAATTATGTGTGAGATTTTCCAGAGAGACGGGATATAACTTTTAGTAATAGTTCTATTGATTAGTATGGAAATAGGATAGGAGAGAACTTTAGCTGCAATTTGCAGGTATTCTGCTGGTAGGAGATCAGCAGATAGGGTACATGGTTTAAGTTTTGTTAGTAAGGTGTGGATGACAGATGTACAGACTGGATTTAGTTGAAAGGTAGAGGGTTTGCTAGACATGGAGAATTGGAGGTTTGCGGTAACAAGAGGTAAGGAATTTGCAAGAGATTGTACAGTTTCAGTAAAGGATGTATTGAAGGTGTCAGCAATTTCCTTAGATGTACTTAGGGAAAGTGCTGTAGGAGTTGGAGCCTTGGAGTGTCCTGGGTGTAGAAGTCTGTTAATAGCAGTCTAAAATGTTTGGGGGGTTTGCTGATGCCTGTCTTGGAGTTTTAGGTAGTAGTTTTTTTTATCAAGGAGTATAGCTTTCTTTGTGGTGTTTCTATGCTGTTTATAGTTCTGGTGATCAGGTGGGCTCTTAGTACATCTCCCTTTAGACCAGATCTTATTTCTTACTATAATTTTTTGTCTTGTTTCTTTAGAGAGCCATGGTGCTGCTTTACTTCTGGTTCTTATGGATCAACTAGGGGCATGATATTCCAGTATTTGTAGGAATTTAGAGTTAAAATGGGATACTGCTTCATCAAGGGAGAGTTCTTTTAAGGGAGACAAATCACAGGCATGTAGCTCAGCTTGGAAACTTACAGCATTAAAGTGTGTTTTGCTTCATATGGTTTTAAGGATAGGTTGTTTAGGGAAGAAGCTTTTATGCCTAATGATATAGGTGAGTGAATGGTCGCTAATGTTGTCAGGTAAGGTGTCTGCAGTATAAGTGAGGGGATGGTTTCTTACTAGGATCCATTCTAATGTACTTTCTTTGTTAGTAGGCTTATGGATTCTTGTAGGGGTTGTGATAAATTGAGAAAATCCATACAAGTTAATATGGATTGAAGGTTGATTGGAAGTACAACAGTTCCAGTCTATATTGAAATCTACAAGTACTAGAGTTTCTTGAGGGAGGGAGGATGAGAGGAAGCATATGATATTTTCCAGGGTGTTGATATTATTGCCTGGAGGTAGATAGGTAGGCACATATTATATAGATAGCTTTACTATAATTGAGCTAGAGTTTGGAGACAAGGATTTCTGTGTGATTATCTAATGGTAGTTGTAAGTCTACTAGAGTCACATTGAGATAAGATTTAAACAAAATTGCTACACCTCCACCTTTTTTGTAGTTCGGTCAGCCCTTATTATATTATATCCTGGTGGGATGACTTCATTATCTTTTGTTCCTGGTTTGAGCCAGGTTTCTGTTAGGCAAAGGACATCAAAGGAATGTATGCCAGTAGCATATGCAGTTGGCTAATTTTATTGTTTAAGCTCTGTATATTAAGATGGGCTATCAATAAGGAGTTACTAGTTTTGATCAGGGTTGTATGAGTGGTGGTTTGGGGCAGTTGGGGGTTTAGTGGGGTAGTTGTTAGGTCCTGGGTTAGGGTGGATATCCTCATGAAGAAGAGGGTGTTGTTGTAATGTATGTAAGAGTTTCAGGAGTTTGAAGAGAGTATATAGTGTTCTTCTTGTTTGTTGGAGACTAATGTGGGCTAGCCTATGATATTTTGGGGAGAGGTAGGTTGAGGTAGGGATAATGTTTGCATGGTTGTGGGTAGTAGGTGGATTGGTAGGTAATGTTTGTTTTAAAGGATGAAGGGGTGCAGTGATGTCTGAGTTTTCATTCCATTTAAGTATGAGTGGTATGAGTAGTATGTGTATAGATGCAAGAGAGAGGAGTAAGAATTTAAGTTTAGGTTGATGTGATTTAAGCATGGTGGAATGGGGAGAGATGTAAGTAAAATAGTAGTAGGATAGATAAGAAAGCTAGGAAGGATAGAGGTAATATGGAAGTAGAAGTAGTGGGGAGGGGAATGTGTGTAAGGGAGTGTCTTTAAATATTGTTTAGCTAAAGATTATGGGTAATTGGATAATTATGGGAAGGGGAATGTCTTGTGAGGTATAAGTGTAAGAGCACTGGGGTGGGTGGGAATTGAGTGTAGGGTAGGGGAGGGAGTGTGCCCGCAGGGCGAACAGAGCGGGGAAGACACAGGTGGCTAAGGACTAGCAGAAAAACCTATCTGTGTGCAGGTGAATACTGAGGAAAAGTTCAGTAGATACATGTAAGTATTGAGGGGTAGAAGCTGGGAAGTGCAAGGTAAGGGACAGTAGAGAGACGGGTATCAGGTACTGGGAGGGAGTCTCAGACAGAGTGATAATAGCAAGATAGGAAAGAGCTTCTTAGGCTGTGCAGGAGAAAAGATACAT
Source organism: Protopterus annectens (assembly GCF_019279795.1). NCBI lineage: Eukaryota > Metazoa > Chordata > Ceratodontiformes > Protopteridae > Protopterus > Protopterus annectens. The sequence goes on along the minus strand of NC_056730.1, from coordinate 90,855,163 downwards.
AGTATAGGATCTGAGCCTTACCCCAGTTAAAGTGAGGGCAAACAATGCTAGGAATCAGCCTAGGTTATGGTGCCATCAGTGGGCAAAACATGAAATTGCAGCTGAAGCTGCTGAGCAGAGAAGGACGATATAAGGTATACAGAGCAGAAGAAACAGTTTCCGGAAACAGTGCAAGGATAGAACTAAATAGTTGGTGTAAGGGGTAGAGTGATTGGATAGGTAAAAGAAAAAAAAACTTTAGGGGTAGAGGAAGGGTATGGCTGCTAGGTATCCTGGCTAGGTAGTGTGCTAGAAAGCATATACAAATTGTTAGGCAAGTGTTCAGGTTTAGACAGCATGTATTCTTGCCTCTTTAGGTAACAGGGATATTTTACAGGATGGTGAGAGACTTTTAATTAAGTATCTGTTGTAAGGGTAGGTTGCACAGTTCCTTTCGCCAGCTGGGTTGGTCCCACTATAATGCTACAAGGTGGTGGACAAATAAACCTGAGAATAGTGGGTAAAGGGGTAAAAGAAAAACAGTGGTAGGATAAGGGAGTAGACATATACTTAGACATAAAGGACGAAAACACAGTAATAAGGAAGACAAATCAACAGTATAGATTCTGAAACATTCAATCATTCCTTTTAAAGCATTCAGATTAATGGCTAGATCAGAGTACAGTGCCAGAGTAAAGTGGCATCGCTAAAACATAATTCAGACTGGAACATGACACACATGTTTTCTTCCTTTATGTCTTTATATTCTCAGGTTTACTTGTCCACCGTTTGTCAGCTGCCTGTCAGGTGCCAGGATCTGCCACATTATGCACGCACTCAGGTCACTCCACAACAAGTACAAATATGACACTGTCATTGTCCATGTTGGTGTGAATGACCTGAGACGTACCTCCCTGGACTACATGAAAAGAGACATGGAGGAGCTCTCCGATCTTGTAGCCCAGGCAGGTATGACCCTGGCCCTGAGTAGCATCCTGCCATCACCCAGAATGATGCCACAGTACAAGGACAAAATGATTGACTTCAAAAATTGGCTAAGCTTCTGGTGTCATTCTAAGGGGATCCAGTATTTGTCTGCCTGGGACGACATGATCGACAGACCACGATGCTTTGCCAGAAATGGCTTGCACCTGTCACCCTTTGGATTCTGGATACTGGCTAAGGCTCTTGCCACCCCTATAGTGCCTTTTATAGGCAAGGTTCAAATGACAAAGTCACCACCATAACAGGTACAAGCAAGCAAAATCTGAGGGTAATGCTACTCAATGCTAGAAGTCTAAACCTCAAAATGCTGTCACTCGAGGCACTTCTTAAAATGGAGAACATCGACATCTGTGCAGTGACAGAGACCTGGTTAAAAGCTCCAGAGAGCACCCCTGCATTACCGGGCTATAATTCCTACCACACCTTTTGGCCACCTAACTCAGAATGAAGCACTAAAGGTGGAGGCATGTCCATATTCTTTAAGGATATCCACAACCCCAGGCTAGTTGAACAGCATAATGCAACCGAGATTATCCAAGTGCAGCTAACTCTGGGCAAGACTGCAATCCAAATTGTTGCTTGCTACAGACACCCCCCCCCCACCATGCCCCAGGATTCCCACTCCTCATTTCTTGATACACTGGAAAGTATTAGGGTACAACCTAACACCCTAATAATGGGCGATTTCAACTACCCCACCATTAACTGGGAAAACTACTCATGTACCAACTCTTTTGCTCAACGTTTTCTGGAATTCATGAATTTCAATGCCTTGGATCAACTTATTCACACCCCCACCAGGGGCAGTAATATCCTAGACCTGGTCATTTCCAACATGGGCAACTGGTGTTCCACACCAGAGGTCAATTCCTTGTTGGTCACATCCGACCACAAGCTAATCACCCCAGACATCCACATCCAACCCCCACGCCCAGTTAGGGAAACCACCGTAAAAAACTTCTCCAAAGCCAACTTCACACTTCTTAAGACAGAAGTGGCAAACTTCATGACACCCATACAGATAGACAGTAGAGTTACGACTACTGAATCCTACACAAATGCACTTTATAAGCACTTACACGAGTGCATGGATCATGCTATCCCTAATAGAACCAAGATGCTAGCCTCCAAAAAAAGGAAGCCAATCTGGTGGTCCTCTGCCATAAACAAACTCTACAACAGAAGCAAGAAACTGTTGCAAAAAAGAGTAAAACCCCATGACTGGAGGAATGCCTTGGTCAACCTCAGTAAGAAGCTGAGATCCCTCATAAAATCCTCCAAAGCTAGTTAAGAAAAAAAAATTGCCACTGACTCTAAAGACAACCACAAAGCATTCTATAGCTATGTCAAGAATCTCAATGGCAACACTCAGATCTGCTCTGAGTTACAGCACAATGGCACTAAATATACAGAACAAACTGATATTGCCAACATCCTGGCAGATAGGTTCAGTGCTAACTTTACACCACTCTCACCCCCTAGAGGGCCCATCTCTATACCGGAAGAATGCAAAGTTCCTGTAATCACGGCTGCACAGGTAAAAAACACACTCTCCAAAACCAAGAACACAGCATCCATGGGACCTGACAATATCCCAGGCTGCATTCTACATGAACTACAGAATGAACTGGCACCCTACCTAAGTACCATGTTCAGTCATAGCCTCACCTCAGGCTTTGTGCCCACTGAATGGCACACCGTGATGGTTATCCCACTCCACAAAGGGGGAGCCGCGACAGGCCCCATGAACTACCGCCCCATTAGCCTGATGAGCCTGGTCTGCAAGGCCATGGAACGTATCATCATGGAACTCATAAACAAAGACATTGGTAATCTCCAAACTCTAGACCCTACCCAGTTCAGATTTGTAAAAGGCAGATCATGTCTCCTAAACTTGATTGACTTCTTTGAAGCAGTCACCAAAGCCATAGATGAGGGTAATGTGGTTCACACAGCTTATCTAGATCTCGCCAAGGCTTTCAACACCATCCCCCACTCTAGAATTATAGATAAGCTCACTAAACTAGGTATAAATCCCTATGTCACAAGATGGGTCGCCAACTGGCTCATGGGAAGAACCAACATTGTGAAAGTAGCAGACTCCAAATCCGACTTCAGGCCAGTGATAAGTGGAGTACCACAGGGTTCAGTCCTGGGTCCTCTCCTGTTTGGTATCTACTTTTCTGAAGTACAGGCTAACACAGAAGGTCTTTGGCTATCGAAGTTTACAGATGACTGCAAACTAGGAGCCATAATCGAAACTCCTAATGATGTGGACATACTACAAAAGGGCCTCACTGAGACAGATGCCTGGTGTCAAAGCCATGGCCTGAAGCACAATGCCAAAAAGTGTATTGTCATCCCCTTTGGTAAAAACTCTGTACCCATGAACTACCACATAGCTGGTAGTCTAGTTAACGCCAAAAATGTGATGGGACCTTGGGACACAGGTGGACAGTAGTCTCTCCTTTGATAATCACATCAACAGAGTGGTCAGGAAATCCTTCTATATGGCTCACCTCATCACAAAAGGTTTCTCATCCAGAAAAAAAAGTCATTGTTCCACTCTACTCATCACTTATTAGACCTATTATAAAGTAAAACGCTCCTTTTGGTATGTACCTCACAAGACATCTACAACAACTGGGAAGGCCACAGAAATACTTCACAAAGAGGATTACTGGCCTCAAACAGATGCCCTATGCAGACCGTCTCAAAAAACACCAGTTTTACTACATCGCATATTGCCTACTCAGAGGTGATCTCTGCCTAACATACAAAGCTATGTCAAACCCAGAGCTGTCGGACATGCTCCACTTAAAGAAATCCCAATCCCTTTGAGCTACATGCTCTAGGGACCTAAATCTTATCACCACAATAAACAGAACATGCTGGAGGGATACATTCCTGTCCCAGAGACTTCCCATACTCTGGAACAGACTACTTATCTATGTCAAACAGAGCTCCTCATTAGCACTCTTCAAGAAAATTCTTGATGATTGGATGGGAGATAGGAAATTCACCCCGGGGATCACTTCTGTGGCTCTGCTCGACAGGGGCACAGGAAATAATTTTCTTGGGTGGCAAAAGCCAGGGTACATTTTTGGATAGGCTTAAATAGGCCCTAGGGCCAATAGCCTACTAGCCTCCTATGAACCTATAGCAAGTAGATTAAATATCCTAGTTGTAAGTGCCCTTTACAAGAGCAGCTATGTGTTAATAATTACACATATGCAGCAAGAATCTTCAGACACAGTATGAGGTCTAAAAGGTAGCCGTTTTTCAGTTAAGGCAATTAAAATAAATCTGCGATAGTGATAACAGGAACAACAGGAATATACAGAGCAGTTGCAGCACAAAATGAGATATTCACCTTTTAAACAGGGATAGTCGACTTATATTGCCAAATGAAGTCTAAAGCGCATACAGTGTAGTTAGCGATAGCACCCTTTATCTCCGCCCACACAAAACAGTGTAACCGCAAGCATTACTCACTAGTTAAAGAAGTGCAGCAGAAGGTATAACAAATAAAACACAGGGTCTAGGTTAAATCTGCCTCATATCTGGAAACTAATGCCTGGTCTAAAAAATAATAACACTATTATTATCACCGCTAAGTCACAGGCAGCTCCCACACCTTATAGAGTTCCCATATAGCCTCAGGCAATGAAAAACAGATAAATGAATACATCTATTTAGTAGATAAGTTCATTACTGGGTTCCACAACATCCCATTTCTTTGTGTTTGTGGAACAGTGACATTTTCAAGAAAGTTCTGGAGCAGTTCTGCACTGATATTTCTTGACTTCCGAATGTCCCCGTTAATGAACTTTGCGATTCCATTGCTCCGCAAAGGCTCTGCTTTAGTGTGTACAAGAAAATGGCTTTTCTTCTGTATGATTTTAGATGTGCCCCTGTAGAAGCTCTGAGAAAGCTTTTCCACTGATCTTACAGACACAGGACAGTGCATATCCCATTAATTTCTGCCCTACCATGGCATATCTACCCTTTGTGGCAATATATATGTAGCTGAAGCATTTTCTGCTTAAAGATTGCACTTTGCACCTCAGCTGCTAGTGCCTGGAGAGTTCATCTGATGTGGAGTAGCCCTTGTGACACTAAGCATATGGGAACTCATCTGCTCCCTGTAGGAGCCCATTGACCTGGAATAGCGTTCTCTGAATTATTGCGCCCATCATCATCCTGAAAGGACAGGTTGCCAAATTCCATTTACTTTGTAACTACCTATCTTTCTTTATGGACATTCATATTACAAACCAGTAATGATTTAAATTAAAGTTGAGCATTTATCAACAAGCTATTTTTAATAATGCCTTGTGCCTTAACAAACTCCTGGTCAGGTAGAGAAACCTTTTAACTATGAAGTGCTTTGCCAACTTTATTTAGTTGAATTTGCATTAATTTCCTAGCAAGAGTGACAATTTGTACATTTATGCACCTCGCACCTTATACCAGTTAGAAATATCCAGCAAATGAGCAAACAAGCCAGGAATAGAACCATTAATATGTTTAAGAATATGCTGGTGCTATAATAACCAAAGAACAGCTGCCAATAATTACTTGATCCTGTAGATGTAAAAAGGACCACTCTTGTTATGCAAAAATGATAAAAAGGATGCTAATCACTGATTCTGTTTGCTGTGTTACTTACTTAGTTGATTCCTTGTTTATATTCTGTTTACTGGGATATGTAGCTGGACAGCGCACATTTTCATTGGTGGGCTGTGGAGAAAAGTTCAAGATGAAACATTTTAATACATAGAAGATCAACCTCAAAAAAGTTTACATTTTAGAGGCTGCGTAAACTAGGAAATCGTATTCATTTAGAAAACTGAAAAAATATGAATGCCAGTAACTTAAGGTACACAAACAAAAATACAGGAGTCATTATCATACGATGCATAGTGTAATCCACCATATGAAATCAGGGACATTCATAATTAAGCTTTATAAGTCACAGAGTGTAACACATGACATAACTTAGAATACATTGTATGATATTATAAGGCACAAATCATATTGCATATGCATTATAAAGTATAAATGCAAGAAATAATGCAGTTGCTTGTAACATTTAGTTCAAAAGTGGATTGCAGCTATGGAAATGTTTAGGGAAATGTGGTACCTCATCCAAAGAAAAGATAAATATAGCTACATTGATAATTATTGCACTGTAGACATATAATGCAGTTGGACTGATATATATATATATATATATATATATATATATATATATATATATATATATATATATATATATATATATATGGGTCTAGGAAACATGCTCAACTAGCATACGTCTGAATCACAAAACATTGAACAGAGATACACGAAAGTGCTTAACATCAAAAAGCATTTCCGTGTATGCGTAGTTCAAAAAAAAAAATCTACGTTTCTGCAGGGAGGCTGTGCCCCCCCTGCACCCCCCACACCCCCCTACTTTATTATTCTTACTCCGAGATCGCACTACAGTGGGGAAAACGGAATTTTCCCTTACCTGCACTGTAGTCCGATCTATGAAACAGGCACACATACACGGAAGCGCTTGTCGATGTTAAGCGCTTTCGTGTATGTGTGTTCGATGTTTTGTGATCCGGACATATACTAATCAAGCATGTGTCTGGATCCCATATATATATATATATATATATATATATATATATAGGTGAATAAGAATTAAATGATTTATTTTTCATTTTGATATGGGACTTAACGTATTCCTGTAAGTTAATATAGTTTTAATAATTCATGGACCACCAAAAAGGTGGTTGGCATACAGATAGGAAGCAATTGTTCTTATCAATTTTGAATCTAGTGCATAACTTGCTTTCACAAACAGGAATGCCACTATGAGACTGGGCCTGAGCCAGAAGGCCATGTAATTTAATTAACCAAGGAACATTTTCTCACATGAAGCATAAACCAGAGCTAATAGGTTTCAAGTTGTTCTGTCAAAAGATTTCTGTACCTTTTTAATTGTCTATATAGTTTGTTTTTATGACCATCTTTTCATTTTTTTTTTAAGTTAGTCGTTCTTAAGATGTCTTTTTTTTTAAAGAAGGAATGGAAGTAATAATTTCAGATGTATATGCAGATATCAAATAAACAAATGTTTGCTATTTGGAACATCATTTACGTTTCTTTTATATGGGGGGTGGGGGGGGGGGAGTAAACACCAGTTTATAAAATCTATATATACATGGAGCTACTTCATTTAGTCAAATTACCAAAACATCGACATTGAAAAACTCAAGACCAGAATATCTAACTACCAAAATGTTGAACAGATATAAAATCAACATGCTAATGATTGCAAGCAAAAAACATCGAAAAAACTATTGTAAATCACTTTGTGCAATGCTACACCCACCTATCACCTAAAACACTACATCCAAATTTCTAGACTCCAGGTAACGCCTTTCTTACAGTTTTGCAGGGGTACTGCACCGCCCAGCAACCCTCCACGGCCCCTACAAATTAAATATGCCAACTTCAAGATCGCACAACAGTGGAGAAAAGGTACATTTCCCTATCCACACTGTACTGAGATCTCCAAAACTTGCATATTAGGCACCTCTTCCCTGCACAAAACACCTAAACACATCCAACATATACACTTCCCCTCCTAGTCACGAGTCCTGCCAGTTTACATACCAGTACCATCATTCCTTTAAAGCTTATACATCTACTCTAAATAAGAAAACACCCCTTACCCATTTCTTACAAACGAACACAGAAAGATCTCAAAAACCACAGTACAGCATTGAATGTAACCTCCGCCAGGTTTGCTCTGTACAACACAAAATGTCTTAAAGTTATATTGCTTCATTAGTCCACAGCAGTAAGATATTAACATATTCAACATTTAAAAACCTGATGTTTTCAATTTTCAGTGTTTTGATAATTAGATATTCTGATCTCGATGTTCTGTACTTCGATATTTTGGTAATTCAACTAAATGAAGGGATATATATATATATATATATATATATATATATATATATATATATATATATATAGTACGCACATACATACCAATTCTGTGGTTACACAAATACAAAGAACTGAGAAATCTCTCAAAACAAAAACAGAGAATGCACAGGCAGTGATTTCTTATGTATAGTAGCCATGATGCTTGAGAAATGTGAGCAAAGGAACCTGTAGATAGATGTAGTATGAAATGTACATCTCTATTTTTATATACATTAAAGCTTAAATTAACAAGATTAGATAAAATTATATATTCATATTATATTTTGTTGTTAAATAATCCCTTCACTATAGGTTATGCCTGATTATGCTGTAGAAAAAAAATACATATAATTGATGCTGTCTAAAGAAATTAGTATTTTGTACTCAGTTTAGAAAAAAAGTATCAAGAATTGCTAGTTATAAGCCTTGTTTTAATATATATATTAATATTTATCTGTCTATGTGTGTATATACAGTATGTGCAAATCTGACAACTGTAGATATAAATCATTTTCCAGAAATGATCAGTGTGCTAATCTTATGTTACCACCTGATAACCAGTTACATTTTTATTGTACCATTGAGAAAAGATATAGGTTCATAGGTAGGTACGAGGCTATCTGCACGTGGGCATTTATAAGCCTAGCCAGAGTGTGTCAGCTTTCACCACCCCATTGATTAATTAACTGATCCTCTGTCAAGCAGAGCCAATGAAGTGATCCCAGGGGTGTATTTTCTGTTACCCATCCACTCGTCAAGGTTTCTCTTGAAGTGTGTTAGTGACGGGCTCTGCCTAATGTAGATTGGAATTTTGTTCCAAAGCATGGGGAGTCTCTGTGACAGGGATCTATCCCTCCAGCATGTTCTATTCATTGTTGTGGTGAGGTTTAGCTCACTAAAGCGCGTGGCTCACAGTGATTTGGATTTCTTTAGGTGGAGCATGTCCATCAATTCTGAGTTGGACATGGCTTTGTAAGTCAGGCAGAGATCACCTCTGAGTAAGCGATATGCCACTGAGTACAGCCAGAGTTTTTTCAGTTGGGCTGCATAGGACATATGTTTGAGGCCAGTAATCCTCTTGGTAAGGTACTTTTGTGGTCTTTCCAGCTGTTGGAAGTGTCTTGTGAGGTACATCCCAAATGGAGCATTGTACTCTATGATGGGTCTGATGAGTGACGAGTAGAGGGGCACTATAACCTCTTTATTTCTAGATGTGAACCCTTTAGTAATTAGATGCACCACATAGAAGGATTTCCTAACTACTTTGGCAATATGATTGCCAAAGGAGAGATTACTATATACCTGGGTCCCCAGATCTGTTATTACCTCTTCTGTATTAAGGGGGGCTACCACCTATGTGGTAATTCATGGGTGATTTGTTTTTCCCAAATGGGATGACTATGCATTTTTTGGCATTTAGCTTGAGGCCATGACTTTGACACCACGTGTCTATCTCAGTAAGGTCCTTTTGGAGGATGTCCGTGTCAGCCGGAAAGTCAATTATGGCTCCTGGTTTGCAGTCATCGGTGAATTTGGTTAGCCATAGTCCTCCTGTGTTTGCCTGTACTTTTGAGAAGTATATGTTGAACAGTAGTTTTCCCAAGACCAAGCCTTGCAGGACACCACTTGTGACTGGTTTAGAGTCTGACCTGGAGCCTGCTATTCTTACCATGTGAGTTCTGTCTGTAAGCCAGTTGGCAACCCATCTTGTGACATAGGGGTTTATGTTCAGGCTGGTGAGTTTTTCTGTAATACCCGAGTGGGGAATGGTGTCAAAAGCCTTGGCGAGGTCAAGGTAGGCTGTGTGAACCACCTTTCCCTCATCTATGGCCTTGGTGACTGTCTCTAAGAAGTCAACCAGGTTTATTAGGCATGATCTGCCCTTAACAAAGCCCAACTATGTCGGTTCAAGTGTTTGGAGGTTCCCAATGTCTTTGTTAATGAGTTCCATGAAGATGCGCTCCATAGCCTTGCAGACCAGGCTAGTCAGGCTTATGGGGCAATAGTTACCAGGCTCAGTTATGGCCCCTCCTTTGTGGAGAGGAATAACCATTGCTGTGCACCATTCTATGAGCACGTTGCCTGTGGAGAGGCTGAGGATGAACAGCGTGTTTAGGTGGGGGGGTTAGTTCGTTCTGTAGTTCGTGCAAGATGCAGCCTGGGAGACAATCTGGCCCCATTGACGCTGTGTTTTTGGCTTTTGAAAGGGCTGTTTTCCCCTGTGTGTCTGTGATTTCTGGGACTCTACACTTTTCCGGTATTGTTGTGGGCCCTTTTGGGGGTGGGGGGGGGGGGTGAAGTTTCCACTGAATCTATCTGCCAGAATGTTGGCAATATCAGTAGGATCAGTATATTTTGTGCTATTTTGCACTAGTTCAGTGCATATCTCTGAGTTGCCACTTAGATTCTTAACCTAGCTAAAGAATGCTTTGTGGTTATCTTTTGAATCCTTGGCTATTTTTCTTTCGAAGTTAGCCTTGGATGATTTTATGAGGGACCTTAGTTTCTTACTGATACTGATCAGCGATGTCTCCTTCTTGGGATTTGCTTTTTTTCTGAACTAGTTTCCTCATTCTATTGTATAGCCTGTTTATGGCAGTGGTCCACCAAACTGGTTTCCTTCTCTTAGAGGAGTGATTCTTGGTTTTGCTAGGGATGGCATGATCCAAGCATCCTTGTAGGTGCTCATAGAGTGCATTTGTAAAGGTTTCTGCATCTTGGTCAGCATTATCCTTTAGCGTGGAGGCTGTGAAACCTGCCACCTCTGTCTTAAGTAAGGTGAAGTTTGCTTTAGAAAAGTTTTTTACTGTGGTTTCCTTAGTTGGGGGTGTTGGTGGAGTGTGGACATCCAGAGTGATCAGTTTATGGTCTGATCTAACCAATGACGGGTTAACCTCTGGTGTGGAACACCTGTTGCCCATTGAGGGTGATAACCAGTTCCAATATGTTTTCACATCTGGTAGGGCAGTTTACCAGTTGATCCAGGGTATTTGAGTTGATGAATTCCAGGAAGCACTGGACCTGGGAGTTTGTACTCGAGTAGTTTTCCCAGTTAATGGTAGGGTAATTGAAATCGCCCAATATCAGGGTGTTCAGTAGGATGTTCATGTTTTCCAGTGTCTCCAGAAAGGTGGAGTGGTGGTCCTGGGTCATGGAGGGTGATCTGTAGTAGGCCACAATTTGCATTGCAGATTTGCTCGATGTTAGTTGCACATGGATGATGTCAGAGGTATCATGCCGTGCCACTAACCTGGAGGTGTAGGTATCCTTAATGAATATGGATACACCCCCTCCTTTTGTGTTTTGGCCTGTATTCTGTGGCCAAAACATGTGGTATGAGTTGTAGCCCAGTAGTGATGGGGTGCTCTCTGGAGCCTTGAATCAGGTTTCAGTTACTGCACAGATGTCGATGTTCTCCACAATGAGGAGTGCTTCGAGCACATGCATTTTGAGATTTAAATTCCTGGTGTTGAGTAGCATAACCCTCAGTTTTTTGTTAATTGTGCTGTTTACAGAGGTGGGTTTGACTTTTGAGCCTTGCCCAAAAAGGCACAATGGGGGCAGCAAGAGCCTTGGCCAGTATTCAAAATCCTAGGGGTGACAAGTGCAAGCCATCTCTTGTGAAGCAACGCGGCTTGTCGAGCATGTCGTCCCAGGCTGACAGACACTTGATCCCCTTTGAATGACACCAGAAACTTAGCCAATTGTTGAAATTGATAATTTTTTCTTTATACTGAGGTATCATTCTTGGTGATGGCAGGATGCTACTCAGGGTCAGGGTCATACCAGCCTGGACTACATGATCAGAGAGGTCTTCCATGTCTCTTTTCATGTAGTCCAGGGAGGTACGTCTCAGGTCATTCACACCAACATGAACAATGACAGTCATATTTGTACTTGTTCTGGAGTGACCTGAGTGCTTGTGTTATGTGGCGGATCCTGGCTCCCGACAGGCAACTAACAGTAACTTTCTGCTTGTCCAGCCTAGTGAGTGGGACGTCAGTGTGCCTGACTTATAGAGTCACCTATTACTAGTGTATTAGGTATGTTATTTCGGCTTAAGGGCTGTGATTGTGTGGCACACTGATTTTGTGTTTTATGTGTTGACTGGTTTGTGATGGGAGGTGCAGGTTGTTTGGGTGTCTGCTTTGGAGGTCTCTGATGCTTTTGCAGGTTTTTATTTAGAGCCTCCAAGTATAATTTTGTGTATTTATGTGTATTTTTTGCCAGTGCTGTTTTAGTAGGTCTGTGTGGCTGGAGGTGTGGTGCAAGTGTTAATCTTCCCCTCTTGACTGTCTGTTCCAGTCTTGGGTGGAGACAGCTTAGCCTCCAGTTTGGCGGTATAATTGCATCTCTCACATATGTTAGTGTTTTGTGGTAGGAGGAGAGGGTTGTCTGTGTACATGAGGCAGCTGTAACATTGCCTCAGGATACCCAGATTCACCAGCTGGACTGGAGAGTACACCTGAAATTGCCCTTTGGTCATGTCTGAATAGTAAGGTGAGCTGCTTAGTCACTTGGTTGGTGAGGGGTGAATAAAGAGCCTTGCCCTGCTGGGCAATCAAGTGTCAGGGTGTATTAGTGCTTGCTATTAGTTCTGAGCAAGTGCTGGGTGCTTTTTGAGTGCTTAGATTGAGAGTTAGACTATTTTCAAGGGAAAAACTGAAGAGGAGACTTAGTGGAGCTGGGAATAATTTAACTCTAGCTAACTGGCACTGCCTGGCGTGCAAAACTGTGCAAACACGATTTTTATAGTAAGATAAATGAAAGAGATAGAAATTAGCCCAAAATGGCCAATAAACTACTAACTTCTGGGCTGGAACCACTCCTCCAGGGACAGATTGGCTGCTCAAAGCTCCCCTCTCTCACAGGTGAACAGAGAAACGTCCTTCTATCCAAGTAAGGTATGGGCAATTCAGAAACTAGCATCACAGCCCTGAATTCAACACTAGCCTGAAAACTGGACTATACTAGCTTAGAAAGGTGGGAAACAAGGAATATTTTTATTTTTGTTTTTTTTTTTGAAAAGATAAGGCAAAAACAGTAAAAAATACACTTAAAACAGCTTTAAACGACTACAAACGCACAGAAAAGGCTATTGCACTTTAATGTGTAGCCTACAACAGTTAAACAAATTATTTAAACAAAAAACAACTTTTTAAAAGTGCAGGCAGTCAATTAAGTACAATATGTGAAAAAAAACAAGCTTTTAAATCACAATAAATGCTGGAAAATCTGCGTTTAGGCGGAAAACAGTTAAGTACAGCAAGAAAGTACAGAAAACTGATACTTAATCACTCCAAAGTCTCTCTTCTAAACTAGAAGGCTTGCTTCAGTTTAAGGCTTTCTAGTGCTACCCAGTAGGTTAGTTACAGGAAAGATGAGAAACAAGCGCAGATGTGGTCTTTTAAACCAAAAAGTTGAAAGAGATGGACAAACTGTCCAAATGGTCAATAAACTACAATTTCTGGGCCAAGAGCCACTCCTCTCATGGTAGAAAGGCTACCTGGTGCTTACCACTCCCACTGATAAGCTAGAAGGCTTTCTTCCAGCATAGAAAGGCTTGCGGGGCTCAGAAGCTTACCAAGAGTCCTGGATACAGCAACTCTGTATTTGAACTAGGCTAGTTACAGGAAAGGTGGGAAACAAGTGCAAGTGTGGCTTTTAAGCTAGAAAGTTGAAAGAGATGGAAAAAAACTGCCCAAATGGCCAACAGCTACAATTTCTGGGCCAGAAACCACACCACTTGTGGTAGGTAGGCTACCTAATGCTTACCACTCCCACTGATAAGCTAGAAGGCTTCTCTCCAACACAGAAAGGCTTGCGGGGCTCAGAAGCTTACAAAGAGTCCTGGATACAGCAAATCTGTACCTGGACTAGACTAGTTACAGGAAAGGCGGGGAAGAAGTACAAACTGAAGCTTTTAAGCCAGCAAGTTGAAAGAGATAGAAAACTGCCCAAACGGCCAAATAAACTACAATTTCTGGGCCAAAACTCACTCTTCCCATGGAGGATATGCTACCCAGTGCTTACCACTCCCACTGATAAGCTAGAAGGCTTCCCTCCAACACAGAAAGGCTTGGAGGGCTCAGAAGCTTACTAACAATCCTGGATACAGCAACTCAGTAACCGGTCTAGGCTAGTTATAGGAAAGGTGGGAAACAGGCGCAAGTGCGGCTTTCAAACCAGAAAGTTGAAAGAGATGGAAAAAAACTGCTCAAACAGCCAATAGCTACAATTTCTGGGCCAGAGACCACTCCTCTTGTGGTAGATAGGCTACCTAATGCTTACCACTCCCACTGATAAGCTAGAAGGCTTCCCTCCAACAAGGAAAGGCTTGGGGGGGGGGGCTCAGAAGCTTACAGAGTCCTGGATACAGCAAAGCTGTACCCGGACTAGACTAGGAACAGGAAAGGCAGGAAACAAGTGCAATCACAGGCTTTTAAATCAGAAGGTTGAAAGAGATGGAAAAGCTTCCCAAACAGCCAATAAACTATAATTTCTGGGCCAGAAACCACTCCTCCTGTGGTAGATAGGTTACCTAGCACTTACCACTCCCACTGATAAGCTAGAAGGCTTCTCTCCAACACAGAAGAGATTGGGGGGCTCAGAAGCTTACCAACAGTCCTGGATACAGCAAATCTGTACCTGGACTACACTAGTTACAGGAAAGCCGGGGATCAAATACAAAACGGGCTTTTAAACCAGAAAGTAGAAAGAAATGGAAAAACTGCCCAAACGGCCAATGAACTAAAATTTCTGGGCCAAAACCCACTCTTCCCATGGAAGATAGGCTACCTAGTGCTTACCACTCCCACTGATAAGCTTGAAGGCTTCCTTCCAATACAGAAAGGCTTGGGAGGGGGGGCTCAGAAGCTTACCAACAGTCCTGGATACAGCAAGTCTGTATTTGGACTACACTAGTTGCACGAAAGGCAGGAAACAAGCTTAGAATTTTTTTTTTACAGAAAAGCAGCTAAAACAGCAGTAAATACAATTCAAATTGCATTGCAGGCAGGCACACTCGAGTGTGTAGCAACACTATGGCAAATACAGTTCAAATAAATGCAATTAAATTAACAAATGATTAGAAAACAAGTGCAGAAGGCAGTAAATTAGAAGGCTACTAACAAGCAGTAATAAGTGCAGAATAAGAGTGACTGAACAGATAACAGCACACAGAATAAAATATATATTTTATTTATTTATTTATTTGTTTGTTTTTCTTTTTGAGGGAGGGAACAAAGCAGGATTAGGAGGCTACAGGGGTTGTCCTTCCCAAATGCTCTATTTGTACACAGTAGGAGTGCCTGATGTCAGAATATGATCTCACTGCACACAGTTGAGTGAGGAAATGAGATGGGCCCAAAAGGAGTATCCAAACAGAAATCTACAAGAGGAGTGGGAAAATTTCAAAGCCAACAATATTAACACCAAAACAAGAACAGGAAGGGTGGGTTTGGAACTAACAGTAGAGAGACAGCCACAACTTTAGTTGAGTTAATATTCAGTGAGAAACACAAATAAATAAATTAAATTTCAGGTAGATCTTAGCAGGCCAAAGCTCAGATATTAAGCAGGGATAACCCAAAAAGTACCACTTATATAAGGCAGGACAGAATGTCAGTGATGAGGTGAAACTACTGCCCACTGCTATCAATGGCTACACAGAAATTATAACAAGTACTCTGTAGAGAGGCTATCAATGGCTACACAGAAATTATAACAAGTACTCTGTAGAGAGACAGCCACAACTTCAGTTGAGTTAATATTCAGTGAGAAACACAAATAAATAAATACAGTACTATATGAAAAAGAGCAGATAAAAGTGTACTGACATTCACTTATACGTCCAGTTGATTTCAGGTAGATCTTAGCCGGCCAAAGCTCAGATATTAAGCAGAGATAACCCATAATGTACCACTTATATAAGGCAGGACAGAATGTCAGTGATGAGGTGAAACTACCCCCACTGCTATCAATGGCTACATAGAAATTCTAATGAGTACTCTGTACAGAGACAGCGACAACTTCAATTGAGTTAATATTCAGTGAGAAACACAAATAAATAAATTAAATATAGTACTATATGAAAAAGAGAAGATAAAAGTATACTTAAATTCACTTATACATCCAGTTGATTTCAGGTAGATCTTAGCCAGCCAAAGCTCAGATATTATGTAGATATAACCCAAAATGTACCACTTATCTAAGGCAGGAAAGAATGTCAGTGATGAGGTGAAACTACCACCCACTGCTATCAATGGCTACACAGAAATTATAACAAGTACTCTGTAGGGAGACAGCCACAACTTCAGTTGAGTTAATATTCAGTGAGAAACACAAATAAATAAATTAAATACAGTACTATATGAAAAAGAGCAGATAAAAGTGTACTTAAATTCACTTATACGTCCAGTTGATTTCAGGTAGATCTTAGCTGGCCAAAGCTCAGATATTAAGCAGAGATAACCCAAAATGTACCACTTATATAAGGCAGGACAGAATGTCAGTGATGAGGTGAAACTACCGCCCACTGCTATCAATGGCTACACAGACATTATAACAAGTACTCTGTAGGGAGACAGCCACAACTTCAGTTGAGTTAATATTCAGTGAGAAACACAAATAAATAAATTAAATACAGTACTATATGAAAAAGAGCAGATAAAAGTGTACTTAAATTCACTTATACATCCAGTTGATTTCAGGTAGATCTTAGCTGGCCAAAGCTCAGATATTAAGCAGAGATAACCCAAAATGTACCACTTATATAAGGCAGGACAGAATGTCAGTGATGAGGTGAAACTACCCTCCACTGCTATGAATGGCTACATAGAAATTCTAACAAGTACTCTGTAAAGAGAGAGCCACAACTTCAATTGAGTTAATATTCAGTGAGAAACACAAATAAATAAATTAAATACAGTACCATATGAAAAAGAGCAGATAAAAGTGTACTTAAATTCATTTATATGTCCGGTTGATTTCAGGTCGATCTTAGCCACCCAAAGCTCAGATATTAAGCAGAGATAACTCAAAATGTACCACTTACATAAGGCAGGACAGAATGTGAGTGATGAGGTGAAACTACCCCCCCCCCCCACTGCTATCAATGGCTACACAGAAATTCTAACAAGTACTCTGTAGAGAGACAGACACAACTTCAGTTGAGTTAATATTCAGTGAGAAACACAAATAAATACATTAAATACAGTACTATATGAAAAAGAGCAGATATAAGTGTACTTAAATTCTCTTATACGTCCAGTTGATTTCAGGTAGATCTTAGCCGGCCAAAGCTCAGATATTAAGCAGAGATAACCCAAAATGTACCACTTATATAAGGCAGGACAGAATGTCAGTGATGAGGTGAAACTAGCCCCCACTGCTATCGATGGCTACATAGAAATTCTAACAAGTACTCTGTAGAGAGACAGCCACAACTCAGTCGAGTTAATATTTAGTGAG
This sequence comes from Protopterus annectens, assembly GCF_019279795.1. NCBI lineage: Eukaryota > Metazoa > Chordata > Ceratodontiformes > Protopteridae > Protopterus > Protopterus annectens. The sequence continues at coordinate 90,837,715 of NC_056730.1, read as the reverse complement.
AAACACAAATAAATAAGTTAAATTACAGCACTATATGAAAAAGAGCAGATAAAAGTGTACTTAAATTCACTTATACGTCTAGTTGATTTCAGGTAGATCTTAGCCGGCCAAAGCTCAGATATTAAGCAGAGATAACCCAAAATGTACCACTTATATAAGGCAGGACGGAATGTCAGTGATGAGGTGAAACTAGCCCCCACTGCTATCAATGGCTACACAGAAATTCTAACAGGTACTCTGTAGAGGCACAGCCACAACTCAGTCGAGTTAATATTTAGTGAGAAACACAAATAAATAAATTAAATTACAACACTATATGAAAAAGAGCAGATAAAAGTGTACTTAAATTCACTTATACGTCCAGCTGATTTCAAGTAGATCTTAGCTGCCCAAAGCTCAGATATTAAGCGAGTGATGGGTATAGATTTTACAGATAGTACATGAAAGTACTAGTAAAGTACTAGTAAATGACTAAGTGGTATAATACAAGTGCCAGAACTCATGTGGTTGTGGTAGTCTCATAAATAGCAGGTTGAAAATATATTCTCTAAACTTTCAAATTTAGTAAACATTCAAAAAATATTTTCCAAATTTTTGACATCTGAATGTACAACACAGAATGAGTTGCTGATAAGTTTTATATTATACTTCTCAGTTTGATTCACTCAGTTTCTACTTGTGTACTGTGTTACACCAAGGTAGTCACTTTGAGTGTTTTGACTTAGCCCTTAAAACAAGATCCATGCCTTGTGGGTTTTATTTAGTAAAAATTAATGGCAGGCTCAAAGCCTTGAAAATTAACAAGAATTCTCCATTAATATTTCTGAATACTAAATGTGTAGAAAAAAGTTAATATTCCTTGTGAAAATGAAATATTTTGAAGTGGTAAAGCATGTAGTATGAAAGTGTATCTTTATTAAGGTTACTGTGTATTTTGAAACCAGGAATAGAACAACCTCCTCGCAAATACACATCCAACAAGGTGCACAGACACAAACAAAATGTAAAGCACAGACTACAAGTACCAAATAAAATGTTTAACACACAAGACTGTAGACTTTATTTTATTGCTACAAACAAACAGATCGGTTTGGACAAAAACACCTTCCTCAGTGCTTTGCAAAATGTATTGTATGTAAGTTTAAATAGTGAATGTCAGCATGACTTGAATAATTAATCAATATAATTTTAAAAAGCCTTTATACTTATCCAAAAGGTAAGTAAACCTAGATAATTTGAACACAACGCACAGACACAATATGACATAGCATTGCGAATGTATAATATAACACTCATGTAAACCATACATTAGAAGAATTCATTCAGAGAAAACAGCCTACCCAAATTAACTATTCAGTAGTGTTCCGTATCTGATAGAATTTTAGTCTATCCCAATTCAGTTGATGAAGAAGGCAGAATTATTTCAATTCCAACAAAAATAAAGGAAGGCCCCAAATGTTTTATGACATGTTTATAAAGTGGAATTGTCTCCCTTTTACAGTGGATATCACTCAAATTCTCAGAAATGCAATTTCTAAAATGTGCAGACGTTTTTCCTACATAAAAAGCTGAACAGTTACAAGTGAACAAATAAATTAGCAATTCAGTAGTGCATGTTATTAAAGAATTAATATCAAAAACCCTTGCCACATTTGCTGAATTAAATGTAGTGCACTTGCCAATTACCTTACAAGCTGAGCAACACCTACAAGGGAAGCATCCCAATGTTTAGTATCAAACATCGTTTTTTGTTGATAACCATCAGACTTATGCTTATTCATTTGTTTATAATAACTGAAACATCCAGACAAAGTTTACCTCTTCTGTAAACAAATTTATAAACACCAGGTAAAATATCTGCAAAAGTCTTATTGGAAAGTAAAGTTTGCCAGTATTTATAAATCAAACACATAACAACTTGGTATCTGAACCAAAGGTAGTAACGAATACCAAATAATTTGCCGATATAGCTTGTTTCTTACAATACAGTAATAATTCAGATATACTCTTAGTATCAGCTTTAAATTTCACAATCTTTCTAGAATAAACCATTACCATAAACCTTTTAACTAACTCCTATGAGCATGATTGATAACAAATTCTCTTAATTCTGTAAAATTGGGATAAAGCTACATTCTCTATAATATATGTTTGATGGCAAGTAGCTACTTCAAAAAAAGAATTATTGTGGAATGGTTTTCAATCTGGAGTTGTCTGTTTAATTCCATCACTACATTTGGTAACCAGTACATCCAAAAAATAAATTTGTGACTGATGGTAACTGAGGTTAAATTGTAATCCAAAGTTATTATCATTAAGATATTGTATACATTCTATCAAATCACTCAAATCAGAGTTCCATACCGACCAACAATCCTCCAAATAATGTTGCTAAATATCCATTGCATATAAAAACACACTATGAACAGGATCATGAATCAATTGTTCTTCCAAACAGCCCATAAATAAATCTGCATAAATGGGTGCAAATGATGCACCCTTAGATCTTCATTTCAATTATAAATAACATTGAGAATCAAAATTAAAAAAAAAATAGTGTATACTAGTTCAGTTAAACACAAAAGAAAGGTACTGAAACAAGGACTATATAAATTGAGTTTATCAAGCCGATATTCTAAAGCCATTAGACCTGTCCAATGAGGATTACTTGTATATAATGTTTGGACATCCAGTATACACATATACCAATATTTTTCTACCTGTACTTCAGCCAAAATATTTACAAATTGAGTAGTATCCTTAATTCGTAATCTAATCAGATCATCTAAAGGTTTAAGATAGAATGTTAAAATCTCAGATAACGGTTCACTTAAAGAACTATGCCCTGTGACTGTATGTCTAGATGGAGTTTTATCAGCATTTTTATGTAACATTGGGCAGCCACCACATACTTGTATCGGAGGAAGGATCTGACAGCCTTGCAAACTATAACACATACCTTACACTGTCACTGGTATGGCAGCTATTCAAACTGTTCAGATAAGATGCATAATTGTTTCTGTCTGCTTTCTGTGTGCTGGTGCAAATGTGCATGATAGCTTTTGCTATTGTAATATACTTTGCACTTGTACCCTTATTAATTAACTTGTAATAAATCAGGAAAATTGAAACTCACCTTTAGTACATAGAATTATGACCAGGTCACCAATCCTAGCTGTTTATGAATGTGTTTTAAAATGGCTTCTAGAAATTCAACTGATGGTTGTTGCTTTGCTCTATCCTCATAGTGAATTTCCTGATCCATTTCTCAGAGACATTAACAAACTGGTTATCACCCAGTTATAATTCTTTGTTCAAATTATTATTTAATTCAGTTTTTATTTAAGGGCCCAAGGCTGTTACTCAGAGTAAATGCAAACGTCAAGTTTGTCTTGGAGGAGCTTCAGTGCAAAACCTATTATTCTTATAGAGTCATAGATTTCATAGATTGTTACTAGCCTAATGACCTGGGGTGGGGGTCTTTCTATGCCTAGCCAAATTTTCCTAAAGGAATAGTAATATCCTATAGCCAAATAGGACATTGAGGACCAGGCATTTTTAAGCTACCTCTGTCCATAAGTGACATGGGTGCCAGGCCCGGTATACATTTCCTGTTCACCATCAACTGGTCTAGGTTGCTCTTACATTAGGTAATAGACAAACTCAGATTCACAAGCCTGTTTAATAGGAGGAGCAGTCACTAGGATACATATCTGTCTCTCCAGCATGTTTTGTTTAAGTCACAGACAAAAGTCAAGTCCCTAGACCTTGTATTTCTGATACTACTTGACTTAAGAATATGCAGGAGATTTGTAAGTATAAGATTTGCAGATGCCTTGTAAGCCAGGCATAGATTACCCTTCAGCAATTTATAAGAGACTGAGTAGAGGGAAGGGGCTTTAAGGCACTCTGCAAAAGACATGTTTGTTATGCCTTGTATTCTTTTTGTAAGGAACCTTTGAGGTTGCTGTAGTTGCTGCATATGCCTGGTCATGTACATACAAAAGGGATCAGTGTATTCTATGACTGGCCTGATAAGGGCACAGTACAGTCTGATAATGACCTCTTTGGACCCAGATGCCATGCCCTTACTTATATGTTGTGTAACATAAAAGGATTTCCTCACCACTGTGGCTATGAGGTGGTTTAATGTAAGGCTACTGTCTACATGAGTACCCACTTTCGTGACCATGTCCTCATTTATCATGTCCATCCATGTTGATTCTTTCCATGGCCTTACATATGAGGCTGACTTATGTAGTTACATGGATTGGTGGTTGGACATCTTTTGTGCAGATGAATGGCTGTAGCCATCTTCCATTCCTTGGGTACAAAACCTGACTGTAGGCTCCAGTTGAAAAGTGATTCAAGTGGACCAGAGAGGTCATGTTTCATGCTATTCAGCAAGCATCCTGGGTTGTTATCAGGTCCTATCGATGCAATATTTTTGGCCTTGGAAATTACATTGAAGACCTGTTCCCTAGTAATGGTTGGGAGTACTGTGGTATGTGGTATTTCCTCTGGGCTACTGGGACAGAGTGGGGGGAGAAATTTGAGCTGAACCTGTCAACTAAAAGGTTGGCAATGCCCTCTGGTTCAATGTGGGTGATGCCGTTTACCATAAGTTCTGTGCATTATTGCATATTTCCCTTGAGGTTGTGGACATAGCTGAAAAAACGTCTTGTTGTTGTTCTTTGCCCAAGAAGCTATTTTTTCTTCAAATTTAGCTTTTGAAGTAATAATTAACCCTCTTAGTTACCTGTTTAAATTGGTCAGCGGGTTTTTATTATGTTGGGCTTTGTTCCTCCTTGGCCAAGATTTTTCTGTTGTTGTATAACCAATTGATATTGTATTCCATCAGGGTGGCTTGCCTTTTGAGTTTGTCTTCTCAATAAGAGTGGGCGTAGCTCGGTCTATACAGTTATCAATATGGCTGTACAGAGATTTTGAAAATAGCTCAGCATATGCTATGATGTTTATTGGGTTTGGGTGGTGCTTTGTATTTAGCCAAGGTACTGCTTAGGTGTGAGAGGTTAGCTTTGTAATAGTTCCTACAGGTTTTGGATTTTGCTGGGTCCCCGGATTAAATTTCTATTTCAAGCAATACTGCCTTATGGTCAGATCTGATGAGCAAGGATATTACATTGGATGAGGAATATAACTCCCCCATATTTGTGAGTACAATGTCAAGGATGCTTGTACCCCTGAAAGGAGAATGAACTAACTGTTCTAGGATGTTGATATTAATACATTTTGGAATCACTGGGCTTGTGCATTAGAAGTGGTGCAGGATTCCCAGTCTATAGAGGGGTAGCTGAGTTTGCCCATGAGGATCATCTTTGGTGAAGGGTGAGGGACTCTAGTACATTGAGATAGCTAGTACAGGTTTCCTCAGACATGGAAGGGGACCTTTAGGTTGCAAGGATATGGTAAAGAATCCTTTGTATCATGAATTGCATGTGTATAAGTTCCAGTAGGTCATACACTTTACCTAGTCTGGATGTCAGGTTGCTTTTAATACAGACTGAGACCCCTTCACCTTTACTTCCCTCCTGTACAGCAGTTGGTTTAAAGATGTGACATGCATTATAACCTTGTATTGCTGGAGTACTGTCTTTGACTTTAAACCATGTCACCATTACTACACAGATGTTAACACTCTCCAGGGAGAGGAAGGCTTTCATGGAGTAGAGTTTCTTGTTAAGACTTCCAGCATTGAGCAGTACCAACTTCAGATTTTCTTTCACAGGTTCAGTTAAGTCGAGAGGATATAGCATTGCCTAAAAATGGCACCATGGGGGTAGAAAAGGTCTTTGCATATATCGGAAAGCCTGGAGGGGATAAGTGCAGACCATTCCAGGCAAAGCAGTGTGGTCCGTCAACCATGTCCTCCCAACCTGTCAAATATTGTACGCCCTTGGACTGATACCAGAAGCTTAGAGGATTGTTGAAATCAATCAGTTTCTGTTGGTAACATGGCATCATCCTTGGAGAATGTAGTATGCTGTGCAGTGCTGGGCTCATAACTGTCTCAGACACATAATCAGTGAGCTCGATCATGTCTCACTACACATAGTCAAGGGAGGTAGGTCTGAGGTCATTAACACCCACATGGACTATGACAGAGTCATACTGGTACCTGTGGTTTAATGACCTGAGTGCCTGTTTGACTTGATGGATCCTAGCTTTGGAAGGCAGCTAACCTATCTGCAAATTAAATGTAGTAATTAAAAAAATCAGATCTCATAGGTTATAAGGCAAGTGTTGTACAACTGTGATGCTTAAATAGCAGCAGAGATTCAATACAAAACACACAGAGACAAGACCCTATGGCCAACAAAAAACAGCACACTCTTCTTTCCTTTATACAGTCCCAGGCCAGAAAGTGACTCGGACCCCCCCTACTCTTACTAATGTGGATACAAGGCAGTTCTAACTAAAGACTTTAAAAAAAAAAGAAAAAAAGTGCAGATATTCCATAGAAAAACACTCAAATAATGCAGCAAAAACAAGTGCTGAAACAGTGTATATGGTAATTAAGTCTTAGTTTTTGTAGAGTTAACAGAAACCTGCAACACTCTTCTTCACAAGTAACATGGTAGACAAATGTTGCCAAATGCTTCAGACACAGAGATCCAAATTTTAAACAAGCTAGCCCTCTAGATCATCAAATAAAGACACAACAAGACTTACACCAGCAATTCCCAGCTCAGAAGGGAGTAGGCTATACTCTCCTGCCTCAAGAGTACAAATCACAGGCCTTCCTAATGTAAAATACTCATAACTGGTTATGAGCCCAAGTGCTTAAATCAGAACAAAGACACTTCACCAGCAATTCCCAGCTCAGAAGGGTGGAGCTGTGAAGGCAATCCTCTCTTCCCCTAAAAGTGTAGACCACAAACCTTTTTAATGTAAAATAACTGGTTTGGAGCTCGAAGCAAATGCTCCACAAGAACAGCAGGTGCACAAAACTACATTTTTCAAAACTAGACGGCCAGCACCCAAAGTGTGGAATATAAACCATTTATTAGGTACACAATCCAGAGGACTGTGCAAAACACAATTCCCATAAAAGTCATACCGGTTTCGACAACTTGCCTTCCTCATTGACAACAATTGTGCCAGTAATCACATACCTCTACACACACACACGCACACGCACACACACACACACACACACACACACACACACACACACACACACACACACACACACACACACACTATAGCAAGCAAAGGTCTGGGGAAAACAACCCCCCAATCTGATTATCCAATTTTTCTTTTTTATTAAACTTGCCAACCAGTTTTATTGTCCCTATCTCCCTCAATTCTATCAATAATTACAAATCTAAACTGTGCTGCAGGATCTTTAATAGAGTATTTGTATAGGGCATTAGAAAGCATTTTATTTCTGATGTCACTCATATGTTCAGAGATACGAATTCTCAAGGGACATGAAGTTTGGCCAATATAAAAAGCAGAACAGGTTGCTAGGTAAATCAACCAATCAGTACTAGAATTACCTAAAATTTTATCTCATATACAATAGATGTATTCCTACTAGTGAATTGTTTAGACTTCAAAACCAATTTACAAGATATACAGTGACCACAGGGCCCACAACACATCATTCTCATACCAGTTAACGTAACCTGGTGGTTGTTTGATTGTGAGTTGTCCCTATGTTTATAATGGTCTTCTTATGGCATCATCAGCACAGTAAAAGAGGAATGTTTGGCTAATATTTGGGAATGCAGGGTTGTCACACTGGAAAGTCTAGCTTTGCTAAATTTTTCTTTTTGTGTTTTTAACCAATTGTTTTTTCTGTGTGACCTTTTACTCATTGTTTTAGTTTGTTAGTTGGGATATTTTGCTGTCACTCTAATGTTTATGGATATCAGTTGGATATGACAACCCTGTATTTCTAAATGTTAGCCAAACATTCCACTTATAGTATGCTATGCTGATGATGCCATAAGAAGGCAGAAACATGCATGTCCACAGCTGGTGGGATTTGACTTTATTGGCCTGAAACTGTCCATAAATAGACTTAAAAGAAAAAGTCATGGACATTCAGAATTGCCGTTTAGCTGAAACTCCTGATATCCTTAAAGGATGATTTGCATATATCCCATACTGCCTCTGTTACAGGAGGTTTAAGGTATCACACAGTGGAAAGTCTAGCTTTGCTAGATTTTTCTTTTTGTGTTTTTTAACCAATTGTTTTTTTCTGTGTGACCTTTTTACTCATTATTTTAGTTTGCTCCTGATATTACATCATCTCCTAAATAAATATCTGGAGCATTTCTCCCCGGGCCTCCGCTGAAAACAGGCTCTGTGGAACCTAGTCGGACTTTCCCGGTCAACAAATGATAAATAAATAAAATATCACTAAGCCCTTTCATAGCAGTTTTATTTACATCATGACTATACGGTATTTCCAGGACTAATCCAGGTGTTCAATTGCATTGTTATGATCCCTTGCATTTCTAACATTGCCTTGAGGTACTTATTAGCTATTCTCATTGGGGGCATACCCATTCTCATATAATAGGTGCCATGCCAGTTTTTTGGTAACCACTTAAATGCTTTACTGCCACATATATAATAATAGTTTTTCAAGGAAGGTAGTCTATAATTAGTATATATTACCCATTTTTCTATCTACCACAACACCAAAGCTGAGATCCTTGAGAACAATGGACAATCTGTACAAAACCGATGTGCAGTACTGACTTTTACTGTGCTGGTCTGTGCCAATTAACTGTTCAAAATATGAGAGAGGCTGCCAGAGTAGAGAAAATAATGAATACCCTGGGTTTAGCTGGCTTGCCACAGAAAGAATTTGCTGTATGTGACATACATTTTAAGTTATTTTATTTTGACCAGAAGCATCAGATCCTGCAGAGACTTTTACAATTTTAAACATTTACTAGAATGCCTACTATTGCAGCTATTCAGTCCAGCATACAATTTGTGGCCATTCAGCCCAAATGGTTCATGGTTATTCAGTCCAGGTAGTTGTGGCTATTCAGCCCAGATGTTAACCCTTTGATGCCGATTGCACCCTAATGCAGCACAGTGTTTCAAAGATGGCAAGCTTCTTCCCTGCACTGGAAAGTTCCTATATTTATATTCTCTCCACGCCCAGATATAACAAGTTCCTTTGCTGCATTCCATGTCCTTTTATGGTGAAAGTTGTTAATCAGTCCTGATCACCTGATATGTTAATACAAAATGGAGGCTCTGCCACGTAAAACTTATGACATTACAAAATGAATGCTGCTAATATAGTGACTACATATTACGTCATATGACCTTTAACCCTATGTAGCATGTCTAGCTTATTATTTACAGCTTACATTGTAACAGGAATGTTTATTTACATTTACACAGTCTCTATCAGTAGGAAAAAGAAGATAATTTGAGTTTAAGAGACTAAGATGGGGGAGCTTCCCATATGGTCTCTCAGTGCTCAGTAGAATGAGCTGATGAGGTAAGACTGGGAGGAGTGTCCAAAGTCAGATTTATGGTAGGAGTGGGCAACACAAAAGCCACCAAGTTTAAAAGAACAGCAGGAGTAGGGCAGGTGGCTGAGAAAAATCAAATGCAGACAGAGATCAGCAGTACTTAGGCAGAGAACAGCAAGTCACACAACACTACAGCTAAGCTGCTGCTGTGTCTTTCAGCTTTTCCCGGTTAGGGGTCGCCACAGCGGAAGAGGTTATGTGGCGGGTGGAGCTAGTCTAGTGTCAGAGGTATTGATTGTAGAAGATTAAACAAGAGCTATGTGGCATGTTATATGGTAAACAGCAGGGGAGGTAGGATGCATACAACACTCAGAGATAAATGCTGACAGTGATTAGACCAGTGACACTTATGTGAGCTCTTTTTAAACTGCTCTATGGGTTCCTTTGCAGTATATATTTATGAATGCCTCAGATTTCTTCTTTCTTGATACATAAATTTAAGGTTGTTGTTGTTGTGTCTTTCGGCTTTTCCCGGTTAGGGGTCGCCACAGCGGAACTCCGATCCGCTAATGATTGGCAGTAGATTTTTACGTGCCAAGTTGCCAGCCCTGATGCACAACCTTCAACGAAGGGACGCCCACTCATGCATGTCTCCATGCAGAAGACGCTCTAACTGAGAATCGAACCGGACAGCGTTTTACTGTGAGGTGACAACGCTACAGCTAAGGATTCCACTAAATAATTTTAGTTAAATAAGGAATGCTATTTCTCAGCTCTTTCCACTAATTAACTGGATTTCATTCTAAGTTCCAGGAACTTATTATGTTTATATTTAAAATCTGTCCCTAGGTTTGGGCGTTTGTCCCACCATTATTTTATCTTTGCTAAGATTTCTTATAATAAAACATTGAGAGGTATGACAAGGCCCTAGTGAACTCTTTTACAGATCTTCAAGAAAGAAGTGTTGCCACCAAACAACACCAGTTAAGTCTGTAACAAAAAATATTTAATATAATAATTCAGTCATCTACATCACTGGAAATGCAAAAGCAGATATCTTTGAAAAAATGTGGAATGCAAGCTGTTGAACAGGCCTCTTTGGTAGCATTTGAGAGATATGCCACTAAAGAAAACTAGCCACAAGCTGAGTGACCCAGGATACTGTCCTCACATCTTGCCAGGGAGCCACTAGCATTATATAGCCATAACCACCAGACACTGAAACAGTTATTGTGTTAGGCATGATCACTTTCACAAGTGAACATTAAATATGTCTAAAACAGGAAGGTCAGATGGCTGATTCAAGGCATATTTTGATAATGGGGCTAGAACCTCATATAAGTAGTATAAACAGAATTGTAGAAATGTTGGCTCTAGATATATTGGAAAAGGTCACTCTCTAATAATAAAAGAAAGTGAGTATTCCAGAGAGATCAAATGCCTCTGAACGGCTAGTTGTTTTAGTAAACATATGTTGTTAACTGAAAGTGGAAACCTCGAGACAGACTTGTTATGTACCAAGGGCTAATACTAAGCCTTCACCTAATTGGATTTCTTTGCTTGCAAACAAGAAAAAAACTGTTAGTGTCAGATTTTTTTTTAAATGTTTTAAGAAAGGCTCATAGCAAAATACTGGACAGTTAATAATGGAAATATAACTGCTTTTCCTCAGAAGTGGTTATCTTTTTATGTTTTTATTTTTATTTATTTATTTATTTTTTACAAATGCAAGTCTTGTAAGTGTAGAACTCTAAGCTATTGCTACCATGGCAACAGGTTGTGGTTCAGAGTTTTACCACCACCATGAAAGGCCTGGAAGTAAAGTCTATGTCATCTTAGAGACATAGGATTGGAAATCCACACGGAAGTTATGCATCCTCTAGAGTTTCATGTGGTTATCCCTGCTGGACCACTCCACAAGCTTGGATAGCAGGTAGGTATATTGTGGAGTTAACCAAGTTAATCCCCTTTGCATGTAGTTTATACAGCTAAGATATCCTGGCATGACACTTGTTATACTGCTAAAATAATGCCACAAGTTTACCCTGCCCCTTAAAAAAATCACCTAAGAACTACAACTCCACTGATGATGCATCCCTTTCATAAAAGGCTATGGAGTCTCCATAAAGTACCATGCAAAATATCAATTACCACATCCAACTAAAATGAATGTGAAACCGTAACTCAGACTAAAAAAGTTTAAAAAAAGTAGAAACATGGAATATCTAGGAATTTCATTTATATGGTAAATGAAATATCTTTTACTGTACTCTCAGGGAACTCAGTTACATGACTTGTTGATTCAGCACTTTAAATATTGAGAATAGATTTTATATACAGTAAGAGATAATTCATGTATCATATGCCAGAACTCCACATATTACTCATATATATTTGCAAACAAATGCATGAATGAATGAATGGATGAATACACATATACACAAATGCACACATACAAATGCATGCATGCATACATAAATGAATGAATGAATAAATATGAGGGTGCAAGCTCCATGGTGGAGAGGGAAGATGTCCATACTCTGTACCGGGTGATTAAGGCTCTGTAATGTAGCCAGCCACTCATCATTTGGCTGAGGGAGTAATTAAAGAACAGCATTTTGCTGGCTGTCCTGTCTTGGGGAAACTGGAGGAGTGCTTTGATCAGACTGTAGGCCCTGATGGACAACATGGACTTTAGTCACAAGCAAATTAAAAAAAAAAAAATACAAAGAGGGAGGGGATTCCCTGCCAGATGACATAGTTCTGTACTTATGTCACTTGTACTGGCTATAAGGTAGGACTGGGACTAAGTCATAAAAAAAGCCTGCCGACTGTTAGCTGCATGGCACTGTACCACATTACCCTGATCTCCTTTCTGCCCATCCTCGTACCTTTCACAAACAGGTCCTCACTTAACAGGGGTCTTGTTACATGTGTGTGTGTGTGTGTGTGTGTGTGTGTGTGTGTGTGTGTGTACGTGTGTGTATGGTTATGTGGGGGGTGGAGCTAGTCTAGTGTCAGAGGTATTGATTGTAGAAGATTAAACAAGAGCTATGTGGGCATGTTACATGGTAAACAGCAGGGGAGGTAGGATGCATACAACACTCAGAGATAAATGCTGACAGTGATTAGACCAGTGACACTTATGTGAACTCTTTTTAAACTGCTCTATGGGTTCCTTTGCAGTATATATTTATGAGTGCCTCCGATTTCTTCTTTCTTGATACATAAATTTAAGGTTGTTGTTGTTGTGTCTTTCGGCTTTTCCCGGTTAGGGGTCGCCACAGCGGAACTCCGATCCGCTAATGATTGGCAGTAGATTTTTACATACCGAGTTGCCAGCCCTGATGCACAACCTTCAATGAAGGTACACCCATTCACGCATGCCTCCACGCAGAAGACTCTCTAGCTGAGAATCGAACCAGACAGCGTCTTATTCTGAGACGCCAATGCTACTGCAGCACCACCACCGCAGTGTCCCACATAAATTTAAGGTAATGTTTTGTAATTTTATCTAAACTAGGATATCCTTTACTCATATATAAATTACCATTTGTTGCAGCATAAAGGGGATTAGTAAATTATTTAAATATGCCCAGATTTCAGAATGTAAGCTAGAACAAGCTGTATGTTTTTTAGACAAGTAGACTTTCAAGGGCAGATTGTTTTGGGGGGGCATAACAATCAAATATATTTGAAAGCAATGTTACATATAGTTTTAGAATATCTCAAATCACAGATATTCAGTATTTTTTCTTGGTATCAAAATTGTATTGTGGAGCAGTGTTCTCAGCAGTTTCTATGTAGCACATTGAGGATTTGTTTAAAATATTTAGAATATGATTATTATAGGCAAGGTATTATCAGTCATTGTTTTGCAGTCATTCAAACATTTGCTATCACTCCACCATAATATATCAGAAGTTTTTTTTTAGTGTAGTCAGTTAGTGCCCCCTAGTAATTGCCTGTTGACTATTTGAATATCCTGATCCAAAATGAACAACTTTCTGCCATGACCTTGGGACACATAAATAGTAATTGTTGCTGTCCTGTACCAAAGGTTTATATCATAACTTTGAAATCTATAATAGCGAACGACCTAAAGGTCGACAATGCCAGACCTTGAAGTCGCTATTGTGGGGGGGGGGGCTGCTAAATATATATACCAACTCCAAGATCGCACTGCAGTGAGGAAAGGGCAACTATTCTGATCTTCACTGTACTCCGATCTCACAAAAAGCATATAGAGGTACGGCATTTTCGGCCATTAGGTTGTTTACTATTTATAGTTTTTGATATTCTAATAGGAACCCTACCAAACAGTCACTGCAAACCAAGCAGTTAAACAACAGTTTAAAACATAACAATAATATGCTGCGGGGAAACTATTTCTGTTACCAGGCAATTTAAAGATGATCTCTCACTCATATGTCCTTTATCCTCAGCTAAGTTTCTTACTAATCAATCCATCACTGAGGGTTGTACAAAACTGAAAATGTCTTAATGTAAGTACCATAGATATGTACTCTAGCCGCAAGAGAAGTTTGTTTTTATGATTACTATTATGTAAATTTATGCTGAATAAGAAATGTTTGGTACCTTACAGGTTAAGTAAAATTCTTTAACATTGGCTTCTTTCTCAACCATGAATTTACAGTACTGAGAATGTCTGATGGACAGTTTGCTGTGTCTGCACATTTTAGTGCAGTCTGACATTTGCTGTGTGCTAGCAGTCTTTAATAAAAGATTATCACATGAAAAATCAATGCCCCAGGTCAGAACAATGACTACTTGGTAAACAGTTCAAAAAGTCTATTTCTCAAAACAGCTTGCTGTTAGTAATAGATTATGGAACAATGACATTGAATATGCCTTCTCCAAATTGTAGTAGAGACAAAATGGTTTTACTGTTTATCAAGAAATATGCACTTTCATCAACTGAAAATGAATGTCACTGACATGTCTCTTCAAAATTAGAGTGGTCATATCTGGAAAAGTATATATTTCATTATCAGCTCAGGAAAGTATTTAGTACTGCATGGGATTAAATTAATGCTGTGGATCGCTGATTGACAAAGGAAAGCAAACTGAATTACATGAAAGGGATTAAGAAGAAAGGGCTTAGTAAATGCATCTATAGAAACTTTGCCAGATTTGTTGTTTTACCTAACAGAGATCAGGTTGCTCAAGTCATAATTCAGAAATAAGGCACACAATGCATCCTGTTAGTTTCACCAATGCATCCTTGAGTGTCAGAATGCTGCAGCTTCCAATCGATGATTGGAAATGGCCAATGACCCCTCATGACAAGAGGTCAGAATATCAAGAAACCTCGCCCTGAGTACTGGCCCATTCCATGTACAACTTTCAACTCTTATTAGCCAGCTATATGCCTGAAATTCACAGATAACCCAGCCACTTTCCACTGTGGAGTATTGTGTTTGATACACACCTGCACACTGATGGCAATTGGAGGCTTGGGGGGAGTATCCCATGCAAACTCTTAGGCAATTCAGCCATGACCACACATGGATTACGAACATTCATTTATGAAGCTGGTGCTGCATTCCCCAACACCCCTTCTCCACAAACTGAGTTTGTTTGTTTGTTTGCATGTTTGTTTATTTATTTATTTAATTACATGTATTTACCTAGAAAGCCTGACTGAATAAAGCCTCTTTCAGTGGAGGCCTGGGTAGAGAAGATCTAGTAAAACATTATTACCAAAATAGTATTTTTTTCTTATATTTGTTGTCTGGGTAGGCTCACTGGGCACATTGTTATTTTCTAGGGGTACTCTAGGAGCACTGAATTGTATAGCAACATGCTTGGAGGCTCACAATAGGCAGTTTAAGGTAAAAAGAAATCAAATGTCATATCATGGGCACAGAAAGCAGTTTATTAAGAGCTCAGAGTTTTGGTTTGCTGTGCTAACTGAGGTTATAGCAGTTGGTCACTCACATTATATTTTGGCTTTGTCCCTGACTATTGCTCTTTGATGTTGAAAACTGTCTTTATTCTGTGGTGCATTGGCTGCCAAAAGACTGAAACATGGGAATTTTTTTGTTTTTTTGCTCCCATTAGTTAGAATGTAGCCATGGCTTTGTTTGTCTCCTCTTTTGCCAGATGGGCAGTTGGTTCTCAGTGATTTGTAAAGGAGCTAACCTGCTAACACAATTTATCCTTCAATCCTAGTTCATTCTGCAACATGCTGAGGTATTACTTTGCAAATGTGGATGACGATCATTGAAAAACAGCAAAGATTTTTCACTGATGATTTTGTTCACTGGAATGCATGTCTACAGTCACCCTAGATCATGAGAAGGCTAAAAGCTGCCTTCGGTGTCGTCGTCATCATCATCATCCTCAGTGAACTTATTGACATGCATGACTTACCTTCAGTTCTGTTTATAACTAATACAGAGGATTATGATCAGGGCTTTGATCGTAGCCAACTTATGTATTTGAGACATGGATGTCAGGAAATTCACCTCTAGAGTGAAACTCAAGAGAAGAGTCTCAGCATATGTATCAGGAACACTTTATAAGGGTTATTTAGTAGAGGAATGTACTTTAGCCACTCTTTGTACTACTTGTTAGGAAAAAAAAGTACAAAAGAAAAAGAAAACTGCAGGTGTGTAAAGTATTTTGCTGGCTTTGAAAGCCAATAAAACACGTAAGAACTGTCAAAGTCAGAGAGGAGAAATGAAGTTTCTCTCTAAGCAATGAGCATCTTTAAAAGGTGTTAGACACTTCATTCTACCAAACTTTCTGTTTATTAGTGTGGTAGAAAGCATGCTCTAACAGCTTTTAAATATCTTTTTCCCTCAGGCACTGTTCTCTGCCATCTGAAACTGTCTATTGTCAATCACCAGGGTGAAACCCAATGTTAACAGTGCTTAGGGGTGCTTAACAAGCTTGCCTTTGCCCTGCTTTGGAGCATAATCACAGTACTCCTTGTACTATGTGACATTTGCATTCTCGTATCTTATCATCCAGTACAATTGTAAAGCCCATAATTCTCTTGGTAGATATTCTTTTGATCTTCCCTAATATGAATTCATGAGCTTTACAAACAGATAACCAGACTGTCATTGAGTTTTACCAAATTAAGTCTTAAGGTAGTTTTAGAAAATAGGGTTATATCAACATAATCATACCGGCATCAAATCCCAAAGGATTTTCAACTCCATAACATAAATCCCAATGGACATGATCATTAATCAATTGCACATTACCACAGCTTAATGATTTCCTCCTGGAAAATATTATAGATACCTGTATACAATGGTTTTCAGTGGACACCATCTAACTTCCATCAGCATAAAGTATGCTACCATTTTTTGTCATCACACCAACATCCTGAGCCAGCCCCAAGGAAACTATAAAAACAGCACTGTTACCATACCTGTCTACAAATTTAAAACTGTAGAGATAACTTGTTAATATAGTTCCCACAAAACTAATTAGGTATAATTAAACATTGCGAAACCACAATTACCATCACAATGTGATAAATCAAGTTTCCATAAACAAGTATTTCAATATCATTCTGTACCTGTATGTCTTCACTTTTCCCTTTCCCTAAGCTATTTAATTCTTCCTTGTTTTCGTTTATACTTAGCAATGTATTGCCAACTTTATATCAGAAAAATGCCACTAGGAAAGAAGGCCTTAAGACAGCAACATAACTAGCTTCATTATATTTATCTTTAAGTCTTGAAGTATAAATACACAGCTGGAAGGGGCATTTCAAGTTTAGGGAGGAGGAAGGCAGATTTTAGGTTTATGGGAAAGCAAGGGAGTGTTTGTTTTAAGAAGCAAGAAGAAATGTAATATAACATTTTTAAAGATTTGGATTAATACAATGACAATGACAATTGCAACTACCAAGATGTGTCAAAGTGTTGAAGATTAATAATCAGAAGATTTAATTGTATCATGTCTATGTCTTTCCCATAACACCGTATCTCTACAAAAAAAAAAAAAAAAAAACATCTGATTTATTTTTCTGTAATTATCTTAAAACTAAGCATCCAAATTTAGAATTGAACATCAAACCAAGACAGATATAACTGGCCATACCCATCCCTCTCTAAAATATCAATAAAAAAATAGTGGAGATATTCACCCTAGCCCTGATCCCACTGTTCATAAAACCATCACTTCCAACCCCCAAATAAACCAGTCACTTAATACATCTCAGCAAAAATAACAGAATCGAAGTTCACCTTACTAAATGTGAACTTATGAAGTATGTGCAATAAAATCCATGACATACATGCCTACCATGCCGAATACACTCCTGATGTAGTCATAGCTACGGAAACCTGGTTAAAAAAAGAAATAAAAAATAATGAGACCCCCCCCCCCAGGATACAATATACTCAGGCACGACAGATGCAACAAGTGTGCAGGTGGGTTAGCAATCCTTTATAAAAACTCCATAACAATTACCATACTTCTACAGGAAATTCCCAATTTTAACAATGCTGAACTACTACTAACAAATCAACAGAAGGAAGACTTTGTTTAACAACAGTTGATTATACCACCAGGGAATAATGCTGATGCTGCTGAAAGCATCTGTATTGGATATCCCAAGAAATGAACCATGAAACTATATACTTGGAGACTTAGATATAGAATGGCAACTCATAAATTCCACTACCCACACTGAATCTATAAACTTGCCCAACTTCAGGCAATTAATAACCAAACCTACTAGAATCAATAAAACTTCAGGGAGACACTCAACATTAGACTGGATTCTTACAAACAAACCAGACAAACTGACAAAGTAGGTTACCTCTATGATAGCATAAGTGACCATATGCCAACATATACTATTAGAACTCACCAAAACCAAGATAAACATATTATCTATAATCAAATATGAAATATACCCAATTTCACCAAATATATTTTCAATGAAATACTAAAACAATATAACTGTAATGTACTTAGAATAATGCCACTAGATGCTACTGTTGAACACTTTAATAATGAATTCTTACCAGTACGTAATAAAAAAGTAATGTCCAACCCTGCATCATGGCTGACATAGGAAACAAAACATGATAAAAAGGGATAAAGGTTGGAAAAAATGGTATAAAAAAGAACTTAAAATACCCTCCAGCAATTTAGACATCTTAGAAACCTTGCAAAATTCTATATCAAACAGGATAGGTGAACATACTATACCAACCTACAAGGCAAACATATAAACAACCCAAAACAACATTTTTGGTCATCACTAAAAAAACTACTACACTGTGGCAAGACCACTAGTCCCTATCCAAAACCAGACAATATGACATATTCTATCCCCACACAGTTTAATTCCTACATTATACAATCAGTATTATCTCTCTTAGACTGTAACACATCTGACCCCCCTCACTCTACCCCTGTCCAATCAAAACTTGCAGCTCTTCAATTTTAGTCCAGTACCTACCACTCATAAGGAAGTTGTTCCTTAAACTAAAAACCTACATATGTAGCTGTAGAGGATAGACAAACTCATCAGACTACCTAAAAATGGTTGCAGAAGTCATAAGCTTCCCTGTGTCCATACTAATTAATAGGTCTATAGCAGAAAAACATGTCCCTTCACTGTGGGAAAATCTTATATCATACCACTGCACAAGGCAGTATATCTGCAGAGTTTAATAACTATAGACCAATAGCTATTCTATGCATCCATATCCAACTGATGCAATACCTAACGCCAAATGTTCTGCTTTCAGAAACACAGCATGGCTTTAGGACCCAGCACAGGACTACTATTGTTCTAGTACATTTTCCAATATAATAAACTGACATAGAAACAATGGTCTGCTTGTGACCACCATGTTCTAAGACTTGTCAGAGGCATTTGATACTGTCTCGCACCAGCAACTGCTTATTTGACTCTCCCCAATAGGACTTTCACAATACTCCTTGTTGTGGTTCCTTAGTTACCTGTCTGGAAGGCAACAAGCCATTAAATGGAAACAAACCTACTCATCCTATCAACTAGTTATTATAGGTGCCCCTTAGGCCTCTATTATGGGTCCTCTACTATTTAATATATTTATTAATGACACGTTCAAATAAAATAACACTAGAGCCAGAGTCCAAGTAACTTCCCAAACAAGATATAAAAAAGGATGTTTATTTAGTACTTTTATCCTCACTCAAACCAGGCTTCATCAAAATGTTCCATAATACCACACACTACAATTTATATGATTTTCCATGTAACTAATTAAGCAATTGCTTGTAAAATTTAAAAACATAAAATACAATTTTAATACAATGACTAAATACATTAAAATTCGACCAACACTTAAATTAATACAAGACTTATATAAACTTATAATCTTTAAAAATCACCCCTTAGGTGAAGCTTTACTGTAATTTAACAGTTTTCAACTTTAAAACAGACTGAATAGATGCATAATCATTAATTCCTGGGTAATACATGGCATGTAGCTTAAGTTGTCATCTAAGTTCTTTATTCTCTAATGTTGTTTTAACATCCCCACCTCGGGGGGGTTAAAGTGACTTGATCCAAAATTGTAAACTGAAACTTTGAAAAAGACAGACAAGTAGTTGAAATGCATAAATAAGGCATTACTTTCATTGTGCTGAGAAATTTCATAACAGTGTTCGTATATTCTTTTACAAAGGCTATGTTCAGTTTTCCCCTACATAAAATGCAGGGCATCCTGAACATTCAGCAAGATACATCACTAGTTTTTAACCACACTTGCCTTTTGCAAAACTATGCTTTAGAATGAACACTGTTTTCTAAAACCAAACTTTTCTCTTCAAGAATAAATGAACACTGGTTGCATGTACTACACTTTATAGTACCTTTCTTTTCATATTCAAATCCCTGACTATTTGACCCACCTTCAAACAATTTTTCATGTTGAATCCAGTCTTGTGAATAAATAAGGATTCTCCCCCTAGTAGGTTAAGCACATTAGGACTAGCCTTAAAAATGTTCTAGCTTTTTCGAATAATGTTCTTAATTTCAACTGAGAACTATATTGAACTACTAATAGGTTTTGCTAGTAGGGCATGGATATTAGGGGTAACAATACCCAATAAAGGCTTATATCTAGCACCCCATTAACCTTATACTTGATGTTTAATACTCTGTACCAGGGAGCTAGGATAACCTCTGGCTAAAAACATATTATTAACCACTTTGTTGAGTTCTTCCCCTAGATCTTCACGGTGGGAGGTCATCCTTGCTATACCACCATATACCGCACACCATTAAATCTACACACCAGAAATTAGGCTCCCTTTATAGGATCAAGGAATTCATTACAGATACTGCAAGAAAAACTCTAGCCACCACCTTCTTACTGATTAAATGTGATGCCACTCCTCTCCTGACAAACATAAATAATACTCCAAGAAAGAAACTTGCCTCCTGCTATAATAAAATAGATAAATTTGCCATCAGTCTCCCTCAAAGGACCAACCATTGTCTTAACTGAAAACAATTAAACTGGCTTTAACTACACAACTGACTAACGTATTCACAACTGACTATAACAGACAAACTCATTCATCATCCAGAAAAATGCCCTGCACTACAAAACTTATTACGGGTCTATATTATAACATCGAAGTCTTAAAACTTCGAATGTTATAATATCGAACCATTTCGATTGAAAGACTATAACATCAAACACTCAGAAGAGCGAATTTTTTCCCAGGGAAAAAATTGGCTATTCTGACAAACATACACACAAGACAAGCACACCAAAATAAATAATCCACACATATACTCTTCACAAAACCCTACACTAAACCATACATACACTACTAGCTATTCCACTTACCTTAACCCAACCCTAACCCTAAGGTCCATAACTATCACAAACTCACCTTACCCGCTCCCTAACACTAAGGTCCCTATCGCAAACTCACCTTACCCGCTCCCTAACCCTAAAGTCCCTATCGCACACTGACCTTACCCGCTTCCTAACCCTAAAGTCCCTATCGCAGACTCACCTTACCTGCTCCCTAACCCTAAGGTCCCTATCGCACACTCATCTTACCCGCTCCCTAACCCTAAGGTCCCTATCGCACACTCACCTTACCTGCTCCCTAACCCTAAGGCCCCTATCGCACACTCACCTTACCCGCTCCCTAACCCTAAGGTCCCTAACTATCACACACTCACCTTAACCCGATCTGTTCGCACACTTACCTTAACCCGGTCCGTAACCTTTGCTCCACAGTCGAAGAAATAGCAAAGCTGCAGAAACAGCCCACCGAATACTTTCCCTAGGAAAGTATTTGATATTCTGCAGCTTCGCTATTTTCAGCGTTCGGTGCATAGGGTTCGATATTACAACATTCAAAGTTTATTACTACCCCGCTGTCCAGCAGGGGAACTCCGTTCTGGTAACACATTCTTATTACTTACAAATAAGTCAAATAATGTTGCAGGAGACTCGCTCTACTCCCAGTGCATTGTTAACTCTGGAATAGTATCCCCATGCAAATAAAACTCTCTGACAAACCCAGTATTTTTAAACCACTGCTTAAACAACATCTTAACCAGTCCGGGTCCTGTAAACACTCATCACAGGGTTAAAACTTTTTCACTGTACAATGCTATCCAAATACTCTCCTTAAACATAATATTCTCAATCTGTCACAGAAATGACAAAACAAGTTTTATACACAACTGTTGCCTGTACAATCAGCTAAGTTGCACATGATCTTTCTTTTTAGTAACTTCCACCTCGGTAAAATCTGAGTGTTTTTTTTTTTGAAGATAGTAAATTCTCCTGGTTCCTAATCTTTTTTGCATTATCATTCTAGACTATTTTAGAGAATATCCTTTCGCATGTGTTCAGTGTGAATGAATAGTGATCGGCACAGCTGAATGTTGTCAGTGTTTCAGAGTGTGTAAGTCTGGTTTCTGAGATGAAGTTTGTTCAGGAGTGGGGAGGAACAATATCTGTTGTGTAAAATTTTAAAGATGAATGGGTGGAGTAACAGTGTTGTTCTTCTTGTTAAGGGAAGCCTGTTGTCTGCTTTTAATGTAGTACAGTGGTTTTCTTTGCTATTAGCTAGACTGAAGAATTCAACAAAGTTTTGCACTCAGCAGGTTATATGAAATCATTTTTAGCTAAATGGAGCGCAAGTATAGAGTGGCTGAGAGTCCTCCATTGTAAGGGGAAGCATGTTATTAGTATAACAAAACAAATCTGTTCTGAACTTGAATCAATGTTCATTACACATGATATATTGTTATATTCTGATTTTGTGTTTATCTGCATGTAATTTTTAATCTCTGTTTAGCATTGCTTGTACTCTCTCTTTATCTCATTGTACAAAATATGTAATTAAGGAACTTTTTTTAGGGATTTTCTCCCCGAGCCTCTGATGAAAATGGGCTACTGGCACAGTCGGACACTACCCGGTAATCAAATGTAAATAAATAAATAAATAGTCTGCCTGTCCTCATTACTGTCAGGGAAACATTTTGAAAGATCCTTTTATTTCGGTTAGTACATTAACTTTCACTTCAGTGAAAGCATGAAGAGAGAGGCTTTATGGGAAGCTTATTACTGTGTGGCCAATTCAAAACTACCTTAAAGTCATCCTGCAGCAACTGGCTGTTGTTAGGCAGTGAGGTGGCTAATGGATAGCCAGAATAATTTAAGTTTGCGTAGTGTCTTTGTTTAGGCTCATGGACGCAAATGTCATAATTTTCTCACTGACTTTTTTCTTTCGTTTTACTTTTCTGATTTTTAAGGGAGTTGCATCTTTGATAAATCTACTAATGGCCTTCAACCTCCTTCAGACTCATTTTTATTAATAAAATAAAGTTGTTGAGGAGATTTGGTAAGCAATTTGCAACTTTTTCCTTACTCTTTTTATAAGGTATTGAATGCCTTGTAAATAGAAAGGAAGAGCATGGCACCATCTGCATTATAATTGCCAAAGCACTCAACTTTCTCTCAATGATCAAAAGGGAAAACTGTGTCTTAAATTTTTTCACAGGTTCCATTATAGCTGTTTCATAACATAAATAGGCAGAAGCAGGTCAGCAGTCACTCATAAGAGCCCTGAAGATACCAATGTTGTATGTGCCAGGACAGATGATAAAAATGCAATCAAGCAGTGACTGACTGATTTTAAACAAGTTATAGAGGGTTTATATTTTGTTAGAGTGCATAAGTGCAAGGAAAGTAACTGAAAAGAGAAAAGATGTGGCTAATCTGACACATTAAAGAAGATAAGAGAATGCAAATAAATCTATATTATTCATCTTTTTGCTTTGCAGCCAGGAAATTATTGTCAGGAAATTATATTTGAACGAGTGAAAAGAGACCACTCTTCCAGACAAATCTCATCATTTGTAGAAAATACTGTCCAAAGCATCTGTTCACAGTGAGGAAACAGGGATGGATAATTCAATAACTTTCTAAAATGTACTTATGCAAATAATGCAGACACAGTTCCTTCCCAATAGATTTCACCGTCACCTCAATGATGTCATGTCTATGATTACTGCCAGCACAAGCCAATTAAACATACAGCCCTTTCCACGTAACATGTGAGGGCAGTCTATCTCCCGTTTTCCAAGGCCTATCCTTTAAAGCAAGGAAGTGCATGGTTTGATAAGGGGAAATGCATTGAGAGGTTAAGGATGTAAGCCATAAGTTTTGTTTCTGTGACTGCAAATGATAAATATACCCTTAAGCAAGAACAAACTAGTCAGTGGCTTGTTTATGCAAAATTTCTTATCTTATCCTAATGTTGAATGGGTCTATATTATAAAGATGAATGTTCAGGTTGTCAAACACTTAAACATCGACACCTAAACAGTGAAAAAATTCACTAGGCTGGCAGACAGGAAAACAAACTTTCAACCCTAACCAAATGGGGGGGGGGGGACTTTCCCCCCCACATCACCTGATGTGGGGGGCTTTGCCCCGCACACACACCCCTAACTAAATATACCAACTCCAAGATCGCTCTACATTGGGGAAAAGGGACAATTTTCAATAACAGCCAAGCAAATTTTTTCCCTGTGAAAAAATTCATGGAAGCAGCCATTTGCATTTCGCTGTTTAGCTGTCAACGTTTAGGTGTTTGACAACCTGAACATTTGTCCTTATAATATAGACCCTGTTGAATCATCTCAGGATACATTATATTTGGTAATAGAGTGCATATGGTAAAACCCCTTGTGTGGAACATATGTTGGCTTGCCCCTTTAATTTAGTTATTTTGGACTTTCAATTAAACAGACAATCACTTCATCAGGACTCATGTAAGTGTACCAAATGCATTAGGCATATGTTCCCAAATATCCAAATAGGGCAGTATTTTCTTAGAGTCCACCTGAATTTAGATGTGAGAATCACAGCCCTTTCTGTGGAAAAAAAAGGAATGCAGAATTATGATTTTACTTGAGAAACTGTTCTGGAGAAAAGACATTAGGACTACTTTGTCCCCTGCAGAAATTAACTTGATTCTCTGAAGCCAGAAGTAAAACATCACAAATATATTACCGAGGAGTGAGAGTTGAGGTTGTAAAATTCATGACTGCAAATCACACTACTGTGTTATCACCACTTTCTACATGGCTACCCATTTTCAGAAAAGAGATCGCTTCTGCATCCTCATGTGAAAATGTTGGGTTTAAGACTATTTTTCTTTAGATGGGTTTACCAGTAGATGATCAAAGCTTTCTCACTGTAAGTCTTCATGGGAGATCCTGATTTTAGACATGACAGCTATTGAGGTGTTGCATTTAGCAGATTGCATATTAATAGTCCAATGTTGCTGACACTTTGCTGTTATAGTGATGATGTGCATACTTTTCTTACCATGTCCTCCACATGTATTTATCTCCTGCTCAGTTTTAGTTATTATTCCTAGTCTACATTCTTATGCACTACTCCTATTTTATTTCTTGAATACGTGTTTCATAGACTCATATAAGTAACTGGGCCGTGTAACCTTTTACTTCTTGCCAACATCAGACCTTTCCTTCTTTTTAAAGGACTGATAGGCTAGTCACACTAGAGGAGAATTTATGAATATTTATCCATTTGTCTAATTTCTTTTCAAATGGAGATTGCTTGATCTGAAGTGGGAGTTTATTCCAGAGAAGGGGAAGTTGTTGCCTGACAAATCTATCTGTCCACAGTGATTCATTTATTTACTGAAGCACATTCAGATTGCTGGTCCTAGTTTACACTTGACTGTTTCATTTGTGGAAATATAAGAGATTATGGACTGCTGGATCCTTAATTGCCTAAAAGTGAAGCACAGACTGACACTATAGAGCACTGAATACAGGAAGAGAGCCTCCAGCTTCTCCTGACTGCTCATGTCTTTTAGGTCCGTGATCATTTTAGTAATGAACCTCTGGGAATCTTTCCGATTTCCCAGTATGACATACATCACAAAAGTGCATTGTATTCTATAAAGATCCTGATAAGTGTTGAATACAGAGGAATAAGAACTTTTTTGGATCTAGAGAAGTTAATGTTTGTTATCAGTTTATCAGATAAGATTTCATAACCAATGCTGCAAATGGTGATCAGAAGAGAGTAAATTATTCAGCAATGTTCCAAGCTCTCTCACAACATCTTCATTTTGGAGTAGGAGTTGCCTATACTATAAGCTGGGCTGAGGTATTGTTTACCAAATTAAACAATATTGCACTTTTTAGCATTTAGTTTGAACCTATTTTCTATGTACCAGCTATTAGCATGTGTAATTGGAGTTGTAGCTTCTGCATGTTGGAAGGGGATTTAAAGATGGCATTAAGTTTATACTCATCCAGAATCTTGGCTTACCTGAGATCCCCATTTATGCCTTTTAGATGGGCAAAGTGTATGCTGAATAGCAGAGATCCTAATAAGGATTCCTGGGGGATTTCACTGGTTACATTCATGCTCCCTGAAGATATTCATGCCACCCTCACTGTGTTTGTTCTTTCCCTCAACTAATCTACTACCCACCTTAAGACAGAGGGATAAATTTGGAGCACATTTATTTTAATTATGTCAGTATGAGTTGTGGTATCAAGCTTTGGTGTGGGTCAAAATATGCTGTGTGGACAGTATGACTGGTGTCCACTACCTGTGTTACTCTCTTAAAGAAGATTACCAGAATCATTACTTAGACTGTACCATTAAGAACCAAGCAAACAGCCGTGGGGTCAAGTCTTATAAGATTGGTAATACTGTAGTTTATCAGATCAGTTATGACCTGTTCCCTGGTCATGCAGATAACGCTGTTCAAGCTAATGGGTCTGTACTTTTCAGGGTCCATGGTTGGGCCACCCTTGTGAAGTGGCATCTCAATTGCTGTGAGCCCTACTTCGGGGACAAAGCTAGTAGCTAAGCTCAGGTTGAATAGCTGTAGAAGTGAATCCACCAGCAAACTTTTAGTGCTATTAAACAGGCAGCCAGGTATATTATCAGGTCCCATGGAAGATTTATTTTTTTTGTTTTGGAAAGTACCATTAGAAAATGTTCTTTGGTGATTATAAGGAGTTTGAGATCCTTTAGAATATGCTGGCTCTGTATGGTTGTCTTGGGTGTGAAACTTGCACTGAATTTGTCAGCTAATATATTTACTATATTTAATGGATCTGAAAAGGTGGTGTGGTTTTGAATACATTAAGAGCAACATTTAGTGATATTTTTTAGATTTCAGATGTAAGAAATGAAGGATTTATAACTATTCTTAGCTTCCAGTGCTAGTCAAAGTCTTTTAGTCTCTTAAACGTCCAGTAATGACTGACATTTGCATTTCAGACTTCATATCCTTCATAAAATGTTTGCTAACATAATTCTTGTTACAACAGTAACTTTCTAATTTTATACGAGCAATATTTAAAATCTGTCCCTATTTTTTGCCTTTCCCCTCATTATTTTAGGTTTTGCCCTGCTTCCTTGAGCTAAGAGGTTGAGAGGTATGCTCAGAGTTCATGGGATACCTTTGTTTTCCTAATGTTATTTTTCAGTATCTTTGATAGATTTTTTGATGTTGACCTTGATTTGCTTTTGCTGTAAATTCTAAGAAACTTATTTTTCTTTAATTGTATTGTTTATTTATGCATGTGGACCACCAGGCAGGTTTGCTCTTGAACTTCCTATTTTGTTTAATTTTGGTAGGGAATGTCAATGCATTTGTCAATGTGGGTATAGAATTTATTTACATAACTAGTAGGTTGTCAACATTTTGCCATTACACTTACACCTGAATTTTGAGATTTCATCATAGATTTGTATAAAGTTAGTACATTTGAAGTATCTAAATACGGTGATATTAATATCTTATGGTCTTTGTAGTTTAAAGAAGTTTATCAATTTAGAGAAAGGTATACCAATGAGATAGTGCATATAGATGCTATAGTTCTAAGGACCAGGCCAAGAATATTTTTTTCTCTCTAGCTGTATCTTTGACTGTTTGGTCTAGAGAGTCCTTGTTTGTGAAATTAAGGAATTTTTGGGCATAACCTGCATTTCAAGTATAGGTATAACAATTTGTTGGCAGGTAGTGAAAGTCTCCTAGGATAAGGCTTTTCTTGTGCAATTCAAATTAATTCAATATATTTAGAACTGAAATATGTTTTTCAGGGGGCATCAACAGAGTCTTGTAACCTGCTATGATCTGATAGTTGGCTGTATTTAATGCAAATTATAACTCAATAATTTTGGTTTGTGTGTCTCTACAAATAGGGATACTGCACTGCAGTTCCCTGTGGGTCTAATAGCATGGTAGACACAGAATCCTGGTACAGAGGGAGTGCTTTCTGCACTTTTAAGCCATGTTTCAGTACTAATAGACACATGAATGAGATGTAAATGCAGGAAGGCCTTAAAGCCAGGCAATTTGTTATAAAGATACCAAGCACTGAGCAGCACTACCTGGCTTGACATTGTCTGGGTCTTGACTTACTTTATTTTCAGGTTGGGAGATCCATTAGCTGGACTGTGAGTAAAAAAGGCCAAATGGGAGCAGTAAGGGCTTTGGCCAGTATGTGGAAGCCTTGAAATTAGAGGTCCAAACAATCTTTGGTGAAGCAAGTAGGGGTGTGCAGCAACTCATCCCAAGATGATACATGCTAGATCCCCCTAGAGTGACATAATTTATTCAGCCAGCTGTTGAAACCAAATCATCTACTTCACCATCATTCTTGGAGGAGGAAGTATTCTGACTGGCACCAGTGACTTTCACGCATTTGTGACACACATTCAGTGCTTGGAAATGTCTCTTTACCTATCCCTCAGCCTTCTGTGTGCCAGGTTGTTTGTCTCCATGGATCACCACTGCATGCTAGTCATACTTGTTTGGCTGGAGGATCTTGTGTCCCCTTGCAACATCAGAAATCTTGGCACCTGAAAGACAACTCACTGTCACACTACTTTTGTCCAGCCTTATGATAGGACTTGCCTATGGAGTCACCCTTTACCAGTACTGAGTTTGGGATTTTTTTTCTAGTGATTCTTAGCTATGGATGTAGTGGTATATGTTTCAGTAATTGATTTCTAATGAGTTCTGGTCTTGTTTGACCTTGGAGGTTTAGGCAAAGACTTTTTTTCACAGCCTTTCCATGCAATAATTTTCCAGGTATTTGTGTAGAGCGCTGTGGAAGTGTGTGCTGCTCACAGACTGTGCTCATATGTGGGACTGATGCAGCAGTATTAGCTGAATGTTTGTATCTCTCACAGATTGTTCATAATGAGTTAAGTGATTGTTCATTTACTGTGAGCATTAGGCGATTGCTGCATTGCCTGAGTAGACCAAGTGCTATGAAGCTGGAGTACATAAATAAGGGATATAAGACTTGTGTGCACAGTATTTAACTTGCTTGAATAAATTCCTTTGAGTGCAGAATAATTAATACATATTAGTTATTGCAATAAAATGTTGTCAGTATAATAAATCACTAAAGGTAGAACTCTAACTAAAGTAGAAATAGTTAAAGCAATTTAACTTGGTCCTGAAGCAAGGGGTAGTGCCTTAGAACAGCCTGCTACAGGGTACGGCTCTAGCTAGCCTTGCTGACAGAAAATTTCAGCAGAAGTGCCTATGACTAATGATATTTGTTGTGCTGCTTTAACTTACTATATTATATTTTTCTTTTATCCATTCTTTAATCTGCATATCTTTTATTTATAATTTATAATTTGATAACCAGACAAGTGAACTTACTCATCAGGCATGATGCAGACCATAATAGTAAGGATGACTGCAATATATCTAGATACTTTAGAATAGACAATCAATCAGCATGACTTCAGGAAGATGGAAGAAAACCACTGATGACATGCAGGAGAAATTCATACAATCTGGTCCGAGAGAAGGACTGAACCCAAGACCATAAAGATGAGAGGTAAAAATGTTAACCAGTGAGCCACCATGCTGGCCATCCACAGCTTGCCATGATTACAATCCCAGCCATCATTCTGTGAGAGTGTGTGTGTGTGTGTGTGTGTGTGTGTGTGTGTGTGTGTGTGTGTGTGTGTGTGTGTGTGTGTGTGTGTGTGTGTCTGAGACAAAGGTGATATGATCTCTGTGTTGAGTGTTGGTATGCATTTATGAACATCTGTCAACTGAAATGTGTGTGTGTGTGTGTGTGTGTGTGTGTGTGTGTGTGTGTGTGCAAATTTTGCATTTTAAAATTATTTTTTAATCTTTGCCTTTTGTCAAATATAATATATATAATATAATATAATATAATATTTCATGTATTTGTTCCTATATCCGCTAAATGGGTGAGTGACTCATGCCTATGATGCTATTAATAGCATTACCAGGATCCAACATATGCTTTCATTGTCCTCTGTTGGTGGAACCCTGCAATTACAATGCAATGCTGCTTCAGAAGATAGTTTAAGTGCACTGTATTTTCTTCCTGCATTATCTTTGTGCTCTTATTCATTGTAGAAAATGTATTTACATATGCAGTGCACATCAGCTGCCTGTCTGGTACTAGTATGGCTGCAGAAGGATTACCTTACTATGAGTTTAGCAAAAGAACTGCAGATGACCGTTTTCATGCATATTTTGTACTGTCGCCCTGCATACACTGGACAAGGTCTCAGAACTTCACCCATACTGTGCATATTTTTAGTGCTTCAGTTCTGTAAGGATATAAAGATACAGGGTTGTGTTCAAAGTCCAAAGTTTCACACTTGCATAGGTTATCCACAAAGGTCAGCACTGTGCCTATATGCAAATAAAGTAGAGTTCACCCTAAGTAAATGCAGACATTTTAATAATCATGTCCACTTACTGCAAACGTATGAAGCAGCTGAAGCTAAGCCTTAATCATGAGTGAAGGATGATGTGAAAACCTTAGGCTTTGCAGCATTTCGTAGATACTCAGATACTGAGGGCAAACGCTGCTATGTGCGGTCATGCTTGATAGACTTGCAGGTGGCAGACAGCTTAGATTTTATTATTAATATTTCAAAAACATAAAAGGGCTTACTTTAGTTTCTATAGGAGTAGTTGTATGTAAACACAATGGTGACTGCTTTAAAGGATGGAAAGGCAGAACTAGAAAAAAATTAAAAAAGTGAAGATGTAACAAAGAGGGGAACATGGAAGGAAAACATCAAGAGGGTTGTGCTGGAAGGGGTGAGAGAAGAGGGGTAATATGTTTTTACCTGGGGATAGACCCCATATTTTTCAATTGTTTTTATAGAAGAGTACATTTTGGGTGGGGAATAGATAAGAGGGTGTTGGAGAGTGGATAAAGGAAGGCGGGGGAGTAAAGAGGAGTCCAGTTTAACAAGAAAAACTGGTCCACAGACCTTCAAATGTTTCCACTTACTGATGTTGTTGCTGTGGAGAGCCCCACTGTTGAGAGGGTAGGGGCCTGTGTTGGAGCTATGTCTGGTGTCAACCAAGGCATTGAGTCTACCTGCTGACCTGCTGAAGAGAATTCAGGACTGTCTAAAGAAGTCTCTCCACTACCTGTGTGTGTGTGTGTGTGTGTGTGTGTGTGTGTGTGTGTGTGTGTGGAGTGTGAAGGGGAAATGCAGACATAAATTCACACATAATGTTACACATTATTCCAATCTTTATCAGCACTGAATATTATTTTAATTAAATTATCATATTGTTTTAGGTGCAGAAATGATGCAAAACCAGGCATCAAGGCAGAGAAAGGATCATTTTAGCCATGAGAAGAACCACATCTGCATGGCAACCCTTAGGACATATGGCAGACATTTTTTGGTGGCAAAGGGGGCCCAAACAAGCTGTGATAGCAAAGAACGAAAAGCAAGTGCTTATGAATATAAATGCAGCTGATGGAAGGAACCGCACATTAACACAATGCAAAATGAGGGCAAATGATATGGTATTATGTGTTAGAGCCAAGTCGAGGGAGAATGTAATTGTTCATACAATTACTGGTGGGGGAGGGCCTCCTACATTTATCCCTTCAACATCAGATAAGGAATATGTCCTTTCCATACATAGGGGGACCATGACTGTGATACAGAATGTGATGGGAGTGAAATAATGAGGTGGTTTGTACACTGGCTATTACCAGTGTCTGCAGCATCAACTATCTGCTCAGGAAGGTTGGTTTAAAAACAGTACCATATATTTACATTTAGAACTAAATGCTGGCATGGAATGATTACATCTAATACACAACAATTACTATTAAGGGGTGAGCTCTCCACTTCTGCACATAATGACATTAAAGGCTGTGTGCCTGGTACACGAACTCTGCACCTCCCTACTGCTTTATTAGTAATGCATTCAACTCATTTTTACAGGGCCAACAGCAGGAACAGTTTCACTGAACCAATAAATCCAGAGGCTATCACCAGCAGAAGGTCTGTAGATGATAAGAACATTACATGTTATATTTATGAGGCAGTCAGAGGAAAGTAGCACGCAGTCCCCAAGTTTAATGGTAGGATCGCACACATCACAACACACTAGTAATTCTACAAGAAGTGACAGTGCATGACAAAGTGAAGCACATGCTGACATTACACTCACACTTGTACAGGAAGAAAACTCATGGGCCTTTAAACAGTTTTATCAAATCCAGGCAGACCCTTTTAGGATGATGGCAGAAATTCACAAGTAACACTATACACAGTGAAACATTTATAAAGGGGTGTTAGTAACAAGAATTTGTCACAGCTAGTCAAAGAAACATGAAAAGCATTGGGTGCGTGATGGGTGAACAAAACAAAAAAAATATTTTTAGTATTTAGCAATGCATTTTACCATGATTATCTACTCAAATATATATATATATATATATATATATATATATATATATATATATATATATATATTTATTTATTTATATATTTTTTTTCACTTACCAACAAGATGAACACTGGGCATCCTACCATGCAGAAAAAAAAGTGGAATATTGAACTAGTGTGCCAGATATGTGAATTGTGTGAATTGCCAGGAGCTGGGCAGAGATGTTGGTGGTGCAGCCCCATGCATCACTCATTACCTGCCACTTGATGGGATGATAGCCTTTCCTGTTGTGGTACCTCTCCCCACCCCCTTGACCAGATGGGGCACTTAGTGCAAAATAGGTGCAACCCATCATGCCAAATACCTTGGGAAAATGCACTCCTCATAAAAGGCAGTCACTGTCTGGGCTTGGTCTTGAGGTGACAAAGAGAAATATATGTACTGATCCACATGTGCCAAGAGCACATCCAAGAACCGGTGAAGAATCCTAGAGGCAGAAGCCTGTGAGATCCCCAGTGTGTCCCAAGTCTGTCAATGGAAAATCCCTGTGGCAAGTATAGAGAAAGTTATGCATACCTTTGTATCCACAGGGAGAGGAAAGCCACACATCCCCTCCAGTGTCCCTGTGGGGCCATACATAATCACTAACACCCATGCAATATCTCTGTCCACTTTAAATCTGTCAGGTATCTCCTCATTATCAAAATTATAGTGAGTTATTCTCTCCCTATATCTCCACCTCCTTGGCCATGAGCACCTCTGGGTGCAGCTGGTTTTGGGTCGGTCAAGACAAAGCAGCTCACTCTAGGCAATAACAAGGCTAGCAGCAAGTGAGTACATCATTGCATATTGCAAAGTTGCTAAAAAAGGCCCTAATCTACCTTTTATAATACATCTGTTGACAGAGAGGAACTGCATGACATCTTGTTTATGAATTGCAAATAGGTGGGAGAAGGATTCGTTGTGCTATTATACATCATTTCTCTTTTGCATGCCATTATAACCTCATATGCTTATGCCTATTCACAGCCATCACACATGAGTGTAAATGGCCGCTAATAATTGTGGCTTTGCTGAGGAAACATGCGGACAGCATGGATAGTCTTTACACATTCATGTAATGACTATGAATACTACCCACAATGTTACAGTCGGCCTATTTCATGTTTACTTCTTTTAGCTGTACAGAGCTATCTGCTGCAAATTCATTTATAATGAGTTTTGTAATCTTATTCGGATTGTAGAAACATTAGGAAATTTCTAGCAGTTTTTTTAATCTTATTTTTCTATCAGTGTTCATAATATTATCATTTCCGGTTGCTCTTCTGCGCATTAAGTGTGAATTGCATGAGCACCCAACTCACTGTATAGAGCTCAACAAAGCTAAACTCCCCAGTCACTGTTTCCATTAGGACATCACTGCTGGTACAATATATATTTTTTTGGGGGGGTGAGTTCTCTGTTCTTTGTATTTGTGTGACCGGAATGATGGGGAGGGGCTTGTCCTTCGCATTACAGGTGCAGGGGACTTGTGACTTTCTAAACATATTCTATTAATTTATATTGGGTTGATTTTTCAACCAGTTATATCTGAAGATGTAGTTCCTCACTGAGTTTTCACATGAAGAGTTCTACTGGAAGTGCATTGTTTTTTATAGAAAGCAAATAGCGATTCTTATTAGAATTATCTGGAAATTCCAGTTCCATGCCACTGTTTTTACTTTTTGTCATTACATTTTGTGGCCACTACTCTGCACTGTGAAATATTTGCTTTTGAGTTTGTCTTGTTAGCTCAATTACTCAGCTTTATTAATTTGCTATATTAAAGCCATAAATTCTGCACACTTTAAAATGTTTTTTCTCCTGGTTATCATTTTGTTCTTTGTCTGGTCTTTACCTGTGCATGGCTATATCTCAGAGAAAGGTGGGTCATCGTTTGCAGCAAGTATGGACATTCATCCATGAGTCATCATTAACCTGAGAGTTTATTTTCAAGGATCAGTGGGCAGTCATATTTTTGTTCTGAATGTTTTCAGTTTTCACTTATTTTGTTGTCCAAATATGTCAAATGCTTGGAAACATTGCTTTTACAGATAAATGACTAAATATTTTCATTTCGATTTTATAACAGTATAGTATATTTATAACTGCGTCAGTCACTGTTTTATCCAGTGCGAAATGAAATATTATACTCATGTTTGCTTTGTACCCCTTGCAAAAAATCTGATGCAAGACAGCTGGCTATCAGACTCAAAGTTCCATTTAGTATCATGTTGTGTCCTTCACTACCAGGGCTTTATCTGTAAAACAGATTGATATTTTGTAAGTTCTCATTCACCTGCTAGTTTAACAATTTCCTATCAACTCTCTTCAGTGCTTTATTTATGAAGAAAGGTAAAGGGAGTGTTCCATCATAAATGCCTATGTCACGATTCATAACTGTTGGTATTTAATGGGCCCGGATACTTCCAATGTTTGCAAGCTGATTTTTGAGACCAAATAAATGTTGGTCTTATTTCTAATGTTTTAATCACTATTATATTTTTGCCTAAGGTATCCTGTATTAAGATCCTTGAGGAAAAGTAATATGTACACCTTTGAGATGAACTGAATCTGATAAAAGGTTGCAGACAATCAAGTTCTATAGACTGTTTTGACAGGTTTTGTGCTTACCACCCCATAGCTATAGCCCTGAAATATTTTATCATTATCAAGTAAACATTATGAACAAAATATTAACAAGCAATCTGCAAACATTCAATAAAAATTGAATTTTTGTGAGGTAATTCACAATTCTCTTTAATGTTTTTGTGGATCTGCTTTATCAACTCAAATAGCAACTGCAGAAGTTGCGCCAACTCTCTGCCAGTCGTTAAAGTGGTGGCATTCTCATAGTCAGCAATGAGCTTTATATCATGTTTTTTGCAAGACCCCTGCACTTCCTGATGTGGTAGCTCTCATATCCCACAACCCTAGTCTATAATTATATAGATGCAGCCTGAGTACTTGTATTACACTTGAAAAAACAGACCATACCGCTCAGCTGCCCAATATTTTACAGAATGACCAGATTTGTCTTCATATTATGGTCAGGTCCTCTTAGAAATATTGTTTTATGAGAAATTGTTGAGAATTAATGTCACTAAATAATGACAAACATTTGAATTTCAGACTTCATATCCTTCAGCAAGCAGCAGAGAAATGTAAACCTTTAAGTTTCTATGATCCTTGCAGGGGCGGCTCATGCTATTGGACTGCCGGACTGCAGCCCTCCCAGCTAGAAAATACAAAAGAAAAATCTTTAAAACTGGAAAACAAAAACGGAAAAAAAAAAAATCACGAGCCCCGACTCCTCTGTGCATGCGCAGAGGCATTAGAAGAACTCAGACTGCCTTTATCAGCAGTCCGGATAGTGTCAAAGAGGTAACCAGCAATCATTGCTGTGAGATACCCAGGAATCTGTGCGGTGATGACCGCACAGAAGAGGAGCTCCAGACTGCTTCAGCTGCAGGCAGTACCGATGAGGGGTGAGCTGCTACTGCTCTTGTGGGACTTTCATTGCGTGGGCTTGGCTTCATTCGTGGATTACTGCTTCAGGTAGGTGTTTGGTCGCTCTCTGGATTGTTGTCTTTGCTTCATTCATGAAACGGTGGTCAATGGCTGGATTGTGGGCTTTGCTTGCGAAACGGTGGTCACTGGCTAGAGTGTGGGCTTGCTTCATTCATGAAACAGGCTTCATAACTAGGACATTTATTTACAGCAGGTAGGTGAAGGTTGGACAAAGTGTGTGTGTGTGAAATGCCACAGTTACTATATACTGTTGGCTAGAGAGAACAAATGGTGGTGGGTAGAGATACTCAGGCTTGAACCCTGTACCTTGGATGCAGGGGGCAAGGACCTGAATTCCCTATCCACCACCATTTCTAAAAAATGTGCAGATTTTTGCCTCATATTTGTTCTGTTCCTCATAAAATCTGTGGTTTCTGTATCTACATTTTTACTTGCAAAGTCTGTAGTGCAGTGGTGCACTGGTAGCATTGTTGCCTAACAGCTACAGATTCTCAGGTTTGATTCTTGGCTGGGGTGCCTTCTGTGTGATGTCTGCATTTCCTCCCATCTTACAAAGATGTGTCTGGCATTTCTCCCAGCTCTGCTGAAAATTGTCTTTTGTTCCAAGTCAGACTAGTTTCCTGGTTAAATGTTTAAAAATAACATGCATTTGAATTTCAGACTTCATATTCTTCAGAAAGTACATGGTAACACAAAACTGTTCTAGCGTCAGACTAGTTTCCTTGTTAAATGTTTAAAAATAACAGGCATTTGAATTTCAGAGTTCATATTCTTCAGAAAGTACATGGTAACACAAAACTGTTCTAGCAGTTTATAACATGGATATTTGAAATTTGTCCCTATTTTTGGGACTATATTCCCCCATTATTGGCTTTGTCCAGGTATTTCTTGCTAAGGTTGAGAGTTACCTATGGTGAGAACTGAATTCATTGAATGTTTGGGGGTTGTATTTCCCCCCATTACTGGCTTTGTCCACATGTTTTTTGCTAAGAGGTTGAGAGCTATAGTGATAACTGAATTCACTGAATATGTTTGGGGGCTGTATTCCCCCCATTATTGGCTTTGTTCAGGTGTTTTGTGCCAAGAGGTTGACAGCTATGGTGAGAACTGAATTCACTAAATGGTAGCCATTTAAGTTTGTCTTCCTCTCTTTCACAAAACAGCTGATTTGGCATAGTGGTATGTTTCTCTGTTTTGCACACAGTCCCCTGGGTTAAAGACGTGGCAGTGAAATGTATGCTGGTAACACAGCATTTTATTCTAGCAACTTTCCAACATTATACAAGCAATGTTTAAAATGTGTCCCTGGTTTTTGGGACCCCCCCCACAATAAATTTCGGCTTTTTCCAGATTTCTTGTGCTGCAAAGTTCAGAGATACAACTGCGTGTCGAGTAGATTTTACAAGGAACTGAGAGCTGCAAGGGAACAAAACTTTAGTGCTGCTTATTCTGAGTCTGCTTGCGTTGTGAATAGCATAACAGGTAGGGTACTTGCTTTTGATGCAGAAGGCTGTGGGTTCTACTCCCACAGTAGATAGATGCATTGCTGATACTGTACTGTGTTGTAAAGTGGGTGGATGCTGCAGTCCTTTTTGGCAAAGATACCTAGAATAGTAACTATGAACCTGTTATCAGTTCTCCATACAGTCCCTATTGTGATATTACTAGCTTATCATTTTTTTTAATGCATGAAACATAGGCAATTCATTGCTCAAGGGCAACAGGCACTTTATTTGTAGATGAATAAACAATGACATATAAAGTTGTTTGCTAGCAGCAACCTCTTCATTGTTACAGATTTCTTTAATGTGGAATTATTTAGATGACTTTTACTACTTCAGAGATTGTGCATATTTACTGATACTGGTGGACTGTAGAAGGTTGAATAGACTTTTATGATGGAAATGTTCTGAATTGGGTAGTTTTGTCATTGGTGCATGCATTTTGTTTCATTGTTTACTGGAAAATGTTCAAAACAATGAATTTAAAATGCCGTCTAACAACTGTACTGTACTGTATTGTACAAGGAATATAATTTAGTACAATCAGGAAGGTGTATCGAAGAGCACATGTATGTTTCATGTGCAAGGGGCCTATGATTTGAAAACAGCCCAAAGTTAATCTTTATCTGCCACTGGCAAAATGTATTTTCTTTGAATGTGGGTTTCAATGCTGTTTCATTGAATGTGAGTTTCAAGGGCAGAGAAGTTTTTAATGCTAAGCCTGTTTTAATTGTGAGACTGCATTGCTTTGTTTAGCAGATGTCTTAGTGGTTGTGCTGTAAAATGCAAAATAAAACTTTCAAATGAAATCCAAATCATCATAGACGTAAAGCAGTATGCACATTAGTGTTTATGGTAAATGGAGTGAAATAGCCAAGTAATGGATCATTGGAATGGCTGCAGGGGGGAGGGCTCCATTTGACCATGATTTTGTGAGGCGGAAGGTTGGCAAACTCAAAGACAGCCCCAGCTGAACTATACCTCCCAACTGTCCAGATTTTCACAGAATGAATAGATTTTTGCTTCTTATTTTTGGTGTGTTCCTCAAAAAATTTGTGGTTTTCTGGAAAATCATTTAGGAATTAAGTCACTAAATAATGACACACTGAGTTTCAGACTTCATAACCTTCAGAAAAATGCATGCTAAAGTAAGACCTGTTATTCTATCAACTGTCTCAGTTTATACAAGAGCAATTTTTAGTACTGTTTATATGTTCCCCCAATATATTTGGCCTTGTCCAGATTTATTGCATTAACAGGTTGAGAGGTACATGCAAATAAATTGCTTTATAGAATTAGGCATAGCCAAACCTCTCAACTGTCCCCGAATTTGGCTCAAAATGTTGCTCTTCCCCTGATAATGCCTCCGCAAAATAGCAATTTTGGAAGAAAACGTGGAGGGTTTACAATTAAGAAATAACTGTAATAATCAGAGTTATAGATTACTTTTATTTCAGAAATGCATGTAGATTCTTTTATTTTGTCAGCTGCTCAAGTTAGCAGCACTAATATTAAAAAAAGTGTCCCTTCTTTGACAGGTTCCCAGCTGTATTGTGTGGCTATTTTATATTTTTGCATCACATTTTTGGTCCATTTTTCATAAAATTGTGTTTTTTTTGGCAAATTAGTGGTAAATCATTAAAGACTGAAATTAGAAAATAATGACAGACATTTGAGTTTCAGATTTCATATCCTTCAGAAAATTCATACTAATACAAGACCTACTATTCTATTATCTTTCTAAGTTTATAAGAGCAATATTTAAAAATGTTCCTTATTTTTGGGCCTCTGTCCCACTTCTATGTATGGCTTTGCCCAGATTTCTTGCTTTGAGGGTGAGAGGTATGACAAATGTGTCAGGGCCATCACCGTCGGCCAGAGACATTTCAAATTGTGACATACTTGTTGCACCCCACTCCCCCATGTAGTGACTCTGGATGTGCCCAAGCAAGCCAAGGAGCAGTTATGCAGTGTAAATGTTCAGGGTATTCCCCCATCCAAGGTAGACAGATGTACTACAGTGGCTTTTTATCTGTTCTTGATTTTGCAGAATGGTCTGGTTTCTGTCATATTTTTGTACTGTTGATTTATGCTTATTACTCAAAGTGCCTGTTGCTCTGTGTTTTAAGTAGCAATGCTTTAATGACCATCAGGTAAGCTTGTCTGAGATCATAACATGCAAGTAAGCTTTAATAAGCATACTGTTAAAGAATTGCCAACATTGAAGCCTTTCTGTTGTTGCCATGCAGAGAATACTTAACTAGATAATGTATAAGTGTTGGGTATTGAAATGCATATGACAGTATTTGTAATAAAGGACAGGATTACATTATTTTAAGAAGCTCATAACACTTGTTGGACACTTCCAGTGATCTCTGAGGGCTTTACCTTTAAACTAAACAGAATGCCATTCATGTGTGGTCCATAACTTGTACAGTAATCCTTTAAGCAATGTATCTTGAGCTTGTTTCTTGTTTGCTTTTCATTTTTACTTTGATCATGTTTTCCCCATGAAACAAGTAGATAGTTGTCAGGCAGCAGGTCTTTTTTGGATAAGAAACATTTTTAGAAGTGGGGGCATCACAGAGATTGCTACTTTCAGCATGTTACTTGGTACTTTAATAAAGCTTAATATAAATTATAATTAGAACTGCAGTGCAAGCAGAAGTGGTTTGAGTTGAGTGCTGCTTGTTTTTCTTATACTTGATTTTGATTGGCATTCCAGTAATGTATTTAAAAAGTAATTTATTTTTTCATGCCTCACAGCCTTTTTGTTTCCATCTAGATATTAAGTAAGCTGTCATGCAGCCAATGCATTGAAATATTTTTATTCTTTTACACTTCATTTGTCTTGATTGGACTCTCATAATGAGGGTTTGGCACCCAGGGCAGCATATTTAATTAAAGTTACTTTTTGTGGTTTTGAGCATAGCTCCTCCCCTTTCTAGTTGACCGCACCCCTTCCCATTGACCCCACCCATTCAGCTATCTCCTGCAATCCCCCTTTGATTTGAAGTCACCAGCCGCCACTGGATCCTTGGTGGTACCAGCATTGCTACATGACTATAATTCGACCTGTAAGCTATACTTCTAACTTCAGCTTAAATACTAAGGTATTCTTGACCACTAATAGTACAGCAAAAAAGTGACAAAAATAAAAAACATTCACAGAGATCATTCTGTAGGTATAATTTGTCTGGTTTATTTTTTCTAAGTGCTTTGGTCATAAATATACTTGATCAGATAATCTGATGCATATGTATTTACAAACAAAGACTTGGAAACTGCTGCATCTAGACATTTTTGTCTCATAAATCAGAGTTAAATGAGCTTTTTTTTCTAGTTACCTCAGATGCTTCAGAATAGTAGTTTTCTGTAGTTAGATAATCTGAAACACATTGAAAGGGTAGATTTTTGAACCTTCAAGGTTCACTGTTTGTCTCAGTGGAGGGTCTGAAATGGACTTGTGTGTTTTTGCTATACCAGATGTAGAGCAGACTGCAGGTGTGTCAGCCTGTAAGAATTTGCATATTTCTTTGGTAATAATTTTTTGTGAAAAAAATGTCCAGGTGAAAAAGGTTTATTTTTGCATGCAACATTAATCTCATGTGTGGAAACTTGCAAGTACTTACCTGAGTTAGCAACCTGATATACAAATGAGCTGAATAGCCCTGGTTATCCATTTAAC
The DNA here is from genome assembly GCF_019279795.1 of Protopterus annectens. Taxonomy (NCBI): domain Eukaryota; kingdom Metazoa; phylum Chordata; order Ceratodontiformes; family Protopteridae; genus Protopterus; species Protopterus annectens. Next base: position 90,796,244 of record NC_056730.1, on the reverse strand, counting down.
TAGTCCCCCACTCTTCCTAAGCCTGAATAAACATGATTACATGACTTTCTAAGATGCTATTTGTGAATTTTGAGGGCTATTATTTACATTTATATGAAAGTTCTGCTCAACCTTTCCTGAGGATGGATCTTATGCTAGGAATAAAATTATAATTTTTATATGTGCAAACATGTTGTATAAAGCATTTGCCCATTCTTGGCTAAATGTTACTTTAAATTTTATTACAATGGTCACACAATCAGATGTAATTCTTACAAGTGGAAGTCACATTCTTTACTTCTTTATTCATATCAATGAAGTTACAGCTAGGAGAAAAACTGATTTATGGCAAAGACTACCAATTACCTAGTATACACTTTTGCAGTTCATTTCTGGTACTGAAATTGGTGTCTTTCTCTGTTTTTCTCTTTGCACAAGTTTGGTCTTGTGACTGTCTTTGCAATTCTGATTGGGGTATGTGTGTGCGCGAGCGTGTGTGTGTGTTGTCTATTTGGGTATTAGTGTGTGCATGTGTGTGCATTTTTTAACTGTATATAACTTAAGAAAAGGGCTGCAAAAGCAGAATTATCATTCTGGAGAATGACAGATACATGTATGTTTTTTACATATATTTAACTGAATGTTATTTGATCTAAATGCACAATATCTAAACACACGTGACTGAAAAAATAGTGATCTAATACTCACTTTACATACAACCAGCATAGCTCAAAAACATAAAAAAAATAAAAATATATTTTTGCAGAGAGAGTTAGAACTCAAGTGGGGAGCCTCCTAACTTACATATGCCAACTCCACAGCTGTACTACACTGGGGAAAAAGTAAAATAAATTGAAAGTGTATCAACCAGCTTGCACAATTCAGCACACTGTGGTAAATCAAACTGTCATTTTCTTCTAAATCTGTAAGAAAACTAATAGCAATGCATGCATACTTACTTAAAATCATTCGGATATTTCAGGCATGGCCAAAATGCCCTTCTAGCCTGCCAATAACAGTCACTCCCATAATAAGTGCCTAACAGATCTAAACTTCTGCTTATCTTAATGCAGTTCAGTAATCTAGTCCGTAAGTCAGGTGCTGTCTTAGAGAACCAATTAGGACAAAGTGCATTCCTACATAATACCATGCAAAGGTTGCCTGATGATTCTCTGCTACTCTTGGATAACCTCAAACATTCTAGGAGGCAATTATCTGTAAATGCCCTATATATCTAAATAAGCTCTCCTCTTAAATATTTATATGAGGCACTGAGGAAGTTCATATATTTTAATCTCTCAGAATAACTTAATTTTTCCAATTCATGGTTGTCATTGGTATATATTTTAGTCATGCTGACTTTCTTATAAGGTTTCCATATATTTATTCCATAATCTGGTTTGGGTATTATGTAACCTAAAAGCATGATCCATCATTTCTGATTGCCTATATTTTCAAACTATATTTATACAGTCTGCAGCTTCATATTTATCATTAACCAATTGGTTGCTATGGTTAGAATAACTCATATCTGGTACTATTCATATACTCAGGTCCTTAAATTAAGCTAATATTAATCAATGTGTGCTGTAGTAAACATTTACCCTTCATCCTGTGTATTTGAAATCTCTTATACTTAGTATTAATATATTTATTATCATATTATTCTCTTGTGCCAAAATGCTCAGTTTAGTCGAGTTCTTTTGCAGACATGCTATGTGTGTAACAGATGTAATTGGTTTCCCCATTTTCAATCTGCATGCGGACTAAAGAAGACCATAGATGAAAAAGATACACCTAAAAGGTAAGTCTATACATATTACATCACAGCACACATTTCTATTTATAGCTCTTATCATTTTATTATAGAATTATATTATTATAGAACTATTTTCACCATATGCATATTAATAAATGGATGTGAGTCCCAACCTTTCCAATTCTGAAAAAAAAAAATTATCCAAAAAACCTTCTTCATTATTATTTCACTGTAAGAAAGTAATCCCGTGGCTCTACCTGACTCTGGGGTTGTCCTATTCCCCTTTTTCTTAATGATGGGTTTAAAGAGTGAATGTCTCCAATCTTGAGGAATCCTTACATACTTAAATGATCTAGTGAATAACAGATCTAATGATAGTTTAAGTTATTACTACTCTGATCTCCTTGCTGTGCTTTTTATGAGGTCCAGTTTGCAAAGTTCTTTTCAATATAGTCTAACTTAGTGTTATTATCTAAAGTTACTTTGATATTACTAGCGTAATTTATCACCTCCTTTGTGGATCCACAACATTTTGTATAAGAGTTTGTAAAACTATTCATAATCTGCTGCATTTGAGAATAAATTTTAGGCTCACTCAGTTTATTGATTTGCTTGTTTTTACTCCTACCACATCTTAATTAGCTACCTATGAAATGGCTTCCTATTATGCTCAATATCTTTATTTAACTTTTCTTCAAATTTCTCCTGATCTTGTCTCACACTGTGTTGAATTTGCTTGTCCAGTTTGTTCACTTCAGTTTTCAATATTATTGCTCAACCTCATTTCCATTTCTTGCATTTTTTTGTCTCACAACTTAAGTATTTTGTTCTTATGGAACTATATCCTTTTGACCCTATATATTTAGATCCTGATATTAAACCTTTCTTTATTTTTTGCACTCAAACAGTGTTCCTTTCAAAAGTCACATCACTCATTCTGCAGACTTTCCATTGAATGCATCACTCCAGTTAGTTTTACATGGTGGCTATTTTGCTAACATATAGTCTATTAATCTTCTGTGTATTGCTTTAGCTTTCAGTTTAGCAGAATTATATAGTAGTCATTTAACTTATATAATGCCATGATCACTGAGCATTAAAGGTGGTAAAACATGAAAATAAGATACAGTCATTTCCTTAGGAACACAAACAATGTCCAGTAGACTTCATTCTCTGGTAAGTTTGTTTACAATCTGTAGTAATTGTTGTTCCTGAACATAAGCTGTAAATAATGCTGTAGAATCAGTATTATTCTGGTCTGTTCTTGTAAATTTAACCTCCCCAGCTACTACTATTTTGTACAAGAAATGTACCTATTCCTCTAGGGAATAAGCACTGATGGTGGTCTATACTCTCACGTCGGTGGTCTATGCACTGACATTGGAGGTTATGCACTGACACCGGTGGTCTATGCACTCTAATAATTGTAATCTTTTCAAGGGTTGTCTTAATTGTAACAGTTACATACTATATAGTGCTGGTATTGTCATCCAACATTTAATAATCTCAGGTCTCATAACAATTTTAATCCCTATCATAACACCTCCACCTGATTTTTTATCTGTTATAGTAAATACATGTATACGTTGACTGAACTGGGTTACTCTTTAACCATATTTCTCAAAGAAATAATATCTGTCTTATGTGAATGTAAGAAATGGTTTTCATTAAAAAAAAACTTTATTACTAATGCTCCTAGCATTAACAACTTGTATAGATATATCAGATTTTACTGTCTTTGAACTAGGTAACCAAAATCACTAAAGGCAGCATAGTACCACAGTAAACAAAAATAAAACACAGTCCCAGATGTCAAAAATTGTACTTCAATACTAGTTTAAGTGCTTTTGTTCCATGTAACAGGGAACTTCATCAGAAACCAATACAAAACCAGTTCCTGACATTTACATAGCTAAAAAGTCACCAAAGGAATGTCAGACCACTTAATTTAAAGAGGTACACACACACAAAAAGTTATACAATATTAAATCCTGAGCCTATTTAAAATATTTTAATAATACATTAAAATGTATGTTAAAAACACCAATACGTACTAAAATTATATAATAAATATGATATAAAAACACACACAAAATATAAACATCTGTTTACTATTACTAATCTAAATGTTGCCTTGATCTTAAGCATTGGTTAGAAAAAAATAATGTCATTTAGCCCCATTGCAACTGTTGCATTAAGTAAGACCTGCCAGAAAAAAAAAAAACTCCCTCTGCTCAATCTGCAGTTCCCAGTCATCACCCCTGTCCGTCATGGCAACTTTTTCAAGCATACTAAAAGCAAACTTCCTAAAATCTTTACATTTAATAGAATGTTTATACAATGCATTAGTCATGTCTGCTCTCTTACTCGCATGTATATTTACAAGAACTGGACTTTTATTAACAACAGCTGTGTCAAGCTTGTACTGTTGCAACATTCTTTATTATAGTGTGTGTGTGTGTGTGTGTGTGTGTGTGTGTGTGTGTGTGTGTGTGTGTGTGTGTGTGTTAGAGCTTTTCTCCCCAGGCCTCTACTGAAAATGGACATGTATCCAGTTAGACTAGCCTGGTCAACAAATGTAAAATAAATAAAATAATAAATGTATGTGCTGATAAATCCTATTTTTAAGAGGCCAATCATCTTTCCAACATAAAATGCTGGACATGTGGCACATAAAGCAATATAAACAATGCCCTTAATGTTGCAATCGAATCTCCTCTTCACTGAAATCAATCTTGGGTATCTGGAAACAGATGTGGGAACCCTCCAAAATATACCTGCACTGCCTACAGGTACCACAATGTTTTCATTACTAGGTTCTTGGTGGAAACTCCATCCACATCATTGTTCCTTTCAAGAATCCAAACCAGCACACAAGGCACGCACGTAGGACTGGTGGTGCTCGGTCCAAACCACGTCAATGGAAGCAAAATGAAGGGACCAGCACTCAAAGGCAACAATTTAAAATATTTTTATTAGATTGTAAAAACAACCTAATATTAAATGCACAAACCAGTTTCGGCTAACACTGCCTTTCTCAATGTGACTTATCCAAGAGATGTAAATTCAGCCCATAATGCATCCAGCTAATCCATTTATATTCACTTCTTAAAGTGGTATATTCCATATTCATTCAGTGGTGCTTACTGCTTAACTGAACACAGTACAACCATATTATACAAATAGATTCACCAAAATTGACATATTATTTACAATAATGTATAGCTTAAATATTAATATTACAATCAACCTATAAATTGTATTCATTAATATGGTGAAATCCATTTTAGGCAACAAATATTAAGCATAATATGATTAATGTGAATTGTGTTTTATTATTGAAAAACCATAATATTTCCAAAAAATTGGAATTGTAAGTACATGTTCTAAAACAGATGGTTATGTACCTCTTTTAAATAATGGTAGGGTACTGGAGATTATTATTGAGAGTACTATAAATGAATGAAGGAAATATTAGTATATCTGGAGTACAATGCCAGATTTGACTCAATGTAGCACCGCTATAAATATAGCTTGTATGACATTTATCCTTCATGTACATGATATTCATTAAGTCCAGGTTTAAAAAGGGCCCCAAGTGTAGTGATCCATCTTTGTTCCATATTATTTAGTCTATTGTGCCAACCCATTTTGAAATTCCTATGTGATTGTATTCTGTCTATGATAATGAACTGAAACGAAGCTGTAGTATGTTGTCTAGTATGTTTGTATAAGGCATTGGTTATACGCCTATTTCGAATGGCGCTTAAGTGCTCGCTGATTCTAATCCTCATTGGCCTAGAAGTCTGGCCTACGTAGAAAGCAGAGCAAGAGCATTGTGCCAAATATGTCACCCAGTCTGAACTGCAGTTGCCAAAGATTTTGATGTTAAAAATTTTTGGTGTATTTTTGCTGGTAAATTCTTTTGTTTTCCGGATATGTTGGCATAGACTACAGTGTCCACATGGGTAACAACCAACCAATGTGTCTCCAAACAATGTGGTTTGGTGTTGTATACCAGGAAAGTAACGTTTATAATGTGCAAAGTTCGACTGGATGGTCCGTCCTCTCCGATAGGAAAATGAACAATTTTCTGGGAGAATATCTCTAAGAAATGAATTGGACTGTAAAGTACCCCAATGTTTGTCAACAATTTGTCTGAACCATTTGGTATTATTGCCATATGTAGTAATCAGCCTAATCGGTTGTTTGGCTGACTGAAGCCCTTCTGTAGATTTATTATATTGAAGCAAATCCTCCCGACTTTTTTGGTCAGTTTGTGCAGCTGTTTGGTTGAGTCGGTTTATGTTATATCCTCTGTCTATAAATCTGGCAGTTAATTCACTAGTTTTTTTGTAATATTCTGTATTGGATGAACAAATCCTTTTGAGGCGCATATATTGTGATTTGGGAATGTTGGTAATGATGTGGCGGGGATGAGAACTTGTTGCATGCAGAATCGTGTTATATTGTGGAAATTTCCGATATATTGTTGTTGATAAAGTATGATCCGCAAGTCTGTTGATTAAAACATCCAAAAACACAATTTCTGTATATCCAATGTTGATGGTAAATTCTATATCCCATGGATTTTTGTTGAGATATGCCACAAACTTGGTAAGAACATCCTGGCTACCCCGCCACACCAACCAGCAGTCATCTAAATATCTCCGCCATATGTCCATATGTTCCAAATAGATGTTTCACTCACTGTCATAAATAAAATGTAATTCCAAATATCCCATGAAGAGATCGGCATAAATGGGAGCAAAGGAAGCTCCCATTGCTGTACCCTTAATTTGCCAAAAGGGAATCCCTTCAAAATAAAATATGTTTTTTTGTAGAACAAATTTGGTTAGTTGAATGAGAAAATTGTTGAATCCAGTTGGATATAATTTTGCTTCTGTTAGCCAGTATGTTACAGCCTGAATGCCAGCTGAATGTGGGATGCTTGTATATAAAGATGTTACATCTAACGTGCACAAAAGCCAATTTTCCTCCAATTGAGAATCTTCAATGATGTTAAGGAATTGTGTGGTATCTTGAATTCAGGATCTTACCATAGACAATAGTGGTTTAAGATATTCCGTTAGGAAAGCAGACAGTGGCTCAGTTAAAGACCCATGACCTGACACTATGGGTCTTCCAGGAGGGTTGTTTAAATTTTTGTGTGTCTTAGGTATTAAATAAAAAAATTGAGGCATAGGTTCTTGAACCTTTAGTTGATTAACCACCTTTGATGTAATAATTTCTTCTTCTTCCGCTAAATCAAGAAATGAATCTATTTCAGATTTAAAATTGGAAGTAGGATCTATTGCCATCTTAATGTAAAACCTGGAATCAGATAACTGTTTCGTTGCCTCTGCCTTGTATTTAGTATAATCCATGACCACAATGCCACCACCTTTGTCTGCATTAGTTATGACAATGTTTTTGTTTTGTTGTAATTGCTTTAATGCTTCTCGTTTTTGTTTATTTAAATTATTCCGTAAAGTATCCATATTTTTTGAAAAATGTAAATCCCTTAATACACACTCCTTAAATGTAGATACATATTTATCCATTGGGGGCATGAATGAAGATTTGCCAAATTTAAAACCTGTAGATCTTTGAGAATTATTGGTGTCTGAAAAAAATAGCTTTAGGTTAAGATTTCTACAAAAATTGTTAATGTCTTCTACAAATGAATGTTCAGACACTAATGCTGTGGGTACAAAATTTAGTCCTTTATTAAGTACATTGTATTGACATTCTGTTAATTTGACTGATGAGATATTCAAGACATTATTTATTGTGTTGTAACTTGTTTGAGTAGTGTCTGTAAACTGGTTGTTCCTCTTTCTGTGTTTATGTTTGTGCTTCCTGCCTCCTCTACGTGTCTGCCCCCTAAAGGGATAGACTGTTTTCTTTTAGCCACTGGGGACGCCTAGTTGGAGGAAACATCTCCTTTGGTGGTGGATGAGTAATCATCATCCGTGGTGACAAGATTTCTATTCTCTTGTTTTTTTAATATGGGTCTAGGTCGCTTTCTACCTCTAGAAGGTTTAAATGTATCATCATTGAATCTAACATTCTTTATAGTGACAAAAGGTATACCTTGTTCATAATCCCCTAAGTCTCGATTAAATTTGTGTAGTTTCCTTTTCTTAAGATCTGTTTCAATATTCTCTAATTCTTTAGATAATTGTGTTAGCTGATCTTGATAATGAGTGGTCGAAGAAAAAATTTCAACTTCAGAACAGGTTTTATGTAATTCTGGAGTAAGGGTCTCAATATTTCTTTCATAATACTTAATAAGGCAATCTATGAGTAACATTGATGCCTGATGTTGTGCCTTAGACCAGTCTTGTCTTGATTCTTGATCAATATTAGAAACAAGAGGTTGTAACTTAATACGAAGCCCTCTTGGAGTTATGTCCTTGATTTTGTATGCTTTAAATGATTTCAAGTGCCAAATATTGGTTCTAAAAGCCTTCATTTGTCGTTGTAGCTTAGTAAATACCTGTATGCATTTATCCTTTGAAATAATATTACTATCATTCATAGGTGTATGGTCCAAATTGAGCCCAAAGACTTCTAAATTGTCCTTATCTGCAGACAGGCCTTTTAAAAGGCCATTTAAATCCATGTTTGGTATGATGATGTCCAAACTACACTATTGATCCAAATATTATATATAGTTTTTGGTATGTATTTTTGGATATATCCAAGAGTATTTATAATATGTTTTTTATGTTTATTGTCATTAACCCCGACCAAATTATTATTAAATTTTTTATTTTTCTTGGTGCAATATGCACCATGTGGTTGGACACAATCAACCAACCTTAGTCAAAGACTTAATGATTTTAATATTCATATCCTTACAATAAGTGGAGTCAAATTCGATGTAGTCTAATGATCAACCACCGTAAGGATATATGAACCCAGATTTTTATAATATTCAACTTCCCTTACAATCAGTGGAACCACCGTAACTCCAATGGTTATTCTAACAACTGCTTGTTAAAAAATGCCACCGTAAGGGTATTTGTTAGGTCTAATATTGTCTGATCTGGTGACTAAATCACCTAAAATATTTAGTATTTTGAATTAAATTCTCTCATTCTCAATAATAATAAGGTCTGGTTAATTTCAATAATATGTGTTAATAAACAAAATTCAATAATAAGAAGTCAAATTAGGATATGTCCAAAAATTATGATCACATTTGTTGTACAAAAGATGTGTAATGACCACATCTAGAATAGATGTATATTTCGAACAACATCATTGCAAACACAGAACTATATATTGTTGGCATTAGTGACCTATATGTTCAACGCCTATGGTTTAATCCCAATCAAATTAGGACACCTGGTTTTTATATCAAAAATAAATGAAACGTAATCAAATTATGAAAAATAGAAAAGTATAAAGAAAGATTCGTGACTTATGTTGTTTCTTTTCCTTTATTGAAATAATATATGCTACAACTAGGCTCCTAGATATACATCCTATTTTGCCCTTACTCCAGTACCACATAAATTCTGTGTATACTATGTCAACTATAGTATTGATTATTATAACCTCCCTGTGATCTTACTAAGTTATGAAAAAGAAACCACCTATGATCTTGAGGTGTTATCCCCCTTGTTTCTGTATTGATTTAAGTGTTCTATGCCCAACATCCTAGTTATAGTGGGGACACCTATATTTATTAGTGTTACACCCAACCATACAGTCTTAGTTAGTGTTGAGGTAAAGTAATTCCTTGTTCCTAACCAAAAATGTTGGCTATTCTTTGTGACCATGAATTGCACAAAATGCAAAATTATGGTTTGACAAGAAGTCACAAACTGCCATTTACATTTAGACACTAATAAACATTGCTGGACCCCCACCAATTATTATGGGAAAATGGTGGACAATGAACTTAAGATGTTATAACAATAAAGCTCTCCATTCATCTTAAATAATATTAAATAATGTTTGTAGTATAGATTACCAAAACATGAAACCAAAGAATGTGAAAATTCTCAAACACCAGTCTATATGTGTTGACAAAACCAAACAGGTGGTATATTATCAGTACAATGTGATGCTAAATCATCAAGCTGACATCCATCTATCAAACATATTCATGTGTAATACCTCATCGTCCTAAACACATGTTAATATCATGCCCATTATGAGCGCAAGGTCCAAATGAACTTTATACTTGGATACGGTATTAGTAAGAATATATGCAAAAACAAATGTTATTATTGCAATATTATTCTATTATGAACTTTATGCTTAGATACAGTATTCGTAAGAATATATGCAAAAACCAATGCTATTATTGCAATATTATTCCAGTTTTAACTGAGTTAAAAATCCAGAAAAAAAGTGTCATGCATTCTTACAATCCTCTACCTAATATTTGGTGAAAGACAGAATAAAGGGTTTTATAAACGTTTGCCTCTATTAATTGCGAATCTTCCTGGCGACCTGTTTCTACTTCACATTTATATTGTTGTAAAGTCCAGGTATAACACCAATGTATGTGGCAAACAATATTTCTAATCAAAAACGAAACAGTTTACAGATGAACTGAAGTTCAAAGTAACACTTGCTTCTGGTCAAAAACAGTCTTAATTAGCCCCAAACATGAGCTGTTAATCTTTCACGCCAAATTTGCAAACCCTTTTTAAACCTGGACTTAATGAATATCATGTACATGAAGGATAAATGTCATACAAGCTATATTTATAGCGGTGCTACATTGAGTCAAATCTGGCATTGTACTCCAGATATACTAATATTTCCTTCATTCATTTATAGTACTCTCAATAATAATCTCCAGTACCCTACCATTATTTAAAAGAGGTACATAACCATCTGTTTTAGAACATGTACTTACAATTCCAATTTTTTGGAAATATTATGGTTTTTCAATAATAAAACACAATTCACATTAATCATATTATGCTTAATATTTGTTGCCTAAAATGGATTTCACCATATTAATGAATACAATTTATAGGTTGATTGTAATATTAATATTTAAGCTATACATTATTGTAAATAATATGTCAATTTTGGTGAATCTATTTGTATAATATGGTTGTACTGTGTTCAGTTAAGCAGTAAGCACCACTGAATGAATATGGAATATACCACTTTAAGAAGTGAATATAAATGGATTAGCTGGATGCATTATGGGCTGAATTTACATCTCTTGGATAAGTCACATTGAGAAAGGCAGTGTTAGCCGAAACCGGTTTGTGCATTTAATATTAGGTTGTTTTTACAATCTAATAAAAATATTTTAAATTGTTGCCTTTGAGTGCTGGTCCCTTCATTTTGCTTCCTTTCAAGAATAGCCTTCAAATTAGCACTATTCTTATATACAAACCTAGGCTGTTCACCCAAACAATTCAGCATACCAAATGCGCCGAAGACAGTGTTCCAGTGACTAGAAATATAGTTTTTTTTAAGGAAAAAAAGATCTGTTATATTACAACACAAATGCTTGTGATAGATTAACTACTGGAATGTCCTTTGCATTATTACAAACAACCTTCTTTGAATGCAAAAGAGGAATATACCTCATATTCCTACTGTCACCCACCCATTTCAATGTTTTATCAAGTAAATCCTGAGGGTACCCACAATCCCTGAACATCTCACTCAGTTTCCAAGCCTCCTCATTAAAAATCATGTCACTGCAAACCAATCTACTTAATCTAGTGTGCTGTCCCTTTACTATGTTCCTCTTTTGTGACCTAAGGTGCTGGCTATCATAATGCAAATAAGCATTAGAAAATGTGTCCTTGTGATAAATATTAGATTCAAATTTCCCCAAAGTGAAGTTTTTATACAAAGTAATATCCAAATAATTAATAGAATGGGTATGTCTGATACATGAACTCAAAAAAATCAGTACAGTTAGTCATGTTCTTAATAAAATCATCCAATTCTTTGGTGTTCCTTCTCCACAAAATAAAAATATCCAAAAAGCACAAGCATGTTACTATCTTAGAATTAAAAGGTGAAGCCAACACAGCAGATGTTTCCCAATACCATAAAACCATATTTGCAATGTTCAGAGCTGTTGCTGCTCCCATCGCCATGCCTTGCACTGCTTAAAACACTCACCCTCTTAGTATACAAAATTATTACTGCAACAGTTTCCATACATTGATGTATTAAATGGATGTCATCATTGTTCAGTTTTGTACCTGCTACCATGGCCTATTAAAAGTATTCTAGCTCCAACTCATGTGGTATTGCTAAAAATAAATCCTTAATGTCCATTGTTACTAATAAGTCATCAGCACAAGAAGGAATGTTAGCTATTGTCTCCAAAAAGTGCCATTAATCTTTCAACAAATGTTTCTTATCAACCCCAACATTCTTTAAATTAAAATCAACAAATTTCACAAAAGTACCAGAACTTTGCACCCCCTGATGCTACAATTGGTCTAAGTGGGGGATATGTAATGTGTGTGTGTGTCTTTCGACTTTTCCTGGTTAGGGGTCTCCACAGCGGAATTCCGGTCCACTAGTGGGGGATCTGTAGTAGACTTATTAATTTTAGGTATCCCAAAAATAGCCGGGATCCTAGGACTTTTTACCAAGAAGAACTCCCTAACCTTTGGAGGCAGATCACATGATACAAAAATATCCTCCAATTCCAAATCAGTGGCATGATATGCTACGTTGACTTCATTGCTAGAAACATCTATAAAATACTCCCCATCTGTGAACTATTAAATATCCGACCAAGCAAAAATCATGCATTGTGTTAGTCAGATATCACAATATAGCTGCCACAAAAAATCGTTTCCCTTGCGTTAACAAATGGACTTCATCCTAAGTACCTGTACCCAGAGTTGGACTAGGATATTCTATGCCTCTCTACTTTTTAAAATTGGCCATTTTTTCATTAAGGTATTTGCTCCAAAAGAGTTTTGTTCCTGCTGACCTGATTCTCCTTTCTCTTTGTGGTTTGTGAAGAATAAGTCTTTACACCTGTTTGAGCTATGCTTTCTCAGAGGGCCGTAAATTCCTTACTAACAGTCAGTTAATCCAGCTTGAGTAAAGCCGTTCCATACTTCCTTAAATTAAGAAATTCTAGGGCCCTACTCACAGTCTATATTTTTCTCCTGGCAAGCGTAACTCTATCTGATGTTCATTATCCTTTCTGCAAATGAAAGTAGCAGTTCCTCTAATAACTGACTCCACCATTACTAATATATCGCTTTTGGGCTGATCTAAAGAATCTCTGACTTCTGAGTCTATAATGTCTGCTCTGTCAGTTTTTGCAAAAGAATGATATTCATAATCATTAGTATTATTAATCCTACTGTTTTCATTGCTTATTTCATTTGCAAGCATACGGTTTTCATCTAGTTGTCTTTGTACTTCCATAGTCTGAGGCATGTTGTCAGCTTCAGTCTTTCTCTTTTTCATTACAGTAAATGTCTTTTAATCCTTCCAAGTTCAGTTTAGATTTCTTCCTTTTAGCTAGACGTTGCCTCTATTTTTTTTTCTAACTTCTCTAATGGAAAAATGTAATTTTCTGTAGACTGATTTTTTTGTGATTGAAGGAATACATGCAGTGTTCATTGCAATCTGTGTGTTACATAACAAAGCAATGTCCTTTTCAGTATATATTATTTGCATTACAGACATTAATCAATTTATTTTTCTTTATTTCTTGTCATTCATTGTGAACGTCTCCCTTTCTTTTTTATTTTCTTCTACATGGTCCGAGTCCTCTGATTTTTGAATACTTGTATTCCGAATTCCAAAGTTGTCGTCAGTACAATCATGTTTGATAAGGGTTGAGTGATCTTTGCTGGTAGAGGACAGTTCCTTTCTTAAATCTTTTCCATTTGCATTTTGCCTAATACTATATATTTAATAGACCAGTCATTAGTATATGTAACAACAGTTGTCCAAGCCATGCCAATTGCAGAAGTGAAATTATCTTTGGTAAATCTAACTTTGCTGTTAATAATAGTAAGCAAATCAGCCATGTTTTGACATGAGGAGCTCAAGTTTCCAATGTTATCAGCTGTTACCTTGTATATACACAGCACCCTGGGCAAGATAATTGTGCTCTAGTAAATTGTTAACAGGATACTTATTTAAAGTATTAATTATAGGTTCAAGGTCAATACTAGGCTAACTGCCCTTGTGGGCGGTTATAAGTCTAGCTAATTACTGCATGTGAGTATCAAACCCTGCACCTTGTGTCTGTAAGGTAAACACGTTAACCATTATGCCAACTTCCCACCCTTAGCTACATTCTTTGCTACAAACAAGTAAAGATTTTTAAACAAAACAAAAAATTTAAATAACTGTATTTTGAGTTATATTTTATTTTTTCCACTGGTTTTCAATGTTTGTAGGAAGAAAGTGATATCTTGTAGACAAAAGATTTGCTTTAATTAATATTTAGTTGTTTTACCTCCAATTTTCACTGTTTTTTTTTAGAAATGGATGGGTTTTAGACAGGCAAACTCTAGACATCCCAAGGGGGCTAGTCAGCTATAAATTCACACAGACAGACAAAACAACCCAGAGTTTATCTGAAACAATCCTGTGTTGGTTTGCAATTTATTGATCTTTACTATTAAAAAGAGGCGTAACTGCGAGTGAGGAATGCCAGCATTTGTACAACTTTCACAACTGATTTGGTCAGAGCAACAACTTTATTCCACTTAATTTAATATTTAGATGTATATTGTTTTATGATTTTTTTCATAGAAGTTGATTTAAAATCTCTTTGAATTCCTTGGTAACTGATATTTGTTTTTTTTTTCGATGTACAAAACCAGCTGGATGAGAACTGTATGCTTGCAAATTTAAAACTCAGTGAAAACAGTGGGATTAGTAAGATTAATGGTAGTGAAGATCATTCCTTTGTAACAATTTATAGAGCTGATGTTACTGAATTAGAAGATTGTTCAGATCTAGTCAGAAAAGATATTCTTGCAATTGGAGATATATTTGATAGAGGAACTGATAGCTATGTCTACAGATAAGATAATGCACATCAAATAGTGTTATGCTTGCCAGAAAGAAAAGTAAAAGACGTATGAAAGGCCTTAGAATGCCTTAATGTTAGGATGCAGGGATCTGTTTTATTCACATTGGTATAAATGATCTCCTCCACAATGACTCTTTGACTGCTATTAGGGAACATACAGCCCTCTTAGCAAGGCTTGTACACGTGTTAGGAGGTACTTTTCTCAAATCACGTATAGAAAGGAGAGTGGGGTCACTGTGACAGAAACATTTTTTGGGTAAATACCTATATGAAAAAAAATGCCCTATTTTAAATAAATGGAAATGTGTAGAGCATCCGAGCCTAATTTTGGGGATATATGTATTTAGATAGCATGGAGTGCACTTGTCAATATCCGGGAAGATAATTTTTGCAGCCAATATTTGAAAAATGCAAGGCAGGATTTTTGCTAGATCTGAAATTTAATATTTCACAGATAGCAATATTTTGTGCATCTCTGATGGTTGTTATTGCTAAAAGCATTAATAACACAGTTCTTTTTTTACTGGAAAAATTGCGATCTCCCCACAAGATTGACGTTGTTATTATTTTTGAAACATGCTTAAAGAACAATTACTGGAAAATCAGTTTTGTCAGGATGTACTTTTCTTTACTGTAACAAACATTCTAACAAAAAATCAAGTGGAGGTGTTATGAGAGGGATTAAAGATTGTTATGACATCTGTGCTTATTACATGCTCAGTGATAACACCAATACTATAGATTGTGTAACTGTGACAATAAAGACAACCCTGGAACAAATAACAATTGTTGGAGTGTATAGACCACCAAAGTCAAACGTTGATGACCTAGAGGAATTCATGCATTTTTTGCATGAAACACAGGGAGGAAGCATAATAGTCATTGGGGACTTAAATTTACTAGAAACAGGCAGGCATAATATTGATTTAACAAAAATTAGCAAGGAAATTATTCAGAACGTATGTTCAAGAACAACAATTGCTTCATACTGTAAGAAAGACTACCAGGGAATGGAACATTTCAGTCATTGTTTTGTGTTACAAAGGAAATCACTATTATTTCATGACAAGTTCTACCACCATTGATGTGCAGTGATCCTTGGGTTATAAAAGTTAATTTATTGCTAGATAATTCTTCCAAACTGAAATTTAATCCAGTGGACAGACGATTAATAACAGATTATCGGGAGGCAAAACAGTTACTATGTAAAACGGATTGGAGTGATGCATTCAGTGGACAAACTGCAGAACGAATGAGGAAAGTATAGAAGGAGAAATTGTTTGAATGAAAAATAAATCTAAACATTTTTAAGACCAGGATCTAGGCACACGACATCAGGAGATCAGGAGGATATCCAAATTTAAATTCACATTGCTACATTTACTGACCTTAATCAAACTCCTATCTGATATTCATCCCAACCCTGGACCTAACATCAATAACACCCATACTTCACAATCTCCATCCTCCACTTCCCTTACTTGACTAACTCAAACCTCTCTTACTGCCTACTTAACTCTATATTTCCCAAAAAGTATAACTCTGACCTTCTTATTACTAACTTTAACCTTAGAAGCATTGCCAACAAAGTTACTGAATTCCATTCAACTCTAACTCTCTACTCTCCTCATATAGCAGTCATTACTGAAACCTGGCTATATCCACATATAAATGACAATGAAATCTTAACTAAAGGTTACAGCATCTTTAGACACAACAGGTTAAACAAATGTGGTGCAGGGATAGCTATTATATTTAAGGACTCACTCAAACTGATCCTACTAAACTGCTCCCTTCCTAACTCTAAAGTATTAACTTCATGCTTGGAAATTAGTCCCTACAAAACAATAATAATAACTGCTACATTTCTAACCCTGGACAAAACTTATCTATCACAGAAAACTTCCTTTATTGGACATCATCTAACTTTAACCAGGAGACAATAATACTAGGTGATTTTAATCTTGACTGATTTACATGTTCCTCTAATAACCCAACTAACTTTATTAATCTTTATAACTTCTCTCAAATTATTAATTCTCCCACTTGCATAGACATACTAAAATGCAATCAGCATTAGACTAGATTCTAACTAATAAGCCTAACCTTAGTTACCAAGCAGACTGCCTTCCAGATTCACTTAGTGATCACTCACCCACCTTTCTTCTCAGCAAACGAATGCAGAAACCTAATAACATCATATTCAAGTGTATTTGCTGGAAAAAAAAATTATCCCCCTCTATATTTAACTCTATGCTACAGCAGTGTGATTGGTTACCTTTAAAACATCTCCAGTTAGATATTGTTGTACAATACTTTAACAAAACAGTTCTTGACATTCTGAATAATGTAGCTCCTATTATAAAGATATGCACCAAAAACCAAACAACTACCTTGGCTAAATAAAGCCACAAAATTACTTCTAAAAGATAAGGATAGAGCGTGGTCACAATACCAAAGTACCAAAAACAAAGGTTCTTTCATTGTGTATCAGCAGCTAACAAATCAGGCTAAGAAACAAATAAAACATGACAAAAAATATACTTTCAAATATGCCAACAAAAACACCAGGACATTCCCCAAAAATTCTGGAAATGTATAAATGACGTCCTAAACCCAGGAAAACCTTTGACCCCAGCACCAGCAACTAGCAGTATCACTGACTGTATAGCAACTCAGTTTAATACTCATTTCATTAATTCAATAGCGTCCCTCATAAGTAATAACTCATCCTTACCCAGTATTCTATATTAAACCCATTCCTGCCAGTTACATAAAAAAATCTTCTTAACAAACTAAAACCTAGTTTTCTTGCTGCTGATTGTCTCCCAAATTAATTTGTAAAACTGGCTTCTGTCACTATCTCCTATCCAACATCTATTTTAATCAGCCGCTCTGTCTCAGAACAGTATGCCCTCTACATCACATATTATCCCCCTACACAAAGGTGGTCCCTCTACTGACTTCTCTAACTACTAACCCATTGCCATTCTCTCTTCATTAGCCAAGATCCTAGAAAAATGCATTCAACAACTCCTTGACCGCTGCCTTAGTAACAACCTTTTATCCAAATCACAACACAGTGTCCATTCTAAACACAGTACTAACACGGCTCTACTTAGTTTCTCTAATACTGCAATCCTCCTCAAAGGTAAAGGTCAACTAGTCTCCTCTGTCTTCCTTGATATGCCCAAAGCTTTCTATATGGCATCGCATCAAATTCTTCTAAACAAGCTTGCTGAATGTAACCTCAGCCTTACATCCCTTAACTGGTTTCATAGCTACCCTTCCAAATGGCAGCCGTCTACCAAATGGGAAAAAAACGTTCCCCATTCTACCAGTCTCTGTT
The DNA here is from genome assembly GCF_019279795.1 of Protopterus annectens. Taxonomy (NCBI): domain Eukaryota; kingdom Metazoa; phylum Chordata; order Ceratodontiformes; family Protopteridae; genus Protopterus; species Protopterus annectens. The sequence continues at coordinate 90,778,133 of NC_056730.1, read as the reverse complement.
GGAGTACACCAAGGATCCATACTTGGACCCCTACTCTTTATCTTATTTACCAATAACCTCATTTCCTCTACCCAACTTGCTTCCATCATTCAATATACTGATGACACCTCTCTTATCTGTTCTTCCCCTACATTTCAGGAACTCAAAAATCTCTACAAGATATTGAAAGCTATCTCTCCAACTACCAGCTTATACTTAACCCTAACAAAACTAAGCTGATGTTTTTTTGGTTTCAATAAAACCATAAATATTACACCCCCTATCTCCATCTTCTCCTCTAATGGTACAAAAATTGAACCAGTTAGTCAAACTAAATTACTTGGTATAACAATAGATGATTGTCTAAAATTTGATAAATACATATACCTGACAATTAAAAAAGTTCACTGCAAACTTGGCTCACTATACAGGGCTAAACCTTTTCTAACTAACAACACCAGACTAGCTACTGCCAGATCTCACCTATTATCCATCCTCCTTTACTGCTCCCAAATCTTTACCAACTTGCGCAAAATTGACTTAAACAACCTAGAAAGCTGCTATAAGAAAACAGCTAAATTTGCCATTAATTTACACCATAAGTCTCACCACTGTTAAGCCCTTCATCAACTAAAATGGATTGAACTACTTAGCCTATTATCTCTCAATCAACTTACCACTGTTCATGATATAATCTACAAACCCAACAATTGTCTTACTCTCATTGATTTAGTTCAGCATAACTCTAGTACTAGACCCCTTAGATCATCTGACAAATTAATTCTAAAGATAACTAAATCTAATAAATTCTATGGAGACTCACTCTACTCAAGCAAAATAGCCAAAACCTGGAACTGTCTCTCCCAACACATTCTAAAAAGCCCAGATATTCACACGTTCAAACTATTACTAAACACTGGCTATGCTCTTGTACAGTCCCAGGATAATTCTTAATATCTTCTGTTACCCTACATATAACAGAATATATACTCTTTCACCTTTATTTCTCCTGCTCTTATGAATTGCTCTTCTTTGTACTTCTACTGTATAAAAACACTTATTTCATTCTAATTCACTTATTTCATTCTAATTTTTGCATTTCTTGCAAATTATTATTGTAAGTTCTGTAACATAAAACATATATTATGTTAATTATTTAATTTGAATTTCACTATGTATTAATCCAATCCATTAATTATTGTATTTACTCTCTTGTACCATGCACTAATGTTTTTTCTATGTGCATTTTTTGTTTGGAGATTTTTTTTCCCCGGGTCTCTGCTGAAAACAGGCTACCTGGCCCAGTTGGACACTACTCAGTTAACAAAATAAATACATAAAATAAATATATATATATATACATATATATATATACACATACACACACACACATATATATATATATATATATATATATATATATATATATATATATATATATATATATATATTTTTTTTTTTTTCATGAGAACAAGATACTTGATTAAGGTGAGTGACAAAAAATATAAGGAAATGGAAAAGAGGTTGAACTATGACTTTGAAAACTGAAACAAGCTGGACAGACACACTGAACATAGTGTGAGACAAGATCAAGAAAAAATTTGAATTTGAAGAAATTTTATATAAAGATATTGAGCATAAAAGGAAACCTTTTTATAGATATATAAGATGTAGTATTAGTAAAGCCATACTAATTTATAAACCATGTATAGATTCTAAACTTTATTTTCAGACAAAACAGATTAACAATATATTTATAGGTTGGTTCCAGAAAGGGGGTGACAAATTGTACTAGTGACATCTAGGCAACCTCAGATACTGAAATCAAATTAGATTATATTGAAAAAGAACTATACAAACTGGATGCAACCAAACCACATGGAGGAGAAGGAATTAATAATAATGACCTGAGAACACTTTGGGATGAACATACCATACCAATATATTTGTTATTTACGAGGTTATATAAACATGTGAAGATTCCTCAGGACTTGAAACATGCACTTGTTAAACCTGTCTTTAAGGAAAAAGTGAGTAGGACAAACCCAGAGTCATACTGACCCATACGTTTACTTTCATGTTCTGGAAAAACAATGGAGACGGTTATATTGGATAGGTTATTGTGAGAATTGGAAAGGTTGGGACTTGAAACCATATATCAGCATGGATATGTTATAAATAGATTTATCTCACCTATAACATGATGTTCTATAACAATATAATAACTGCTTTGAATGAAAATTTGTGCTGTGATATAATTTATACAGATTTAACCTCAGCATTTGACAGGCTCATACACAAAATGCTGATTAATAAATTAGTACAACTAGGTATTGATGTATTCTTGATAAGATAGTCTGTATGCAGATGTCTTGAAAATGAGTAAACTTGTTATATGTGTTACAGAAAGGGCAGGCTGACAAAAGAACTTGACTAAATTGACCATTTGGGCACAGGAGAATAATATGTATGGTGAATAATACATCAAAAACTAAGCATATGAGATTTGGGAGACAAACTGAAAGCTGAATATTTAATACTGCATGCAGTGACTGAAACGGTAGAATTATTTAAGGACCTGGGCAGATGAGTAGATCTTGTTTTCAGTTTTTTTAATCATATCAACCAATTGATTAATGAGAGTTATAGAACTATAAGTTGTATAAAAAGATTTATATAAAGTCTAGGAAACCACATGATGGTCATTGCTAGATATATTAGACCCAAACTTGAGTTTGTAATAACAATATGGAAACCTTATAAGAAAATAAGCATGAATAAACTGGAAAGAGTACAATGGAAAAATACCAATGGAATCAGTGGATGTGAAAATGTAAATTTATTATGAACGACTAAAATATTTGAGCTTGTACCATATTGCATATAAATAATTAATAAGGCACCATATTCAGGTATATAGGGCATTTACTGACAACTACCTCTGGGAATGTTTGAGGCTATCAATAAGTACTAGTGAATCATCAGACAACCTATGTAGAAGATTCTATAGGAAAGAGAAGTGTACTAATTGGTTCTCTGACAGAGCAGTTGATGCATGGAACAGATTACCAAATTATATTAAAACAAGCACCAGTTTAGATATTTTAAGAATAGCTTGGACACTTCTCATGGGAACAGCTGTTTTGGTGTATTGGGTGGCTAGAAAGGCATTATTGCCCATCTGTGAAATATTTGTATGATCTTGTTATAACAGTAAAAATCAGAGGTAAAAAATAAAATATAAATCAAAACAAACCCATCATCTACTAAGCAGTTGCACAATAAATCACAAACCATCATTGGGTAGTTTCATATAAGCTATAGAGTATCCTATCTACAATCATTGTGAGTTTATAGCTGCCTAGGCACCTTTGGATGGCTAGAGTTTTCCCTTCTTCAGTTTATTCCTTTCCTCTAACAAACTGTGAAATCAGGGTAAAGAATAAAATCTAAATCAAAATTAGTTTTCTGTTACCAAACAGTATTACAATGAATCATTAACAGGCACTGGATGGTTTCAGATAAGCTCTGTTCAGAACCAAATAAGCTTTTCTTATTAGCAGTGTAGCCAAACATTAGATGAAATGTTATTAAATCTCTTTTTTAGACCATTTATTTTTAAATAAAGTGGTAGACCCCTTGAAGGTAACCAATGTGTGTGTGTGTGTGTGTGTGTGTGGGGGGGGGGGGGTGGTGTGTATGTGTGTGTTTGACTGTGTGGGGGAGCATAATGTGATTGTTTCACCAAATATCAAAACTAAAATATTGAGCCACAAAGAATGAAACCACATTACACTGAAATAAAAACAACATATAAGGTATTTTTTTCAGGTACTTACTTCCTTGCATCCCCCAGACTTAAGTATACCAGCTTCACAACAGTGCAAACTTGAAGAAGGGAGGAATTTCCCTAAGAACAGAGATTACTCTCAATGTAGAAAAACAACAGCACTAGAAAAGATTCCCAACACCAAACAGACACTTTGTTTTAAACAGACTTACACAGAATAACCCTAACCAGCAAACACCAACAACCTAGCCAACATCAAGAAACAAACTAAATCCAAAAAAGCACAATGTTCAACTGAACCTTATCACGTCAGTTGCCCTGCTAGACAGGGGTCCAGGGAAGTAAATATTGCAGGAAGAAATATCCAGGGAATTGTTATGGCTAGGCTTGTAGAGGCCCTTGGGCCAATAGCCTAGTACCGACCTATGAACCTATAATAGAAAACAACACAAATAACATAATTTCACCTTACCAACATTCACTCAGTGATACCAACCAGAGAAATATTTTATCATCTGTACATTCATCCAAACCCATTAAATATATATGAATTTTCAACTTCTTTCCCCTGGTCAACATGTCTTTCACCTAAACCACATCATAAGCATTACCCTTCTTACTTTTACCAACAACATCAACCAAAATAAAAGTCTTAGCAGGTCTATCAACTCTTGTATTTCTAGATGTATCAAAAGCCATTAACACTATTTTACAGTACAAATTATTATAAAAACATTCCACTGTCGATCTACCCTTCAGTGGTTTCACGGCTTTCCATCTGGCAAGTTTCAAATGGTTAAATGCCAGTCAGAATTCTTATCCTTCCTTCTGATTAATGTAATATACATGGATCCAGTTTAAGTCAGTTAGCTTTTAATATATTCATCAATGACTTATGCATAGCGTCCAAACACACTTTCCTAATTCAATCTGCATACATTTCTGCACTCATATGTTCCATCCCAAATTTAACACATTTCCATTGGATTACCCAAGCATTCTTTACATCCATTGAATGCTGGATATATAACTCTTAGCTGCTATTGAATACCCATCCAAAAACAAAATGGACAACCCTCAGTTGCCACTGGACCCCCAACAAAAAAATCCTCTTCTTTTCCAAGGTATGTACTGAAGATACAACAAAATTCTCAATCACTTCTTTTCAACATAAAACTAATAGTAGTCATAACAGATGACAACATGAACTTCAATGTTCATATGCAGCAAGTCATCAAAAACACATCAGAAATTTGGAACACTATATATGGCTAAGAAGTATCTCACAGACAGTAGCAAAACACTCTGGCCTCTACCTATCTGCTGCCATTACTCCTCCATGCTGTTCCTATTCTGTTAATCTCCAGATGGCTTAAAAGAACAAACTAAAACAATAATACAATAACATTACAAAATTTGTTGCTAACCAAGCACAAAGGACCCACCGTTTTACATCACTTAATCATCTCAATTGGTTTCAATTACCCAACAGGGTACAGGACGTTTTGACCCCACCGATTCTCCCCTGACCATTTTGACCTTGGATGGTTGGACCCAAAAACAGATTAGAAAAAGTAAAAACAAAATGTAAAGACAAGTTTAAAAACTACATTTAAATTAAAATAGTGAACAACAACATAATAAATAAAATAAAATGATGCATGGAAGCTACGGACTATAAAAGTAGTACTGATAACATCCAGATTGCCAGAATTGTTATAGTCTGTAGTTTCCATTCAATGTTATAGGTTTAAAATATAATGTTTAAAAGGTAAGGTTAAGTAATACACAAGTAACAAATAATGCAATGAAAACAAAAAACAACTTAAAAAAATAAACTTAAATAAAAGTATGAGGAGCGATGTATTAAATAAAGCAAAATGATGAACATAAACTACAGACAGAAAAGGTACTGCTGAGAACATTCAGATTGCTCAGCCAACCATACTATACAAAAAAAGAAAGAAAATACAGACATAAAACTAAATAAAAAAGATTAAAAACACTATCAAATATAAAAATAATGTAAAGGAGCATAAAAGACTATAACAACAGTATTATAAAGAAAGATGTATTAGGAAATGCCTTCCAAACATGAACAGACAACAATCGTAAAAACAATACATAAGATAAACCATGTAAAAAATGCACATGTAATGAACATAATAATACATTAAAATAAAGCAGTAAAATATTCAATTTACGAAAAAATATATCCTGCAGAGAATTTAAAAAGAGGCAGAAGTCTGTACAACACTTTTTTAAGTAAAGCGCTTAAACAAATAATGACTGTAAGAAAAAAGCCATAGAAAAGCTATCTTAAATAGTATTAAACATACCATGTAACTCCATGAAACAGAAAAATCTTCATCAAAAAAGTGATGAATTATTTAAATACAGGAGAGCGAGAAAAAAGGTGAAAATGAATCACATGTAAAAAAAAGAATTAGAAACAATTTAAGATATTTCTCTGCTGCCACCTATTAGATGCTAGTAAGAAAACAGTTTAAAAAAAAAAAAAAAAAAAAAAAAAAAAAGGAAAGACATGAAAGAAAAAAAAGAAGTAAGGCTCGAGCAGAGAATCAGTTAAAAATTTTAAAAATTACCTAAAAAAGAAATTGAGAAAAAATAAGTTATAATGGATATCTCTACTGCTTTGTGAAATACAACCACTATCAGACAATAAGATTTTGGGGATCTATATTATATTCTCGAAAGCTGACAATGACGAATCCGACATTGTTGACACAAGAATAGCGAAAATGTAGAATATCGAAGTGGTAAACAGAAATCTCCGTAAGGGGAGATTTCCATTTACTTCAATGTAGTGTGGTCTCAGAGTTGATATATTTAAGTATTGGGTGGGTGTGGGGGGGTGCAAGGGGGCTTGCCCCCCTGCCTACACCCTTTAGATTTTCTTTTTTTTTTATTTCTTTTTTATGAACATTCAAAATTTTAATAGTTCGATCAATAAAGGTTGACCTTTTAGTGATTTGAGCTATTAAACTTTTGATGTTCTAATATAGACACGATTTTGAAGATCTGACAAAAGAACATCCTTGAACTGTAAATCCAGACTTCATACAAGTGTATTTACAAATGAGGTAATCAGTATGTTACATGAACACAGTCATGCAAGTGACATGTCAGAAATAGAAGTTTAGAAGATAAAAACAACCATTAAACAAAGGGCTGAAGATACAATGGAAATTCCAGCAATGATCATTAACACTGCAACAGAAAGGACTTCAGAAGCAATGAAAAGTAAACTGCCAAATAGTGATGCCATGAAAAAAATAATCAAAAGAAGAAGAGAGAACATTAATAAATCTGCTGCACAACCCATGAGAACTTTCTTCTATACAACTCCAGAGAAGGAGATAACAAAATAATGTAAATATTTGGACAAGGAACAGCAAATACATGGAGCCATCTAATAAAAACACTATTTGTAGATGGAACATTCAAAATAGCAGCAAAACTATTTTCACAGGTATACATAATAATGAGTGAGCGAAGCGGATTCATTATAACAATTGCTTACTGTCTATTACCAGACAAGCAAAAAGAAACCTATAAAAGGATGTTTCAAGAAATAAAGGACATTTGACCAAACCTCTTACCAAATTCAATATCGATAGACTATGAAGTAGCCTTATTAAATGTTATTAAAACAATATATCCAACAACAGAATTCCACAGACGCTTTTTCCACCTGGTAAAAAACATGAAAAAGATGATATCACATGAAGAACATCTAGGGCAGTATAATACAGAAAGTGAATTTCCACTACAAGCAAGAATGATTCCAACACTCGCTTTCATACCACCTGATGAGCTAGAGAATGCCATAGAAGATTTAGCAGACTACATACCAGAAGCACTGCAAGCAGTTCTAAACTGGTTTGAAGATAAATATACTGGACAATCAAATTGCAGAGGAATAAGAAAAAAATCTGATATTTCCACCTAAAATTTGGTCAGTGTATAAAAGAACCTTAAACGGAGAACACCAAACAAACAACTATGTAGAAGCAACTCACTGAAAAATGCAAACAGAATCTGGAGTAGATCATCCAACAATTTGGCAATTTATAGATGGCATTTGGAAAATTCAATGTAGAAGAGCTCAAGATTACAAGGCATTTATCAGCGGAGCAGAACCACCAAAAAAAAAGAAAAGAAAAATATTAAACAAATGATCAACGACTACTTACATTAGCAACAGAACATGCCAATCGAACAAATTTAGAATACCTATGGGGAGTAACACACAATATCTTAATGGGTTAAAAGAAAGAATTAGAAGGCATATTAACATGAATGCTTGAATAAGACATTAATTTAATTTTAAACAACTTAAAATTTATAATAAAAATGTTAATAATAATAGATAATAGATTGATGAATATAACAACATAACTTCACCCCCCTCTTACTCCCTAAAGAGTCCATCTCAATACTGAAAGAATGCCAAATTCCAGTAATCACAGCCACTCCGGTAAAAACCACAATCTCCAAAGCCAAGAATACAGCATCCATGGGACCAGACAACATCCCAGGCTGTGTACTGCATGAACTACAAAATGAACTGGCACCTCATCTATGTGTCATGTTTAATCATAGCCTCACCTCAGACTTCGTGCCCACAGAGTGGCGCACAGTTACAGTCATCCCACTCCACAATGGGGGATCCACTTTGGATCCTGGAAACTACAGTCTGATGAGCCTGATCTGCAAGGCCATGGAACTTATTATCATGGAACATATAAACAAAGACAATGGCAACCTTCAAACATTGGACCCCACCCTGTTTGGTGTCATGAAGGGATGATCTTGCCTCCTGAAGCTGATTAACTTCTTTGAATCAGTCTCCAGAGCCGTGGACGAGGGTAAGGTGGTTCACACAGCCTACTTGGACCTCGCCAAGGCTTTTGACACTATCCCCCACTTTGGAATCATAGATAAACTTACTAAGCTGGACATTAATCCCTACATCACTTGATGGGTTGCAAACTGACTTACTGACAGAACACACACTGTAAAAGTAGCCGACTCCAAATCCAGCTCCAGACATGTGACAAGTGGTGTACCGCAGGGTTCTGTCCTGGGGCCAGTCTTATTTGGCATCTACTTCTCTGAAGTACAGGCCAACGCTAAGGGACTCTGGCTTACAAAGTCTGCAGATGACTGCAAGCTGGGAGCCATTATTGAATCCCCAAATGATGTGGATATACTACAAAAGGGCCTTACCAAAACAGATGCCTGGTGCCAGAGCCATGGGCTCAAGTTAAATGCCAAAAAATGTATAGTTGTCCCCTTTGGGAAAAACCATGTACTTGTGAACTACCACATAGATGGCAGTACACTAAACACAGAAAGTGTGATAAGAGACCTAGGGACACAGGTGGACAGTGGTCTCCCCTTTGATAGCCACATAGCCACAACAGTTAGAAAATCCTTCTACATGGCACACCTCATCACTAAGAGCTTTTCATCCAGAAAAAATTAGGTCATTGTCCCTCTGTATTCATGCCTCATTAGACCAATTATAGAATACAATGCCTCGTTTAGTATGTACCTCGGAAGACATCTGCAACAACTAGAAAGGCCACAGAAATACCTCACAAAAAGAATCACAGGCCTAAAGCAGATGCCTTTTGCTGTCTAAAGAAACTCCAGCTATACTCTGTCGCATATCGCCTACTCAGAGTCGATCTCTGCCTAACATACAAGGCCATATCAAACCCAGAGTTGCTGGACATGCTACACTTAAAGAATACCCAATCCCTCCAAGCCACATGCTCCAGGGATCTTAACCTTGTCATCATGATGAATAAAACATGCTAGAAGGATAGGTTCCTGACCCAGAGACTCCCCATACTCTGGAATAGGCTGCCCATACATGTCAGGCAAAGAGCCTTAATGGGCCTCTTCAAGAGGAACTTTGATGATTGGATATAGGAAATTCACCCCGGGGATCACATCAGTAGCCTTGCTAGACAGGGGTCCAGGAAAGTAAATATTTGTGGGAAGCAATAGCCCGGAAATTGTTATGGCTAGGCTTGTATAGGCCCTAGGGCCAGTAGCCTAGTACCTACCTATGAACCTATGAACCTATAAATTAAAAAAAAATGTGTTTAATTTCACATAAAGAATATGTTAAAGCATAAAACCTGTTTATTAATTATATGCTAACAGTTTATGTATTAAATTTATACAAACCAATGAAATGATTAAATAAATTAACAATAACATTATAAAAATAAAATATATTTAAAATCAAAAAGTATCAGTTTATTTATTGTATAACTAATAAAATAATGAAAATGAACTTATTAAAATATATTTGGGGTCAAATAATCTGGGGTTAAACTGTCCACTAAGGACTCCCACAGATAATAAATATACATTTAATCAGGAAAGTGTATAAAATTGATTTGAGGTCCAACCATCTGGGGTGAACCGTCCTGCTTCCACCCAACTACCTCACTTATGCTCAGTAATCATAACTCTCACTCACTAATCATAACTCACACCAAATTCCACAAATCAGAAAAAACGCCTATCGTTAAAATATATCATTCAGTAGTATTCTCCAGCCAGAACCCTTTACTTAAAGCATAAACTACACTTCAGAACACACAAGTCACACATTTCAACTGATAATGCCTTATGCTCCATCTAAATCACTAAAATCTGTGATGCCATCCCTCTGCCACCAAGACTTAGCAGTAATCTTCATACATTCAAAGCTGAGCTAAAACAGTTCCTTGAAGACTGCAGGATCAGTTCTTCTCATCTCTTGGTTAAACTATTACACCTTTCATACATTTATTGTACTGCTTTACCTCCAGACGGACTCAATACATTTTAAGCACATAATATCTGTGACAAACAACAACTTGGGTACATTGTGTATATAATGTCTTTAGTTATTTTACCGTCTTATTTCTCCACACAAGTTATTTTACTACTGAGTACCGTGAATGCACACAATCATTTTGATAAACATACAGATACACTGTATCACATCTTCTTAATCTAACTAGTTTCACAGCTAAAATACATCTCAACTATAACTATAACTAACCATTACTGTTCTTCATGAGAATATTCCTTTCAGATAGTCTATATCTGATTATCTATTGCTAATGCACCAACTCACACTTAATTAATATAATAACTCAAATAATGTATCATATTATTGTACTGTTTGCAAACTATGATGTGTTAAGTTGTGCTAATGTATCATATTTCTATTTTGCTACCTTATGCATATCATAAAATGTTAAGTTGTACCAATGATTCAATTAATGTGCTTTCTGTTTGACTACACCTCTTTGTTTGCTAATATATATACATATTAAAAACTATGTGTGTAACATTTATGTTCAGGCCTCAACTATAAATTAGTTGTCATGCCCAAGCAGACTTTCCTGCTAAATAAATGCATATAAAAATGCACACATTATATATTTATTTATGTGAAAATTAAAATAAAGTGGGTTCTTTCAAACAAAACAAAGTATTACATCTATTTAAATGCTTAGACTTTTACTGCTGTTTTGGTATCCTTCTCTGGATTCTTATAACAGAAACAGTTTTAGACTTCTTCTTCAAGGCCTTCCCCTACTGTGATTGAGTCTATCTCTCCCAGACCCACTTATCTGGACAATAGGTCCCTTTCCACAAAGAATGAATGCTGTCCGATTGCACTTGTCTCAAGTCTTTTTTACACTACATTCAATAGTTCATCTAACAAAGCTGAAATTACAGACAGGTATCCTTATTCCCTAGAATAATATGTACATCTTAACAGATCCACAGATTGCATGTTAAAGAGACGTCAATCTAGTCACACTGATAGTTATCTGATAGTTATAAAAAACGCTATACACACACACACACACACACACATATATATATCTATATCTATATATATATATATATATATATATATATATATATATATATATATAGATGTGTGTGTGTTTGTTATGTATATCTTAGTTACACATGTAAGTACACATTTTTCTGCAACTTGAACTATTTAAAATGGTAAGAATTACATTTTATGCTGCAGTTCACCTCTCTCAGTTGAAACCATCAGCTTCATACCTGTTGGATAAGATGTATGATTGAGGCAGGCCACATGCAATGTAGTGCATCAAGCCTGGCCTATATTAGAATTAAAACTTAGATGGCTGCAAATGTAAGGTCCACCAACAAAGATTTGCCTTCCTATTCTGTTGCTGATTATTTATTTAATTATTTTTATTTTTACATTTATTAACCGGGTTAGTCCGACTGGACCCAGAGAGCCCTTTATGGATGTAAGGGTAGGGCAGGAGTTGAGGCTATTTAGGATTATTTGATGTCATCATGCTAGGGGAAAGTAGCCCATTAATTCAATGAACTCCCTGTCTAACAGATTGTACCTTACAAAATCAAATGCCTGCTTCATGTCAAGGCATTCTCTTTTGATTGCAGTATACTTATTATATGCTTTGCTTAGTTTTTACCTGAGAAAATGTACTGGATGCTTGTGACAGTATTAAACCCATCTTTGATGCATCCATATAGACTAAAATGATTTATTAAAGTTAGAAGAGCCTAATACAAGCTATGGACATAATGCTTTTGCTAACTGTCTAAAAGGAGTATATACTTCCATTGATCACTTTATTATTTTAAGAGGCAATTTCCCCTTGGTCAGGCTTGTTAGGGAGCATGCTATTATTGCAAAATGAAGCACAGACTACCTATAATAACCTTTTAGGCCTCCAAACACCCTGATTTTTTTACTTTCGGTTTTATATCAGTGTATTACTGTTTTTACATTTTCTTCTAAGGGTTTAGCAGTTTCTTTTTCTGTAAAATATCTGAGATATATAACCTCTGTCTTGTGTTCATCATTTATGGAAACTTTGAAGGTTATTCCTGCTAGCCTCACAGATTCTAGTTACAGCCTTTATCATCGATAGATGTCCATCCCAGTCTTCAGAGTGTATAATAATTAAAAAACATTGTCTAGGTTAGATATAGCTTAACAATATCAGTAACCAAAAACAGCTCACATAGTGATTGGAGCCAGAAAGATGGTACAAAGGCAGCAAAATAAAATAGGCTTATTCAGCCCAAATCAGGGGCTAGGATCCACCATATTACATATGTACAAAGGTCATTGGATGACATTTGCCATTATGACTCAGTCATAGTCCATGTGGGAGTAAATGACCTGAGATGTACCTCCCTAGTCTACATAAAGAGAGACATCAGAGAGCTGTCGGAATACGTGTCTCAGGCTCGTATAAGCCTAGCATTCAGCAACATTTTACCTTCTTCAAGGATGATGCCACAATATGAAATAAAGATGACTGACTTTAATAATTGGCTTAGTTTCTGGTGTTATTCTAAGGGGGTGTAATATTTGTCAGCATGGAAGGAGATGGTCAACAGACCACACTGCTTTGCCAGGGATGGTCTGCACTTCTCCCATCTAGGCTTTTGAATATTAGCTAAAACATTGTCTTCCCCAATAGTGCCTTTTTCAGGCAATGCCAAACTGTAAGTACTTCTAACATAGCAAATCAAAACCAAGAAAATATACAGGTATTACTGCTCAGTGCTAGGAGTCTAAACAAAAAAAAAACTCCACTCCCTGGAAGCTCTCTTTAGCCTAGAGAATGTTGACGTCTATGTGGTCACTGAGACATGCTGCAGGATTCATGAAACCTCCGTGTAAGAGTTAGCAAGTGTTACACGGAGGCTGCAGTTAAACGGGGTGATGTCAGCATGCCATGCATATTCATGAGGGCATGCTGAATCCCACCCTAGGCTAACACGGTCCGTGTAGCAAAGTAGGGGGCGTATCCGCATGGCGAGTCCTGCAAAGGGACACGCCCCAGAAGAATCACAGTCCCGAAAGGGAACTCCCACGAGCGAGTCCACGGAAATGTCAAGAAACACAACACCACACATGCCCCCACAGACTATAAACCCAACTATAATGTAAAATGTAAAAATTAACAGTTTAAGTTTTTTTTATAATTTCAAAAATGTTTGCCCGTAATAGCGCTCGTTTGCGCGGGTGTGCCCTTCACTCAGCCACAGTTAGCAGTCATTGAAAAAGCATATAAGATCTAAATATGCGAATTACACCAAGTAGCAATAGTGTAGCGGTAGAGACATCGGCCAAAGAGGAGGCAGTCACGGTTCAAGCCCCAACAACATCATTTTTTATTTTTAGTGAAATAAGCACGAAACAATCCCCTGACATATATGTACATATATATATAACTATAATTTAAGTAAAATGCAATGAAATGGGTCATGTAGTTTGAAGAAATCTGATACAATAAAAAAAAATTTATAAGTGCCCATAGCTGAGCAGCGCTCTAAAAAGCTGAGTATGATTGCCCGCAGGTGTGCAGTGGTTTAACAGGTATAATATGAGTGCCCGGAGTTGAGCAGTGCTTTAACACGCTGAAACTGTGTGCCCGTAGTTGAGCAACATTTCTCATAACATAATATGTGTGCTCATAGCCAAATAACGCGTTAACCAGCGTAACCCGTTTGCGTGGAGCTGCGCAACATAACAACCAGCTTACCGGCGGGCAACGTTGAGCAACCTGTATCAAAGCCGCCTTTACACAGACACACCCCCTAGCCTGTCTAGACAGTAGTAAAATAAAAAAAAAAGCAATGCCCAGGATAGTATGCATCATAATCAAAGTACTGAACCACTAAGCCATGATAGCTGTACTGAAAAATGTAGTATTAGCATATATATAGGAATGAATGGAAATAGAAGCATGACAAAGCAGGTTTTTTTAAGCTGATACAATTCCAAAATGGTCAATCACAGATAAGTGTGGGAAAAATGGCATATATAAGCCTTATAGCCGGGAATACACCACATAACTGATTGTGGAACCTATTTGCAGTCAGGATGGCAGGTGTAGGAGAGGGTAGTCACTTCCGAGCACAGAGGTGGGGTGTTGAGGAGTCCAAATATATGGTTTGGCTCCTAGTCCATGATCATGAGGCTCAACTCATGCAGGGCCAGGTTCTGTGTGGAGCGTACAAGGCAGAGTCATGGAACCGGATGGCACATGATCTCACCAGTGCCACAGGCATAGCAAGGACTGGTGAACAGGTCCGTCACCACCATGCGGACCTGAAGAGACAAAAGCAGGACCAACTGAACCATTGGATCCAGGAGGCCAGGCAAATGCCCAACGCCCCACTGCTGAGTAAATATCCATGTAATTACGTATGTAAGGAATTATCCTAGCTAATATTATGGAGATGTATGTTCCACTATTACTTCATTTATATTACAGCTGCAGGTGTGCATTCTGCGAATCGGTGAGCCTATGGTGATAGGCTGGAGCGGTTGCACCACCAGGCAGGTTAGTAATTATTTTTCTGTAATTGTTATACAATATAAGTGACAGCTTGTAAAAGAGTTCAGTGTAGTTACATATTAATAAAGTTCAAATATCACTAGAAGAAAGATTCTGCTAGTACTGTATGATTACATAAGTGATGCAGCCTGTAATCCAGAAATAAAAATTAAACAAGTCTGAAATAGAGATTTCCCACCTGTATTGTAATATCAGATAACCTGCTGCAGCCTGAAAATTAGTGGTAAACAAGCTAAAGACAATAGACATGTGTCAAATGCATCCCCTTTGAAAATCTGCCATATGAAACAAGTGAGTCTGTTGGAAGAGATTGTTGTAACCAAGTATGACATGTTAATAATGCCTAGAATAAAGTACCATCTTGAATTGTAAAAATAAAACAAGTGAGAGTGTGAGAAAGAGGTATGAATCGACCAAGAAAGCTGTTATAACTTCTGAATCAAGTATACTGCAGTCAGTACATAATGAAATGAATGAGACAGCCACAACCAAACAGTGAAATGTTTGAAATAAAGCACTGAAGCTGGAATGTGTCTGTCCCACAATCTGGATATGTTGCTGTACCCTTGCAATATGGAGATAGTATGGTTGTATGAAATAATGAACATCCACAGTTGTCTAGAGCCATATAAATCAAATGTAGCAGGATGCTGTACCTGAACACAGCCAGATATGAACGTGTATGAATAAAAATGCAATGTATATTAATGTAGCAGTAATAGTCCCATCACCAACATTCCTAAGGTTACATATAGAAAACTGTACTAAGACCTGTAGGGTATATATATCTGCAGCTACTAGAGATGTACAGCATATGTATATGTAGTTGAAGTTGTTAATGAAATATTTCTTCACCCTACCCTATATTCACAAATAATGCCATTTCACAACAAACTGGGTATGTGTATTCACAATTAATTCCTATGGACATTTGTCCTGTTGGTTCAAACATATTTGCACATACTTTGATGCATGTGCCCTGTTCACATATCCAAACCTGATGGCCTGTTGCCATCAATCAACCCTGCATGCTGTTGAATTGTGTACTGTTGTTCAAAATATGCATGTGTTATGCTTGCTGTTCAATGTTTGAAATTCTTGGGTGTTTGGTTAATGGGAATACTGATGCATGCTGTTACAACTAATTTTGAATGGTATTGTTTGTTACTAACCCAAAATGTCATAAAATATTGCTAAACATAGGACAACAGGGAAGGCGGGTTCCAGTGGACCCATCTCTCCCACCTCAGCTGGCGAGTGCACCTGGCACTAGTGCCCAGGCCGGAACCTCCTCCAGTGGCCCTGTGCCACCTTCGGGTGGAAGCGCTGCAGGGGATGGGGCTCGTCCCCCCTCTGCAAGTGTGGCCGGAGGAGACCGTCCACTCACCCTCCAAAGTGTCCGGTCTGTGGTGCGTAGCGTGATCAGGCATTCTGTGCTTGAACCCCTACGCCAGCTTGAGGCTCGGGTGGCGCAACTCACGGGTGTGCCTGCTGCCCGTCCTACACAGCCCCCAGCACAGCCCCATCCTGGGCTGTGAAGGCACAGTGGCAACTGCCCATGGGTGGGGATCTCAGTTCCACTGTTGCCATCTGTGGGCTCATGGGCTCGCGATATCCAAACATCCGTCCCCATCAATTGTGTTTCCCCCCACGTGTCATACTCCACCCCTGTATGCATCTTGTTTGTCTTGTCTGTTAACCTCCCCTACCTACCTCCCCAAATATACCTACTTCCTGTAGCTCACATTCCACTCTCACCTGAAAAAAAATAAAAAAGGGCACTCTGTTCCCGCAAAAAAATTACGCCCCATACATAGCTGCCCATTTTGCAGACATGTCTGCTGGACATGTGAACTGGTAATTACAATTGGCTGTACAACATATTTTGTTGTCCTCACCCCTCTCTCAGGGGTGGAAGGTTTCAAATTTCACACCAAATTACACACATATGCACAGCTGTTGCTGATAAAGAAATGGGCAGTTATGGGCATTTCCTACATCCTTCCTGCAAATCCCGAGCTTGTTTTCCTACTGTCCTACCCTCTTTGTGCCCCCTTTTTCACCACTTTCCTATCTCACCATTTTCTTTTCTTTCAAAGAAATTAGCATGGGTGTGCATGAGACTAAGCACTTTTAAGCAGTTGTACGCGGGTGCGCGCTTAGCTAAGCGTGAGTGCGCGTAGCTAAGCGACAGTGCGCATGTGTGAGTTCCGCGCAAACCAGCGCTAACCCGCTTACAACTGCTTAAAAGTGCCTTAGTCACTCTGAATGACAAGGCCTGTAGTCTGCTCAGCAGCAAAATAAAATTCCTCTGTCAGTCTCGAACCCAGGAAACACTAGTCTGTATGACTTACCACTAAGCCATGATTGATATACAAGAGCTTTGTGCTGAAAACAATATATCATGAAATAGTAGGACTGAATGTAAAGGGAATATGGGAAGGCTATTACACAATGTTTTTCTTGTATCTTTACTGGCAATTCTTGTGGATTTGTATAACATTACTGTGAGAAGAGAAACAGCCATGCTAGTCGGTAGCTAGTAGGTAATAATGTGACAGTAGCACCTTGCAAACCACACACACTATCAGAGCATGATAAACACTGCCATATTTGAATAGGTAAGAGGCCAGACCTCGCAACTGTGACTGATTTACAGGGATGTCCCTGATTAGAAAACAAATGTTAACTGTGCCCCACTAACTCCCTGTGAAATGTACTAACAGTAGGCAGAAAGGTGTGGAATCCCACATAATGGTAACTGTCAATTACTGAAAGTATGCACTACTTGCATGTCATAAATGGTGTAGTAATACATATGCTCAAAATACCCCACAGTCACAACTGCAGAATATCAGAAATATATCACGGGTGTATCCCACTGATATGTACCATTCCCTGAGGCTGATAAAAGATACACCTGAGAGTATCTGAGGCCTGCAAGTGTCACAAACTCACAGGCATATCATTCTGTCTGCTGTCACACACTCTGTGGATAGCTGTAGAATAGCTTCCACAAGCACACCCACGCATAGGTGTACAACCCACAAATATCAAAGGATGTAGCCAACTAATAAAATAAGGACAGTATAGCAGTTTACAAGCGCTGCATGTGCCTGCTATCCTTAACTGTTAGCACAAAGTACAAGGCCCCACTACTGCTCAGCAGCAAAATAAAATACCCTTGTAGGTGTCAAGCCCCACACCTTGGCCAGACCAGACTGCATGCAGTACCACCAAACCACAACAAACATATAAGGAATCGCTGCTGAAAGAAATATAGCAAGAATTACAAGGAGTGAATGTAAATGGAAAATAGGAAAGCCATAGCAACACATTCCAGTAAAGACACCTAGCAGGTATTCAAGGAGTGAATGTAAAGGCCAAATAGTGAAGCCATAGCAACAAATTGCAAGAGCCACTGCTGTATACCAGTTACTCCACAAGTCCCACAGGAAAGAACATACTCCCATTTAAACAGTATTAGTATTATTAGGTGTCAGTTAACATACACACTGAGAAGAATAAACTGGAGGAAGCAATAGTCAGGTTTCAGTACAACATGCATTTCAGTGCCTACAAGACAGCCTGAAATATGAGAGACATACCAACCTTTACACTCACAGAACAGTGTCCACAGCATACCAGCATGGTCCCCACCTTGAAAATCTGAAAGGGCTATGCCTACCTAACCTAACATTTTATAGCACTGTCCTGAAATCACAGTGAGAACTGCAATTACCGCACAGCAGGCTGCATGTAATTAGTAAATGCTGGCTAACAATTGGTGCAGAGGCCATCACATGCACATGTACATATACCTATGGCTTGCACCTGTCACCCCTGGGCTTTCGGATATTGGCAAAGGCTCTTGCTACCCCCATAGTGCCTTTTTTAGGCAAGGCTCAAAAGACAAAACCACCTCCATGGGTATCACAAGGGATAGGAAACTAATAGTAATGCTACACAACGCCAGCGGTGTAAATCTCAAGATGCATGCACTGGAAACTGTCCTTAGCATGGAGAACATCAATATCTGTGCAGTAACAGAATCCTGGTTCAAGGCTCCCGAGAGCACCCCTGCACTGCCAGGTTATACCTCATACCATGCTTGTCGGCCTCAAAACTTGCAATGAACCAGAACAGGAGGGGGGAGTATCAATATTAGTCAAAGATACACACACCTCCAGGTTGCTGGCACAGCACGAAGCATCAGAGACTATCCATGTGCAACTAACAGTGGGTAAAACTGCCTTACAGTTCATAGCCTGGCACACACAACCCTCCCAAACCCAGGAACCCCACTTGGCCTTCCTGAGAACACTGGAAATATGAAGGTCTCTCCAAACATCATTATACTGGTGGACTGCAACTACCCAAACATAGACTGGGAGCATTACTCTAGCTCCAACACCCTAGCTCAAAGGTTCCTAGCATTTATACACTCAAATGCTATGGAACAACTTGTTACCACTCCCACAAGAGGGGGAAACATACAGGACCTGTTCATCACCAACATGGGGACTCTATGCTCTAGACCAGAAGTGTACCCCTCACTGGTAAGATCAGACCATAAACTAATCTCATTGGATATTCACATCCCAACCCCACCCCCTGCTTACAAAACCACAGTGTAAAACTTCTCTACAGCAAATTCCACACCCCTCAAAACCGAGGTGGAATCCTTCAAAGCCCCCGGGCCTGTGGAAAATACGGCCCAGACCACAGAATCCTTTATAAACTCATTCTATGAACACCTTCAGGAATGCATGGATCATGCAATCCCAAATAAAAACACGACCCAATCCTACAAAGGCAGACATCCTGTCTGGTGTACCACAGCCATAAACAAACTAAACAATAGAAGGAGGAAGCTACTACATGAGAGAGGAAAATCCCAAAAAGGGGAGGCATCTCTGTTCAGTGTTAGCAAAATACTACGGGCACTCATAAAATCATCTAAGGCCAGCTTCGAGAGATTAAATGCACAGGACACTAAGGATAATCACAAGGCTTTCTTTAGTTATGTTAGGAACCTGGGTGGGAATTCCCAGATATGCTCAGAATTAGTCCAAAATGACAAAAAACTACACTGAACCCACCGATATTGCCAACATCCTAGCTGACAGGTTCAGCGCAAACTTCTCCCCCCTCCCCACCAGAAGGGCAAATATCTATCCCAGCAGAGTGCTGCCCCCCTGACATCGCAGATGCTCAGGTAAGAGCCGCCCTCTCCAAAGCAAATAACACAGCATCAATGGGACCAGACGGTGTCCCGGGCTGCATCCTACATGAACTCCAAGATGAGCTAAATCCAAACATAAAACTACTGTTCAATCTCAGCCTTACCACAGGTTATGTACCCAAAGAGTGGCGTACAGCAACAGTGGTCCCTCTCCACAAAGGTGGTGCCTCAACGGATCCTGGAAACTATCGCCCCATAAGCCTGACTAGCTTGGTCTGCAAAGCTATGGAAAGGATCATCATGGACCTCATACATACAGATATTGGGGACCTACAGACACTGGATCCTACCCAGTTTGACTTTAAGGGCAGATCCTGCCTCTTATACCTGGTTGATTTCTTTGAAACAGTCACCAAGGCCATTACCTGGACCTCGCAAAAGGCTTCGATACAATACCCCGCTCGGGCATTATAGATAAGCTCACCAGCTTAAATATACACCCCTATTTCACTAGATAGGTTGCAAACTGGCTCAAGGACAGAACCCACATGGTTAGAATTGCTGGAGCCATGTCAGACTCCAAACCAGTTACAAGTGGCGTCCCACAAGGCTCAGTCCTGGGACCTCTCCTGTTCGGTATATATGTCTCGGAGGTACAGGCCAACACGGAAGGACTGTGGCTGACCTAGTTCGCAGATGACTGCAAGCTGGGTGCTATAATTGACTCTCCAGCCAACACAACCATCCTCCTAAAGGGCCTCATAGAAACAGACAACTGGTGCCAGAGTCATGGCCTCAAGCTAAATGCCACAAAGTGTATAGTCATTTCCTTTGGCAAAAACAAAGTGGCCACAAATGACCACATAGGTGGTAATCCATTACGTACGGAAGAAGTAATTAGGGACATGGGGACCAAAGTTGATAGCAATCTCTCATTTGATGACCACGTGGCCAAAGTGGTTAGAAAACCATTTTATTTAGCCCACCTAATCATGACAGGATTCACATCTAGATCAGGGGAGGTCATCGTGCCTCTTTACTCATCCCTCATCAGGACCATAATTGAGTACAATGCCCCTTTTGGGATTTACCTTACCAGACACCTGCAGCAGCTGGAAAGACCACAAAAGTACCTCACCAAGAGGATCAAAGGGCTCAAACAGATGCCATATGCTGCCCGGTTAACATAACTCCATACTCAGTGGCATACCGCCTGCTCAGATGCGATCTGTGCCAGACGTATAATGCTATGTCCACCCCGAAAGTAATGGACATGCTGCATCTCAGAAAATCCAACTCCCATCGAGCTTTGCGCTCGAGAGACCTGAACCTCAGCACTGACATCAGTAGGACATGCTGGAGGGACAGATTCATAACCCAGAGGCTCCCTTCACTTTGGAATAAAATCCCAGTCCAGGTTAGGCAGAGTCCCTCATTGACTCTCTTCAAGAGGAATCATGATGAGTGGATGGGGGATCGTAGGTGTAACCCGGGTATCACTTCTGTGTCAATGTTAGACAGAGGCACAGTATACTAACCTCAGAAAAGGGCATAGCATCATTAATCTAAAATGGGTGGTGAAAGCCAAACACACTCTGGCTTGGCTTATAAATGCCCTAGAGCAGATAACCTAGTATGAACCTATGAACCTATGTACCTATACCCACACCCCCAGGTTGTTGCCACAGTGTGACGCATCACAGACTCTCCACATGCAACTAACAGTGGGTTAAACTAACTTCCAGTTCATAGCCTGCTACGGACCACCCTCCTAAAGCCAGGTAACCCACTTGGCCTACTTAAGAATACATGAATATCTGCAGGTGTCTCCAAACAACAATATATTGGGCAGCTTCATTTACCCACACATAGACTGGGAGCATTACTGTAGCTCCAACACCCTAGGTGACAGGTTCCTAGAATCCATACACTCAATTGCTATGGAACAACTCATTACCACTCCCACAAGAGGGGAAAACATGCTGCACCTGATCCTCACCGACATGTGGACTATATGCTCCAGACCAGAAGTGTATCCCTTGCTGGTAAGATGACACCATAGACTACTCTCACTGTATATTCAAATACCAAATGCAGCCCCTGCAAAGCAAACCACAGTCAAAAAGTTGTGTAATGTAAATTCCATGTATTCACATGAGGCTGGCTTCAGACATGGGAACTATTTAAGGTCACAGGTGCATATGTCTATGTGGCACACACATACCTCATGTGTGCATTGACATTACTGATATAATCTATGTCATACAATATTAAGAGCAACATTCCACATGCATGGACAAACTGTGTGACAAAAACACACATGGCATTTGTAGGATTCAAAACCCTACCTATGTTATGACACATGAGAGAGCTGCATTAGCAGAGCGTGCCATTCGCATTACTGGGAGGTTTTCCTTCTCCTGCTATACTTATAGGGTGCTGACATCATCAGTGTTTAGAAAGAGGAATGTGCATCATGTAGTGTGTTCTTCTAGTTGCCAAAAGGGACATTTCTTTTGCACAGAATTGCACACACTAACCCCCCCTCACCCAAACATACACACACTGAGCATTTGCAGGATTCAAACTGCTACTGAACTATGTTATGATACTTGAGAAAGACGCATTAGCAGAGCGCGCTATTCGCATTACTGGGAGGTTGTCCTTCTCCTGCTATACTTATAGGGTGCTGACATCATCAGTGTTTAGAAAGAGGAATGTGCATCATGTAGTGTGTTCTTCTAGTTGCCAAAAGAGACATTTCTTTCACACAGAATTGCACACACACTAACTCCCCTCACCCAAACACACACACTAAGCATCTGCAGGACTCAAACTCCTACTTAACTATGTTATGACACTTGAGAGAGACGCATTAGCAGAGTGCGCTATTTGCATTACTGGAAGGTTTCCCTTCTCCTGCTATACTTATAGGGTGCTGACATCATCAGTGTTTAGAAAGAGGAATGTGCTTCATGTAGTGTGTTCTTCTAATTGCAAAAAGGGACATTTCTTTCACAAAGAATTGAACACATACTAACCCCCCTCACCCAAACACACACACACTGAACATTTGCAGGATTCAAACCCCTACCTAACTATATTATGACACTTGAGAGAAATGCATTAGCAGAGCATGCTATTTGAATTACTAGGTATCTGCTCTTCCCCTGCAGTATTTATAGGGTGCTGACATCATTATTTATAAAGAGGTATGTACATCTATTACTATCTGTCAGTTAGGGGGATAGCATACATATGCATTAACATCTGCCTACTTCAGGGTCAGATATGCACATCAGCACTGCCAGGTTATGTTTTGTACCATGCTTCGTGACCACAGGATCTGTAACACACAACACAACCAATTCAGACCACCCCTCCCATATCCAGGAAACACACTTTGCTTCCCTGGGAACAGTGTAGGATATGAAGGTGTTCACATACACCATTACAGTGGTTAACTTCAGGTACAGGTATATTGTGTGGGGGAACTACTCACGCCTCAACAACATCACCCAACAGCCACTACAATTTGTGAATCCATGTGCTATGGCAGGACCACTCACCACAGCCACAAGGGGGAATACATATCGGACCTGACCATCTGCAACATGGGGACTCTATGTTCCACACCAGAGGTAGACTACCATTGTTAATATCTGACCATACCCAACTTTCCCTGGGCATCCATATCCCATCCCCACCCCCAGGCAAGGAAGTCACTGCAAACAAAGTATTTATCAAAAGCAGACTTTGCACTTGTGAAGACTGGGGTGAAAGACTTCAAAGGACCCATGCTGGGGGATTATACAGACCACTCTGCATAATCCTTGACAATTGCATTCTATGAGCATCTGGAAGGTTTGCATTGATCATGCTATCCCAAATAAACCCAAGACTCCTCCACAACAGGAGACCTGTCTGGTGTACACCAGCCATATATAAGCTGTACAACAGAAGGAGGGAGCTAAGACATTACAGAGCAATATCCCACAGAGGGAGGATGTCTCAACAGTATTGGCATGACACTTCAATCCCTCAAAATCATCACGTCAAAGTGTTGACAGTGAAATTGTCCAGACACTGCAGATAAGGCTCCCCTCAGTCTGTAATTGACACCCAATTACTGTTATAAGTCCTCGCCAACCCTCTTCCAGCAAACACCAGCCACATGGATGTGACATTGCAAATTCAACCCCTGGGATCTCCACTGTGTCCCTGCTTGATGGAGGCACAGCACACTAGCCTTAAATGGTGTCTTCTGTGACCTACTTTACAGAGGCACAGTAGCCTACTGTACTGGGGAGGCAGACGCCAAGCACACTCTGGCTAAGCTTGTATTCCCTAGGGCAAACAGCCTAGTATTGACCTCTACACCCATATGTTTCATTTTCAGATGCACAATATTTGTTGCTGATAAACTGTTTGCAGGTCTTTATTGCCATAGCTTTCCCTGTTTCTATGAACAACTTGTGTATCTGTGGATGATGTTTGAATATGAGAGGGATCCACTATTTAACTTATGTGTCTGTAGTCATTTAACTGTGTGCACTGGGCAGATTGCTGTATTGTGGGAGGTTCCTGGATGAACACATACAAATACCAGATATGTGTGGCCAACTGATAAACTGAGACATGGCCTAAGTGTGTGAGCATGCCCAGTTCAGCCTTTCCATGGCTTGTTGCCTGACATATGTCTCATTTATCAAAGTGTGCGAGCATGCCCAGTGTGAGATTTCCATATGTTGAAATCTGCAGTCCACCACATTTGTGGTTGTGTGTGAACTTCAACAATATTTCACATTTATAGTTGTGTGTTGGGAGTCATGTTGTGTACTTACTGCCCAACTGCTTTGTGTCTGAACCCAACAGGGATTATACTGTGCCTGCAGGGTTTCCATGGGATAGTTTGCATGCAGTTGTCAACATCCTTTCATACTGACCAAACACTGTAATATCGTATAGTGTACTGGTTCAGTACTTTCACTGTGGTGGACAGTATCCTGGGTTTCAGTCCTATCACTGCTTTAAATATTCATAGTGAGCATACCAGACTGGTTAAGGGCCAGTTGTGCACATATGACCATGTTGCATTTTGTTCAGATATTGACTACTTAAACCAGGCTTGTCCAACATTGGTAGTGTATTCCGCAACTTGGATGGACATTGACAAACACTAGCTATGTGCCCTAGGCCATTTCTAATGCTAGTCAGAGTGTGTGTTTGTCCTTCAACACACATTGTAACTGGAGTTTGCCATGACATATTTCAAGGTTAGTATACTGTGCCAAATGTCTACCTGGGACATAACAGTGATACCCAGGGTAAACCTACCATCTCCCATCCACTCATCAAGATTCCTCTTGAGGAGAGTCAATAAGGGACTCTCTGGCTAACCTGTACTGGGAATTTACTCGAGTGGAGGGAGCTTCTGGGTTATGGATCAATCACTACAGCATGTCCTATGTATGTCAGTGCTGGGGTTCAGGTCTCTCATGTGCATAGCTCACTGGCATTCAGATTTTACAAGGTGCAGCATGTGCATTGATTCCAGCTTGGACATGGCTTTATACATCAGGCACAGATCGCCTCTGGGCAGGCAGTATGGCACTGTGTGGAGCTGCAGTTTGTTTAATCAGGCAACACATGACATCTGTTAGAGCCCTGTGATCCTCCTGGTGAGGTACTTTTGGGGTCTTTCCAGTTGCTGGAGGTGTCTGCTAAGGTACATCCCACAAGGGCCATTGCACTCAATTGTGAGGCTGATGAAGGATGACTGAAGAGGCACGATGACCTCCCCTGATCTACATCTGACTACCTTCATGATTAGGTGGGTATATGGTATGTTTCTGTAACCACTACAGCCACATGGTTGTCAAATGCACGATATCTGTCAACTTGTGTCCCCAGGTCTCATTACTTCTAAAGTACTTAATGTGTTAACACCTATGTGGTAATTGGTGGGCACTTACTGTTTATCCACAGGGGATGACTATACACTTTTCTGCAATTAGCTTGATGACATGGCTCTGGCACCAGTTGTCTTTTTCTATGTGGCCCTTTTGTAGGATGCTTGTGTCAGCTGGAGGGTCAGATATGGTGCCCAGTTTGTAGTCCTTTGCAAACTTGTTCAGACACAGTCCTTCCATGTTGGCCTGTACCTATGGGAAATATATACCAAACAAGGGAGGTCCCAGGACCGAGCCTTGTGGGATGCCAGTTGTAGCTGGTTTGTAGTCTGACATGGCTGCAGCATTTATGACCATGTCAGTTCTGTCCTTGGGCTGGTTTGCAACCCATCTACTGACATAGGGGTTTATATTTAAGCTGGTGAGCTTATCTATAATGAACATGTGGGGTATTGTATGGAAGGCATTTGCAAGGTCCAGATAGGCTGTGTGGACCACATTCCCCTCATCAATGGCCTTGATGACTGTTTCAAATGAGTCAAACATGTTTAAGGGGCAGAATCTGCCCTTAAGAAAGCCACGCTGGGTAGGGTCCAGTGTCTGTAGGTCCCCAATATTTTTATTTCTGAGGTCCTTGATGATCCTTTCCATAGCTTTGCAGACCAAGCTTGTCAGTATTCTGGGGTGATAGTTTGCAGTATCCATTCAGGCACCACCTTTGTGGAGAGGGACCACTGTTGCTGCACACTGCTCTTTGGATACATATCCTGTGGTAAGGCTGACATTGAGCAGTAGTGTTGTTTGGCATTCCATTCTTCTTGGAGTTCATGTTGGACGCAGCCCAGGACACCATCTCATACCATTGATGCTGTGTGTTTTGCTTTGAAGATGCTGGCTGTTACCTCAGCATCTGCAATGTCAGGGGGCCAGCACTCTGCTGGGATAGATATTTGGCATTTTGGTGGTGGTGGTGGGGATTTTGCACTGAACCTGTCAGGTTGGATGTTGGCAATGTGTGTGGGTTTGGTGTATTGTTTGTAATATTTGAGTAATTCAGAGCATATCTGTGAATTCCCACCAAGGTTCCTACCATCAGTTAAGAAAGCCTTGTGATTATCCTTAGTGTCCTGTACAATTTGTATCTTCATAGGTTCATAGGTTCATACTAGGCTGTCTGCCCTAGGGCATTTCTAAGCCTAGCCAGAGTGTGTGTGGCTTTCGCCACCCCTTGCTATGTGAATATTATGCCCATTTAGGGTTTACTTTACTGTGCCTCTCTCTAGATGTGACACAGTGATGACCCCCAGTGTAAATCTATGATCGCCCATCCACTTGGCAAGATTCCTGTTGAAGAGAGTCAGTGAGGGGCTCTCCCTAACATGGACTGGGATTCTGTTCCAGAGTGTAGGGAGCCTCTGGGTTATGAATCTGTCCCTCCAGCACATCCTATTTATTTATGTGTTGAGGTTGACATCTCTCACTCTCGCAGCTCTGATGGATTTGGATTTTCTGAGGTGGAGCATGTCCATTAATTCTGTATTGGACATGGCCTTATACATCGGGCATACATCACCTCTGAGTAGGCTGTATGTGACTGCATACAGATGGGGTGTCTTCAGCCAGGCAGCATATGACATATGTTTGAGACCCTTTATCCTCTTGGTGCGGTACTTTTGAGGTCTTTCTAACTGCTGCAGTTGTCAGGTAAGGTACATCCCAAATGGGGCATTGTACTCAATTATGGGCCTGATAAGAGAAGAGTATAGGGGCACAATGACCTCTCTTGATGTAGATGTGAATCCTTTCATGATAAGGTGGCCAATATAGAAGGTCTTCCTAGCCACGTTGGCAATGTGAGTGTCACATGAGAGGTTACTGTCCACTTGTGTCCGTAGGTCCCTGATTACTTCTTCCATACGTAATGGATTATCACCTATGTGGTAATTTGTGAGTACCTTGTTTGGTATTTGGAGAGACATTCATACTCTCCAGTGTCTTCAGGAAGGCTGAGTGGGGTTCCTGGGTTTGAGAGTGTGGTCTGTAGTATGCTACAAACTGTACAGTAGTTTTGCCTACAGATAGTTGCACATGGTTGGTCTCCGATGCTTTGTGCATTGTCAGTAACCTGGACATGTGGGTATCTTTGCTGAATATGGATACTCCCCCTCCTTTTGTGGTTTGGTCCAGGTTTTGGGGCCGAAAAGCATAATATGAGGTATAACCTGGTAGTGCTGGGGTGCTCTCAGGAGCCTTGATGCAGGTTTCCATCACTGCACAGACATCAATGTTCTCCATACTGGGGAGGGCCTCGAGAGCGTGCATCTTGAGGTTTAGACTTCTGGCATTGAGCAGCATTACCCTTATGTTTTTTCCACTTATGTTTTCTAGGGAGGTGGGTTTGTCTTTTCAGCCTTGCCTACAAAAGGCACTATGGAGGTGGCAAGAGCCTTAGCCAATATCCAGATGCCCAGGGGTGACAGGTGCAAGCCATCCCTGGCAAAGCAGCATGGCTTGTCAAGCATGTCATCCCAAGCAATCAGACATTGGATCCCCTTGGAATGACACCAGTAATTGAGCGAATTGTTAAAGCTGATCATTCTGCGTTTGTACTGTGGCATCATTCTTGGTGAGGGTAGGATGCTGCTCAGGGTCAGAGTCATACCGGCCTGGGCTACATAATCGGAGAGCTCCTCTATGTCTCTTTTCATGTAGTCCAGGGAGGTATGTCTCAGGTCATTCACATCAGCATGGGCAATGACTGAGTCATATTTGTACTTGCTTTGGAGTGACCTGCGTACTTGTGTTATGTGGTGGATTGTAGCAGCCTACAGACAGCTTACTGTACCCTTTTCCTTGTTCAGTCTGGTGAGCAGGACATCAGTGTGTCTGACTATGGTGTCACCTATTACAAGTGTATCAGGCATGTTGTTTGTCCTTAAGGGCTGTGACTGTTTGGCACACCGACGTTGTGTACTATGTGTTGCATGTGCTATGTTTGGAGGTAGTGGTTGCTTGGGTGTCTCCTTTGGAGGCCTCTGTTGATTTGGTGGATTTTTAATTAGAGCCTCTGGGAATGTTTCTGTGTGTTTATGTCTTTGGTTTGCAGTTGTGATAGGTCTATGTGAGACTGGGTTTGTGGTGTGTGTGGTTACCTTCTCCTCCTGACTAGTTTTGACAGTACTGAGTTGAGAGAGCTCAGCCTCCAGTTTGGATACATGGTTGCATCTCTCACATATATTTGTATTTCTTGATGGGAGGAGGGGGTTGTCTGTGTACATGGGGCAGGTGTAACATTGCCTCAAGATTCACAGATTCAACATGTTGTAGCTGGCCTTAGTTGATTTTATGAGTGGCCATATTTTATTGCCATAATACTGATCAGAGATTACTTCTCTTTTTGGTTTGCTCTATCATGTAGTAGCTTCTTCATTCTCTTGCATGGTTTGGTAATGGCTGGGGTCCACCATGCCAGATGCCTGCGTGTATGGAATTGGGTCTTGGTTTTATTTGGGATTGCATAATCCATGCATTCCTGAAAGTGTTCATAGAATGCATTTATAAAGGGTTCTGAGGTGTGGCCCATATTTTCCACAGGCACAGGGCCTTTAATAGATTCCACATCAGTTTGGAGGAGTGCAACATTTGCTTTACACATGTTTTTCACTGTGGTTTTCTGGCCAGGGACTATGGTCAGGATGTGAATATCCAGTGTGATTACTCTATGGTCTGATCTTACCAGTGAGGTATACACTTCTCATCTGGTCATAGATTACCCATGTTGCTGATTATCACATCCAGTATGCTTACCCCCCTTGTGGGAGTGGTAAGTTGTTCCTGAGCATTTTGGTTTATGAATTCTAGGAACCTTTGCCCTAGGGTGTTGAAGCTAGAATAATGCTCCCAGTCTATGTTTGAGTATTTTCAGTTACCCAATATAATGTTGTTTGGAGAGCTTGATATTTTCATGTGTTCCAACGTAGGCCAAGTGCAGTTCCTGGCATTAGGAGGGTAGTCTGTAGCAGGCTACAAACTGGGAGGCAGTTTTAGCCACTGTTACTTGACCATGGATAGTCCATGCTGCTTCTTGTTGTGGTACCAACATGGGGGTGTGGTTATCCTTGACAATTATTGCTAGTCACCCTCCTTTTGTAGTTTGTTCCATGTTTTGGGGCTGTAAAGCACGGTATGAGGTGTAACCTGGTAGTGTTAGGGTGCTCTTGTGAGCCTTGACCCAGTTTTCTGTTACAGAACAGATATCAACATTCTCCATGCGGAGGGGAGTTTAGACTGCATGCATCTTGCAGTTTAGACTTCTGGCATTGGGTAGCATTACATCTAGGTTCTTATCCTTTGTGATACCTACGGAGGTGGGTTTGTGTTTTGAGCCTTACCTATTCAAGGCACGGTGGGGGTGACAACAGCCTTTGCCAGTATCCAAAAAGCCAGGACTGATAGGTGCACACCATCCCTAGCAGGTGGAGCATCGTGTCTTGCTCAGCATATCATCACAGGCTGGCACGCATTGGATCCCCTTTGACTAACAGCAATACTTAAGCCAATTATTGTAATTGATCATCTCGTCTTCATATTGTGGCATCATGCTTGGTGAGGGTAGAATGTTAGTCAGGGTCATCAATTCATATTCTACATGGTGTTACATTGCTTAACACATGGCAATCATGCCTCAGGTGGTGCTGCAGGGCTGTCTATGTTGGATGCATAGACTACACTCCCTGTACTTGTCTGAAAGCAGGTTGTGTCAACTTAGGCATCCCTTTTACTATATGTGTGAGTCAGAGAGAGGTATCACTTCTAGGGTTCCTACTGAGCCAGTGTATGTGCTATGCGCTGCCGCTTTGCCAAGGCCAAGGCATACTGGGCATGCCTCCTTCTGCCTACTGGGGCAGGCTCAGGTTGTTCCTCCTCCGAGTCACGCTCTGCCTGTGATTGGCTTGGCAATGGTGGAGGGCTGTTTGGCCCAGCCCTATGCTGGTCCTGCTGCAGCTGTTTTCGCAGAATCATATTATGTAGCATAGCACATACCATGACAATTTGGGTACATGTAGTTGGTGGGTACTGCAAGGCTCTATCAGATGTGTCCAGGCACCAGAACCATGACTTGAGCAGCCCAAACACATGCTCGATTACATTTCGTGTTTGTGCGTGTGCCTCATTATGGTGTTCTTGTTCAGGTGTGTGTGCATTTCTGATGGGTGTCATCAGCCACGGCTCCAGTGCGTAACCAGCATCCCCCACTACGTGACCATGTGGGATGTCCCCATTGGCAAATGTCTGGTACAGCTGCGTCAGATGCTAGATATGGGAATCATGGTAGCTTACAGGGCAGCCAGCACACACATTCATTATTATGATCTGGGCATCACACACAACCTGGCAGTTGGAGGGGAAGCCCTTACGGTTAATGTAGGTCCTACCCCGCTCACCAGCTGGTGCTTTGATGCATATATGCGTGCAGTCTATTGCACCCTCTACCTCAGGGTATTCTGCTATTTGCTGGAAGAGACGCATGTTGCTGGCCAATACCTCACGGGAATTGGGGAAATATACATGATCACCGACATGTGCTGACATGACATCCAGGAAATGGTGCAGTACCCTGGATGCTGATGCCTGTGATATCCCCATCATATCACCAGTTGGTCTCTGGAAGGTACCTGTTGCTAGTATTCTTAGGCCAACACATACTTTGGTTTCCACTGGGATGGGTTCTCCTCTGTTGGTTCTGTGTGTGAGGCGTGGCCTGCACAGCTCAACAATTTGCTGTAGGAGGTCTCTGTCCACTCTATAGCGCTCCACTATCTCCAGCTCATGTAACCCCTGATAGGTGACCCTGGGCCTGTACACTCTTCTCCGTATCCTCACTGTGGGTTGTCCAGCAGCATTTGCATAGTTACCACCCTCAGCAAGTTGCATATGTCTCCTTATAACAGCTATGGCAGCCCCTAGCATTTTTGTTCTGTGTGAAGCTTTTTCAGTTTTCACTTCTAATAGCTTACTCCTTTGTTGCAGTGTCTCTTGAGAGAAACATTCTGCACTGTTGTTTGCAGAGTTTTAAGTGCTGTGCTGGGCTACTGTTCTGCCTGTGTAATTGCCTTCTTCTGATTGTTTTCATCTGCTAGCTCTGCCAGTAATCCCTGTTAGCTTCCTACTATTTCTCATGCTTCCTTTTTCCCTTCTGTTTCCTCAGGGGGGAGCGACACGCATACCAGGAAAAACACACTCACAGCGGCTAACACACGTGCACACATGCTTAGACAGACTAGAATCTGTTTATTCGGGTTAAAATGCGCGCACACCAACGCAAACAATCTTACAGGTGTTTAAACGGGCTCCTACATGCGTATTCTGCCTTAAACGCACGCACTCATGCTTACATGTGTGCACTGTAGCTTACTCGTGCCTACCAGTGCGCACATGCGCGCATGCACACCCTGCAAGAAACTTTGGTGTTATCCATAGTGTACACCTTCCATTTTTTGGCTTTCCCATGCCTACTTTTTGACACTCCTCTTTCCATGATGTGTGACTGACATCTTTCACATGCCACTGTGCTCCAATGAGCTGCTTTTCTTTCATACATTCCCCCCTGTGATGTCACCTATCTCCTACTCTGTTACTCCCCCTTATCCTACTCCTACACTGCATGGAATGTACTCATTTCCTATGTAACAGTACGATTCACTATCCTACCACTCATTTACATAGGATTGCCTACTAATGCTTAGTTACATGTCTTACACTCAACTTCCCCCCTTAGCAACCCCTACTCAGTGGCCATGTTGTTTTAGCCTGCTATGCCCTTCCATTGTAAATTCATGCTTTACATAAACCCATGTTTGTGGGTTTAATTTTTTTATTTTTCTGTTTTTTTATAGCGTAGCCCATTTGCGCAGTGCTGCGCTACGTTTAAACACATTTTTATTTTATGTTTGCATCGGGGTACGTTGCCAGTGGCCACATATTTGGCCATTGGCATGCTGCCTGGGACATTTGCAACCCTTATTTGGAGCTGACAAGGCTCCATTGTGTTATTTGCAGAATGGTACTCAGTTATCAACTAAGTACATTTCTGCAGATAACACGGCTCTTACACGGGCAGGTTTCTGCTTCCTGGATCGCGAAATTACCTCATTTGCATGCCTTTTGGCTGCAAGTGAGGTAATTAGCATATCCACGCCCTGTAAGAGCCATTTTAGGTGCTCTCTTACACACACATACAAGGCTGTTCCTGGATCGCGATGGCTGCATGGAGTCTTACACTACTCTTAGACTCCGTGCAAGCCATCGTGAATCCTGCCCATGGTTTAAAGCTGCAGGGAGACAGTGCAAGATTATAATGCCTTCCATACATTTAGGCCAGCTACTTCATAGGTAGGGACTAAAGGTGGAGGTGTCTCTATTTACATCAAAAATAAATATACTTCAAGGCTGATCAAACCGGACAATGCACTTGAGCTGCTCCATGTTCAGATCACCACAGGTAAAATCCAATACCACTTCTTTGCAAGCTATAGGCCCCAGCCCCATGACCCAGGAAAACCATACCATATATTTAAACTTATTAGAAACACTAACCATCCAACCCAATACCACATTCATGGGTGACTTTAATTACCCCCGCTGTTAACTGGGAATCATATACAACACCAAATGTACTTACACAGAGATTCCTGGATTTTGTAAACACAAACTCCCTGGACCATATAGTCAATACACCAACCAGGGGTGCAACCATACTGGATCTGGTCCTCACTAATATGGGAGACTGCTGCACACCCCTACTGTAATGCCTTCCCTGGTAAGGTCAGACCACAAAATGGTCTCCTTTGAAGTAAAAATAAGACCTGGACTCCTAGCAAAGCCTGGAATATTCAGGACTATTTCAAGGCTAACCTCCTGCTATTAATTGAGGACCTGGCAAAATTTCAAGCTACCATAAATCCTGAGAGTACTGCTGCCCATGCATAACTGTTCACAGAAACCCTATACAAGCATGTTAATAGCAGCACAGAGGCAGCTGTACCCACTTGGAAGAAGTACAGAGCTAACTCAAAAAACAAGCCACCCTGGTGGAATCGCAAAATCAATAGGCTGTATAACAGGAGGAAGAAAATCATGGCAAAAATTAGGAGGTGCAGCACCCAGCAGGAAGAAAGCACTTTCATCAAACTAAACAAACACCTCAGAGGACAAATAAAGTCTACAAAGCCAAATTTGAGGTATGTTTGTACTCCCAGGCCAAGGACAACCACAAACCATTCTTTAGCTATGTCCGCAACCTCAAAGACAATACACAATTGTGTGCAGAGCTCATTGTGAATAGATCCACCTATACTGAGCCAAAAGATATAGAAAACCTCCTGGATGACAAATTTGGCTCTGACTTTATCCCTCTCTCTCCCCCTCAACTTTCCCTCAGGAAATATCATCATATATAACTCCCCCTACTATCACTATGGAACAGGTCCTTAATGCTCTCTCTAAGACTAAGAACACTGCATCAATGGGCCAAACAATATCCCTGGATGCCTTTTAAATAGCATGAAACATGACCTATCAGGGCCTCTGGAATTACTATTAAACTGTAGCCTCCAAACAGGCTTCATGCCTTATGAATGGAGAAAGGCAACAGTCATCCCTTTGCACAGAGATGGGCCATCTACAGACCCTGGAAACTACAGACCCATAAGTCTCACTAGTCTTATATATAAAGCCATGAAAATTATCATGGAGATGATCAATAGAGACATAGTAAACCTCCAGACACTGGACCCAACCCAGTTTCATTTCATCAAGGGCAGATCATGCCTACTCAACCTGATGGACTTCTTTGAGAAGGTCACCAAAGCAATGGATAAGGGCAAGATCATTCACACTGCCTACCTTGACCTGGCCAAGGCATTTGACACAATACCCCACTCAGGCATTGTTGACAAACTCAAGAGGTTAGGAACAAACCCGTATGTCACCAGGTGGATAGCCAACTGGCTCACAGATAGGACCCAGGAAGTTAGAATTGGGGAGTCCACCTCTACAAAGAGGCCAGTCATAAGTAGGGTCCATCAGGGATCAGTCCTTGGACTGCCCCTTTTTGGAATTTACTTCTCAGAAGTCAAAGCCAATGTCAGTGGTCTCTGGCTGACTAAATTTGCAGATGATTGCAAATTAGGAGATGTCATTGAATCTCACACTGACACAGATATTCTCCAGGAGGGGCTGACACAGACAAACAACTGTGTTAGAGCCATGGACTAAAACTAAATGCCAAGAAATGCATAATAGTATCCTTTGGGAAGTCATCCATCCCTGGTAACTATCAATATTGACAACACACCCCTTAGAGTTGACCCAGTAGTCAGGGACGTAGGGACACACATAGATAGTAATCTAGCCTTTGATCATCATGTGTCTACAGTGGTGAGGAAATCATTCTATGTTGCTCAACTTATAAACAAAGGTATGGCATCTAAGTGCAAGGAAGTCATTGTTCCACTGTATTCAGCATTCATCAGACCTATCATTGAGTACAATTCCCCCTTTGGTATGTACCTAACCAGGCATATCCAACAATTGGAACATCCACAGAGTTTGCTCAATAAAAGAATACAGGGTGTAAGTAAAATGTCCTATGCAGACCCTCCTCATGGCCCTGTCCCTGTATTCTGTCTTCTACAGGCTTTTGAGGGGAGATCTATGCCTGGCATACAGGGCATTGTCAGACCCCACTCTAATGGACCTTCTGCATATCCACACAATGAACAGCACCAAAATCACCCATTCTAAAGACAATTCTTGCCTGTGGTATAAACAGGACCAGCTGGAGAGATAGGTATGTATCCTAGAGACTACCCCATCTATGGAACAGGCTCCCCATCCATGTGAAGCAGAGTTCCTCCCTAATCCAATTCAAGTGCAGCTTGGACAATTGGATGGGACTCTGGAAAGTCATCCCTGGTTTGACACCTATGTCTCTACTGGACATGGATAAATTGTAAATGGTTCATCTCCCAGGCTCATGCTTACATTTACCAATGGTATCAGAACTTGTCAGAGATTTGGGATGCATGGCGAGGCTTAAAAAAGCACTTGTGGTTGTTAGCCTAGTAAACACCTATGAACCCAAATAAAGGTTTGGTTAAGTGTTTTTACCCTCCACACTCATAAGACTTCTTCAGAGTCAAAAAGTAATTCCTTAAACAAGCATCTCATTTATACTAAATATTAATCATGTGACTAATCAGTACTTAACTCTCTTAAGGTAAAAGGAATCCACAAAATACAAATGCACCAGGTGTCACTGACAAATATTAAAAAACATAAATTGATATACTCAAATTTCTTACAAAAATACAATGTGTCAAATATGGCCTTTCATTAAAAATTAATACAATTGTTAGACCTATTATTCAATTATTAATTTGAAAGGTATGCATAGTATAACTGTTAGAAAATGTAAAGATTAGTGTTAAGAAATAAACAAAGATTATTATAACATTTCTTTTATCAAAAATATATAATTCTGTTTAGACCTTCATAACTTTGCTGTTCTTAACTAAAATACAGGAGCAATAAAATACAGCTATTTAGCCCTGATGGAGATGCAGCATTCAGTCTTAATTACCAAATTAACTCTTTGTATTCTGTGCATGTCTCCCACTGATCACCCCTGTCATCAAGTAAAACTATTTCAATAATTTCAAAGGTGAACTTTATAAATTCTTTAAATTCGAGTGTGCCTATATAAAGCCCTGTTAGTGTTTTTCCTTGATATATCATAATAGTGTTCATAAATTCTTTTACATAACATAATTTCTGTCTTTCCCATATAAAAAAAACTTGGCAGCTCGAGCATACAGCAATGTAAATCACTCCATCTGTCTTACAATTACCTTTTGTAAAATAACTCTTGAAACATGAGGTTTAGTAACAAACCAATTTGTCCAGGGACATCTGCATAAGGGGTAAGATAAATATATTAGTGGCAGCTAACAGGGTAAGAGGATATGAAAGGGTTAAATTGTAATGAGGGATGATTGGGAGGAAATGAGGTATGGGTAGGGAGGGGTTTAAGGGGTTTAGGCAAATGTAACTGGGAAAGGAATCAAATTTTGGTGTGAACTTGCTGGTGTGAGATTACATCCAAGATGACCTGCAGGTACTACGGTCCAGGAAGGCCATGGATTAACAATGGTTGGTATGGGGGATTAAATTACCATATATATAAGTAGTAGTATTATATATTTATATATATATATATATATATATATATATATATATATATATATATATATAGCACAAGTGTGGTAGGTGCAGTTATTAATTTCATAAAGTATTTTTTTTTGTAACTTCAGTTAACTGGTCAGACTTTTTAAGCTGTTTTCGCGGGCCATGAGGCTTGCAGTGCAAGTATGGGTAGCTTGGCTATTGAGGAAGGGGGAGATGGGAAAGGTGGTGGCTGCAGAATGTCGGTTGGCTTTCGGTTAATTTCATACAGTTTTCTGGTGGGAGAGCTTGCTGACTAACAACCTTGGGATCTGGGAACTTTAAAAAAAGAAAAGAAAGATTTCCAGGATACAAGCCATATGCTGGGAGTGCTGAAAGGAATATATTAATGATGATTTTCATCATCCTGTTAGGCTATACAATTGGGGGAAAGCTGATGGGAAGGGAATATGGCTCTTGACAAAAGTAAAGCGGTCGAAGTAAGTCTTTCTTAGTTTAAGTTCACAGATTTACGATTGTAGAGTTTGCTGCCTTTTCAGTTTCTGCAGGGAAGTGCTGTGTTTGTGGTGGTAGTGGATTCATCTTTTGGTACTCCGACAGTTGGGAGAGGTGTAGCTGGCCCAGCAGAGGCCTTTTCATGGGCTGCTGGCTTGCTTGGTGTCACAGCTGTGCTCTGTGCATGCTCAGTGGGGAAACAGCCAGTCGAAGGTTCATATGGATGCAGTCCCTGGTTGTGGACCTTTATCTGGTATAGCATTCCCTTTTTACTTCTGTCAAAAAAAAAAAATCTTCTGCTTCCTGATTAGAGTGAAGGCATATTAAGGTCATAATTCTCAACTGTTCAGTCTGAGCATGGTGGCTATAGTGGGTATATTTGTTCAGTCTATGGTGTGTGCGTGTTTCAATTGATTGATTGAGCAAGTGTCTTTTGCACGCTTTTTAATGTTTGCTTGCTAGTCGGTTTGGGGAGAGACCTTTATTTCCTGGTGTCTGCTTGGGTTGGAGTCATTGGCATGGAGTGGCACACTTCTGATTTGTGCTTTTTACTGTTCCTTGAAAGAGTGGAGAGGGTCGAGGCAAAAGAGGTAAGGGGACCGGGCATACCTCTAGTCTGTCTAGATTGTCGCAGAATGTCCTCATGTGCCTCATTTTTAGTTTATTCTGCATAAAGTTATGGTTTTCTGGAACATCACTAAGGATTGATAGTGACCATACATGAGTTTTGGAAGATGCATGCTAACACAAGTCATTCCAGCAACCTTTTCAGCTTGTTCATAGGTTTATAGGTAGATACTAGGCTATCTACCCAAGGGCATTTATAAGCCTAGCCAGAATGTATCGGCTTTCGCCGCCCCATTGATTAATTAACTGATCCTCTGTCAAGCAGAGCCAATGAAGTGATCCCAGGGGTGTATTTTCTGTTACCCATCCACTTGTCAAGGTTTCTCTTGAAGAGTGTTAGTGAGGGGCTCTGCCTGATATAATTTGGAATTTTGTTCCAAAGCATGGGGAGTCTCTGTGACAGGAATCTATCCCTCCAGTATTTTCTATTTATTGTTGTGGCGAGGTTTAGCTCACTAGAGTGCATGGCTCGCAGTGACTTGGATTTCTTTAGGTGGAGCATGTCCATCAATTCTGAGTTGGACATGGCTTTGTAAGTCAGGCAGAGATCACCTCTGAGTAAGTGATATGCCACCGAGTACAGCCGGAGTTTTTTCAGTCTGGCTGCATAGGACATATGTTTGAGACCAG
Source organism: Protopterus annectens (assembly GCF_019279795.1). Lineage (NCBI taxonomy): Eukaryota > Metazoa > Chordata > Ceratodontiformes > Protopteridae > Protopterus > Protopterus annectens. Next base: position 90,738,839 of record NC_056730.1, on the reverse strand, counting down.
TAATCCTCTTGGTGAGGTACTTTTGTGGTCTTTCCAGCTGTTGGAAGTGTCTTGTGAGGTACATCCCAAATGGGGCATTGTACTCTATGATGGGTCTAATGAGTGACGAGTAGAGGGGCACTATAACCTCTTTATTTCTAGATGCGAACCCTTTAGTAATTAGATGGGCCACATAGAAGGATTTCCTAACTACTTTGGCAATATGATTGTCAAAGGAGAGATTACTATCTACCTGGGTCCCCAGATCTCTTATTACCTCTTCTGTATTAAGGGGGCTGCCACCTATGTGGTAATTCATGGGTGTTTTGCTTTTCTCCAATGGGATGACTATGCATTTTTTGTCATTTAGCTTGAGGCCATGACTTTGACACCAGGTGTCTGTCTCAGTAAGGCCCTTTTGGAGGATGTCTGTGTCAGCCGGAAAGTCAATTATGGCTCCCAGTTTGTAGTCATCGGCAAACGTGGTTAGCCATAGTCCTCCTGTGTTTGCCTGTACTTTTGAGAAGTATATGCTGAACAGTAGGGGTCCTAGGACCGAGCCTTGTGGGACACCACTTGTGACTGGTTTAGAGTCGGACCTGGAGCCTGCTATTCTTACCATGTGAGTTCTGTCTGTAAGCCAGTTGGTAACCCATCTCGTGATGTAGGGGTTTATGTTCAGGCTGATGAATTTTTCTGTAATACCTGAGTGGAGAATGGTGTCGAAAGCCTTGGCGAGGTCAAGGTAGGCTGTGTGAACCACCTTTCCCTCGTCTATGGCCTTGGTGACTGTCTTGAAGAAGTCAGCCAGGTTTAGTAGGCATGATCTGCCCTTAACAAAGCTGAACTGGGTCGGGTCAAGTGTTTGGAGGTTCCCATTGTCTTTGTTAATGAGTTCCATGATGATGCGCTCCATAGCCTTGCAGACCAGGCTAGTCAGGCTTATGGGGCGATAGTTACCAGGGCCAGTTGTGGCCCCTCCTTTGTGGAGAGGAATAACCATTGCTGTGCGCCATTCTATGTAGCCTGTGGAGAGGCTGAGGTTGAACAGCGTGTTTAGGTGGGGAGTTAGTTAGTTCTGTAGTTCATGCAAGATGCAGCCTGGGACACCATCTGGTACCACTGACACTGTGTTTTTGGCTTTTGAAAGGGCTGTTTTCACCTGTGCATCTGTGAGTTTTGGGACACTACACTTTTCCTGTATTGTTGTGGGCCCTTTTGGAGGTGAGAGGGGGGTGAAGTTTGCACTGAATCTATCTGCCAGGATGTTGGCAATATCAGTAGGTTCAGTATATTTTGTGCTATTTTGCACTAGTTCAGTGCATATCTGCGAGTTGCCACTTAGATTCTTAACATAGCTAAAGAAGGCTTTGTAGTTATCTTTTGAATTTTGAATCCTTGGCTATTTTTCTTTCAAAGTTAGCCTTGGATGATTTCATGAGGGACCTCAGTTTCTTACTGATACTGATCAGGGATGTCTTTCCTTCTTGGGATTTGCTTTTTTTTCTCACCTAGTTTCCTCCTTTTATTGTATAGCTTGTTTATTGCAGGGGTCCACCAAACTGGTTTCCTTCTCTTAGAGGAGTGAGTCTTGGTTTTGCTAGGGATGACATGATCCATGCATCCTTGTAGGTGCTTATAGAGTGCATTTGTAAAGGTTTCTGCATCTTGGGCAGGGTTATCCTTTAGCATGGGGGCTGTGAAACTTACCACCTCTGTCTTAAGTAAGGTGAAGTTTGCTTTAGAAAAGTTTTTTACTGTGGTTTTGTTAGTTGGGGGTGGTGGTGGGGTGTGGACATCCAGAGTGATAAGTTTATGGTCTGATCTAACCAGTAACGGGTTGACCTCCAGTGTGGAACACCTGTCGCCCATGTTGTTGATGACCAGGTCCAATATGTTTTCACCTCTGGTAGGGGAGTTTACCAGCTGTTCCAGGGAATTTGAGTTGATGAATTCCAGGAAGTTCTTGGCCTGGGAATTTGTACTCGAGTAGTTTTCCCAGTGAATGGTAGGGTAATTGAAATAGCCCAATATCAGGGTTTTTGGTAGGACCTTCATTTTTTCCAGTGTCTCCAGAAAGGTGGAGTGGTGGTCCTGGGTCATGGAGGGTGATCTGTAGCAGGCCACAATTTGCATTGCAGATATGCCTGATGTTAATTGCACATGGATGATCTCAGAGGTATCATGCTGCGCCACTAACCTGGAGGTGTAGGTATCCTTGATGAATATGGATACACCCCCTCCTTTTGTGTTTTGTTCTGTGTTCTTTGGCCGAAACGTGTGGTATGAGTTGTAGCCCGATAGTGCTGGGGTGCACTCTGGAGCCTTGAACTAGGTTTCAGTTACTGTACAGCTGTAAGTGTTCTCCATACTGAGGAGTGCTTTGAGTGCATGCATTTTGAAATTTAGTGCAATATGTAAAATCTAGCCTGTTGTTTGAGATGTTGTCCTCCATTATTGTAGGTTTTCTTCAGACTTCCTGAGCTGTGAAGTTGAGAGGTATGGGACCAGGCCTGTTCAGAGTTATACAGGTCATCTTGTTTGATTCATTCGGCTCTTAGAAGTGTAGATTATGTGGTGATAATGGTGTAAGATAGTTAGAGTGGTCCCTAGTCTGGATATCTGTTCTATTTTACATTTTCAGGCCAGAATGCGATGCTCTCAGAGGTCGGGATTGGTGCCTTGTAGCACTTACTGTGTGTTGGCCATTTACAGTCTGTTTAGGGGTGCTTTTGTGAGCTTGAAGTGCACTCTGGTGGCAGAGGTTCACACATCTGCTTGAGGTGAGTTGGGTCTACTAAAAAAAAAAAAAAAAGGTTGGTCGATGATTTTATCCATGGGAGATTGCAAGAATGGGTTCAGGATGGTATACTCCATTGGCAGAATTGCACCATTGGGTGCCTGGTTTGTTGCCTACTGAAACCATTAGTTGTTGAAGGCCAAAGTAATAACGGTGAGGATGGTTTGTAGTGGTGGTATTTTTCAGTTGTCTTTGCCACAGTTATGATTTGTTGGGGGAAGGGTGGATGTTCTGTGTGTTTTGTGGGTTGCCTCTGCCCAAGAAGAATGCCTGTCATGAGGGAATGCCTGTTACACATTTAACAGTCGTGGGGAGGGTTATGGCAGATGTAGTTGGCAGCCTGGACTACTTATGTTTATGGGGCCATCACTGTTAAACCCGAGGCATTTTTTGAGTAGTGTCCAGTCCCCTTCCTTAATGTTATACTTACTGGAGAGAGGGAAGGAAGGAAAAAAAAAGAAAAAAAGTTTTCTACTTCAAAGGAATTCACTAACAATTTCTATGATGCAGTCAGGTCTGACTGCTTCGAACAACCAGCTCGCTTACTCACTATCTATTTTAACTCTGTGCCCTTTGGGTTTTGCTTCTAACAGCATTTTCTGACAATGGCATGTCATCCATATCAACCGCACCATTTGAGTAAATCATTCAGGTTGTGTTGGAAGAATTTAAACACTAAAGTTACTCCACAGGTCATTCTTTTCAAAACAGATGCTTGTCATTTGGATAAAGAGGAGGGGAAGTAAAAAAAAAAAAAAAAAAAAAATTTCTTGTCAGCTGTTAGCTTTCTTTGTCTAAAGTGTTTGTGCTACAGCACTCTGTGATGATTGTTAACTGTTATACTAGGATGGGTATCAAGTTTGCAAGTGCAGCTGCTTTGTGTTGCACAAGATGGTGGCTGGGACCTGGTGATGCAGTTGTAATTCGAGTAGCTGCCCTCTGTTCCAGGTTGTTGGCTGGCACACATTGTCATTCACTCACCGAGGCAGCAAATGGGATGCCATTGCAGGGTTGATCTTAGCGTTAGTCTCTCTGCTAGGCATATCTTCCTGCTGTTACCATATCTCTCAGCTTTACACATTTTTTTGGGGGGGATGGGGACCACTTCAGCTGCATGAACACTCAGCCAGAGTTTTGATCAAGTGGTTTATATGAAGATACAGCAGGTCTTTGTGGATCAAGCCTTGTCTTTAATAATGCAGACAGAAGGAGTCTAATAGTTCAGAAAAGACCTTCCTATTTGGTCTGCTGCTCAACATTGGTGTTTTTCTGGAAAATCACTGGGATGATCAGAGGACTGTTGTCACTCAATGGCTTACATTTGTGTTATGTGAGAAGTTGAGAAGTGTGATTTGACCACTCTTCAGTTGAGGTCTGGGGTCAACAAGTAGTGGACTCTCTCTAAAAATGCATGGTGTGGCTTTAACCAGTATGTAAGGGGGGAGGAGTGTTCCATTGACATGCATTTGTGTTTCAGTTTTCATATAATTCATGAAATGCCCATTAAGACAAAAATTGTACTTCTGACACATTCTAAGTTTCCATGAGCAATTTTGGGTGGTTTACAGCTATCACTGAGTCTTTTAGTGGGCTGTTGAGCACCTACACTCAGAGGGTCATGCCATTCCTGTGGAAGGGGGGGTGTTATAGATCAGGTTGCATTTGGGCCAGTTCTCATTCTGTATACATTTAAAAAAAAGAGAGAGAAATGGGAGGGGTGAGAATGGTGTGTGCTTTGAGGTAGGGTACTTGGTTTTCAGTGTCCATACCCCTGATGGTACTTAGTTTCACTGAAATGTCCATATTTTGGTCCAGGTGGCCTAAGATCAGTTTTTTCTTGCAAATTAGTGGTTAATCATTTAAGATTGAGGGTATCCAGTACTGGCAGACATTGTAGGATGCCCAGTGTTACACTATTACCTCTTTCTAGGGGATTGTTTTGCATTTTCTAGCTAAGCAACTAGTTTAAGGGTTTGTTTTGCCAGAAGTAGACAGCATCATGGTTAAGATATTTGCTTTACAGACATGAGGTGTAAGGTTTTGATTCTAGCACGGCCAAATTTCCAGGCTTAAAATGACCCCAAGGGCAGTTAGTTGCTAATTATGGATCTATGCCCAGGTTTCCCTAGTTGTAGCATTTGCAACATTTATTGCAATAATTTCTGGATTGATGGGTGGTTGCTGGGACCTGTGACTCCCCTTTGGTTTTGGGTTTTTATTCTACTTTTATTTATACCTTGTTCAGTTTTGTTCTCACCGTTTTCCTTTCTATGAGGGTGGGAAGATCAGTATGGGCTCCAGTCAGTGACCTGAAGGAAGCGGGCTTGAAAGGTGCTGGAGGTGTTTACAGTGGATTTTCCGGTCGATGAGTGGTGTGCAAGGAGATCTCAGATGGAAGAGTCTGGAGTGTGCATCACTCAAGTGGTTTTAAGGAAGTGGATTTGAAATGTGACACATTCTGCTGGGGTGGAGGTCTGGTTGTTGAAGTGGTGAACAATAAGGTTGAAGGTTATCTTACTTCCTTCAGTATTCATTATGGCACACCAGAGTGGTACAGTTGGGGTAATGTAAAGGCAAGTGAGGAGGAAGTCTGTTGGGAAAAGCAAAACGCAGGGTTGGGATTGTTTATGGGGAGTCTGTGGTTCCTGCTGATGGGGTGGGAGTCAAAACAATTACAAGATCATAGGAAGTTATTAGGCTAATGGCTCTAAGGCTCTTGCAACCTAGCAAGTTCGTTCAACCCTTACTTTCACATAGAGACCCTGTTTCCCTTGTCCAAGAAAGACATGGGTGGGACCTCTGGGGTGTATTTACGGCTACCTATCCAGTCATTCAGAGAGGTCCAATGAGATGTTTGATTGACATGAAATGGGGTTTATTCCAAAGGGGATATCTTCTGGGGACAAATCTGTCCTTTAAGCAGGTTCCACTAATGTCACACACCAGGTTATGGCCTTTAGAGTGAATACCATGAGTACCAATTGACTTGCATATTGGATTGATATGAGGTGGTTCGGTATATGTCAAACCGTTAAGAGTAGGTGGGGTTTGATGGAGCATTATGGAAATGCAGGTGTTGGTGGTATGTGAGGAACCACGTGCTTGGTTGGCTATACTGAAGTTAGACAGTTTAAGCAAGGCTTTGTTTTGGAAATTCTTGCATATATAGGCCATGTTTAATTCATTACCAGATGCAGAGGTTACACATTGGAAGTAAGCTGTGAGGGGAAGGCTAAGGGCGAGTTGTTAAAAATTGGGTTGCAGGACTTTGGAGCACCTGTTGGTTAAATTTGTTGTGCAGTTGCTTGTAGGTAGAAGTTTGGTGGTAAATATTTGGTTATTTATTTCTCTAGTTTGGGAACAGCATTAGGCAGTTCAAGTCAGTCAAGAAGGAGTTAGCTGCGAGTAGTATAGTTGCATGGGAGTCATGGGGATGGAACTTAATCCTGGTTGGTGGTACATTGGTTAGAAGCATTGGGGTAGGTTTGACAGTTTAAATACTGACAGACATTGGCTATTGTCAAGATAGCTTGAGTGTTAAAAGTTGGATTTGGTAATGGAGGTTTATTGGGCTGCAGTTCATGTAGCATTGCCTCTTATGGATGTACTGTAGTCATTCAGGGGTGATTGTTGGTCAGCAAATGCTATGATGTTATTAAATGTTTTCTTGTTTATATTTAGTAGTAGGTGTTGGCTGGATTACTAATATATTGATTGGAAAGGAAGTTTCATTTTGGACATTAATAGGTACATTGGGCAGCAAAATGGGGGCAGTTAGGCTTGATTGTGCAATTGTTCTTGCGTGGTTTTTGTGTGGCATGGGTTTTTAGGGTTTGGTGGTATATTTGGCAGGTAATGACCTGGGAATCATTGTGAAGCTACTATTCATAATTAAGTGAGTGAGAAGGTAGCTAATAGACACTGGTTATGCAAGGTTATGAGGTTACGGTTTGTTGCTGTAGCATAGGAGAGGGATAGGGGTTTTATTTCAGCCATTTAGGCAATTGGCTATTTCAGCTATTTAGGTTATAGAGCTTTGGGAGATGATGACATGGATCCAGTTTGGTTAGAGGAGATGGAGTACACCGAATGATGCTAGACTTAAGGCCTTTTTATGAGTAATTAGGTTGTTAGGAGTTTGGTAGTGGAGAGGGAGAACAGCCTGATCATGCTGCTAGGCAGAGAAGAGGAACAGGCTTGCCCTCTTCTGTTCCCCTTCTTGTTTTGGATGTTCATTTCAATGAGTTGGGAAAGGAAAGTGAGCAGTTTGCACACTGGTTGATCAATAAAATAAGTGAGTGAAGGTAAGGATGCTGCTTATTTGGTTGGATGTGTAATACAATAAATGGCAAATGACTTGAGTGGTGGGACATTGCTTCAGAAGTAAAGTAAGCGAGTGTAGGTATGGATGCTGCTTACTGGATCAAGATGAGTGAGGTCACACTGACCTGGTTAACATTACATGGATGTTTATGCTGTGATTAAAATCAACTATTCTATGTTTCAGTTGTAATTGATATTGGTTAACAAAATTATGTTTGTGGAACTTTAATAAAGGTCATCAAACATCATTCAGTGTGATGTGTTTATTGAAGAGGACTGGGACAAACAGTAGTTATTCAAATCCATATGGTCCTTTTCAAAAAATGTAGAAGCACTGTTTACAAGCATTGCACTTACGTGTTCCATTTTCCCCATATTAAAGTCTCACCTTTTTTAGTAATTTCAAAAAGATTTTTCAAATTCTTATCCCCTTTAAAAACAAAATTTGATGCATCACCTATTAACTTAATAAGTTCTTCATAAGTTTGAAAAATACTCCAGTTTCTTCTTACTATATCCTGAATTTTATCAGTGTTATAATTCTGCATTATAACTAAGGATCTCATAAAATTCTTCCCTTTTGAGTTTCTTTTCTCTAGTAACCAAGTTTTTCAAGTCATATCTACTAGCTATACCTAAAAGGGGAGTTCCCTACTAAGTTCTTCACAGAGTTTGTTGACCACGTCCTAAGGATGATCTCTGCCAAAAAGCATTTTTGTCAATTTCTGTTTCTCCTTAACAAAAGCTTCATAGGTAGAATCTATTCTAGCCATTGTAGCTAGTTATCCTTTCACAATTTTTTTTTCTTATAAATCCAATGGTGACAACTGTTGTAGTGCAAGTAAGTGTTTGAAAAAGTATGTTTATGGAATATTGTGGAGACAAAGGAATTGAGTAAAATAGAAATAGTTACGTCAAGGTATTTTCCTAGTCAGAAGAAATTAATGAGTAATCTTAAAAAAAAAGTACTATTGTTAATATAATCCAGGAAAACCACACATTTAAGTGGTCTCCTTTCCAAAGAACAAAAATATCATCTAGGTAGCATAAATATAAATTCCAAAAGGCAGTTTAATATGAGTTTAAAATGAAGTTGTTCTCCCAGATTAACATTACCAGGTTGGCCGATATTGGGGCACAAATAGTGCCCATCACAGCACCTCTCTTCTGTTAGTAATATTTCTCTCAAAATAAATAAATGTATAGTATAAAACAAGTTCCATTAATTCTACCAAAAGTTTTATCACCACATTTTCTAAATGTGTGTATTTTATTAAGGCATCATTAAACATTTCCAAACCTATTATATTGGAATACTAGAAAATAAATCAATCATGTCTATAATTAAATACTGATATTCTCTTGATAAAATTCCTGATTTACTTTATCTAAAAAATCATATGAAGCTTTTAGTATATGACTACTTTCCAGGAGTACATATTTCATCATTCTGTCAACAAATGCATTAAGGGGGTAGGTTTTTGAATCCAGTGCTGCTACTATCAACCTTTATACAGGATCTAGTATGTTCTTTATGAACCTTCCAAATTTTAAATAAGGAATCCGTCTTTATTGACCAAAAAAGTGTACCAGTTAAGTGAAATTACATGTAGGGAAAGAACATCATCCAATAACAAATCTATTATTCTATATGCTCTGTTCATGTCATTTATGGATACTGGAGTATACACATGAGTATCCTGTTCATATGTTCAATGAAGATTGCTAGGCTAATGGCATCAGAGCCCTTACAAGCCTAGCCATTTATCCTGAGTTGCACCAATTGTCAATGGTTAAGTGAGTGAAGTTCACAGAGGTAAGGGTCTATTGTAGTTGTGACATCCTTCCTTTGGGCCAGTAATGAAGGAGCCTGAATCCTCGCCACTGACACTGGTGAAGTATGTTCACTTGGAACAAAAATGGATACACATAGTATTTCAGATGCAGCTCTCTTCACCCAGCACCATTTCCCTTAAGAACATACAGGGAGCACACTCCAGATCTGGGGCAAGGCATCCTCTCCAGGCCTAAAATTAAGTCTCCACCTTTCTCTCTCAAAAAACAGTGTTCTGTGTCCCTATTCCAAGTAGCTGATGCACACACTCTTTAAGATTTTATTTTCAGACACACACAGACACCTGGGAAAGAGTAGGATCTACCAGCTATTACCCCCCCCCCCCTGCCCAGACTATAAGGTAGATTAACTACTACCAGCCAGCTACTTTAAGGCTCTTACAAGGGTACCCAATTATACTGAATGAAATTAATGCCAATACCAATGGTAATGTTGACCAAACAGCAAGGCTTTCAGGAGCGGCCACAGTGTCACCAAATAAATATAAGTACTCTCAAAGGTTAAAATATTCTCTGAAAGACCAGCCACAATGAACCATTTAAATATAGTAAATAATAAAAGAACATGGAAATACTAAATATCTATTTACAATAAACTCTAGAGTTTCAGACACAGGAAATATTACCAATAATACCTATGGAAAGATTCACAAAGATACAGAAAAGCAATACTTAACTAATTTCACTATACTTTCCTGACCGATGTAAAGAATAACCATCCCCTAGTTCAATTACTAGAAGAAGGCAAGGTGATGCAGGCAAGTGGCCCTTCTCTGTCAGGTTTCAAAACAGACTGCCCTGAAGATTCTGTCTCATCTAGTATTAAAGCATCATTTCAGTGGTGAATTACAGAATGACATTACATACATTTGGTTATCTGGTTTCTGGTTCCTACACTACCCCATTTACTAGAAACTGAACCAAAATGTAGCACATATTTGTCATAATACACACACACAGAGCTTTGCTAAGATGTGTTATAGCATCTGGAAGATAGAAAACCATTTCAAAAGTTTCCACTCTTCCAGGGCAGTAATTAGTTCACCACTAAGGACAATACAGTATGATTCCTAGTCCTGAATTTCAGACATTTTGTCTCTGGCTGCAGTCAGAACTGTAAGATACAATATTTATGGCTTAAACCAAGTAATTTAATTTCAGACTATTTTTCAAAGTTAGCTGGACTGCGATTAACATCTTCTCTTCTAGTATCCTCTGTTACAATATATTCATTTAAACAGTTACAATACAATCTGACATATACATGTATTTCTTTTCTGTCCAGCAGGACCCACTGTTGGTACATTTTTAACACAAGCAGCTTTAGAAAAACATTTTTAACACAAGCATCTGTACAAATCAGTTTGATATACAAGTGACATATAATTCTTTACAAAACTTCATGTTACACATTCACTTCTCTACTTCTCCTGGCATAGCTGGCAATACCTCATATCATCACAATAGTTAACACTGTGTTGCTTTGTCCAGGAGAGACATAAATGATACCCCAGGAGTGAATTTGCAGTCACCCATTCATTGATCTAGGTTGTGATTGATGAGGGTCAGGGAGATGCTTTGTTTCATGTGAATTAGAAGCTTGTTCCGGAGAAGTGACAGTCTCAGGGAGATGTCTCTATCTCTCTAGCATGACCTGTTCATGTCAGAGACTAGGTTAAGATCCCTGGAGTGAATGATCCTTGTGCAGTTTAATTTGCAAAATGTGTAGCATTTCCATCAGGGCCTGGTCAGAGACTGCCCAGTAAACCAGGCACAGGTCACCCCTTAGCAACCTGTAGGAGACAGAATACAGTGGCAGGGCTTTGGGGCTTTCCATGTAAGACTTGTTTTGTGTACCCTGTAAGTTCTTAATGATAAACTTCTATGATCTCTTTAATGTTCCACGTGCCTGATGAGGTAGCTGCAGAAGGGAACTTTGTACTCAATTATTGGTCTGATGAGGGCCGAGTATAATGGAATTATAACATCCTTAGATCTAGATGTGATGCCTTTACTTATAAAATGTGCCACATAGAAGGATTTCTTTACTAATGTGGATACGTGGTTGTGAAAGTTCAGGTTGCCATCAACCTGAGTACCCAGATCACATACCAGTGTGTCTACAATTATGCAGGTGCTGGCTATAATGTAATTAGCAGGAATTTCAGCCTTCCCAAAAGGAATAATAATGTATTTTTTTTGCATTTAGCTTTAATCTGTGGGTTTGGCACCAATTGTTTGTCTTTATTAACCCTGTCCACAGTATAGTAACATTGTTGGAGGACTGAATGATTGCTCCCAATTTGCAATCATCAGCAAACTTCATCAGGCACAGCCCGTCCAATTTTGCCTGGACTTCTGAGAAATAAATTCTGAACAGTAAGGGGCCAAGCACAGAACCTTGTGGTAAGCCACTGATGACTGGTCCTTTGCTAGAGTTGAAGTCACCCAATTTGGTAGCATGTGTCTTGGCACTGAACCAGTTGGCTACCCATCTGGTAATGTAGGGGTTAACTCCAAATTGGGAGATTGCCTCTTTAATACCTTAGTGAGGGATTGTGTCAAATGCTTGGTTAGATCAAGAGAGGTGATGCACATTGTCTTTCCCTTGTCCAGGGTCTTGATGACTTCCTTGAAGAAGTCAACCGTGTTTAACAGGCATGTTCTACCTTTAACAAATCTAAACTGGGTTGTGTCCAGAATTTAGAGATTATTTATGCCCTTGTTAATAAGGTCCATAAAGATTCTTTCCATGGCCTTGCAGATGAGGCTAGTTAACCTTATGTGCCTATAATTCTTAGGGTCAGTTGATGGACCTCTTTGTGCAGAGGGATTACTGTTGCTGTCCATTCTGCCAATTCATAGCCAGTTCACAGGCTGTGGTTCAACCAAGATCAAAGTGGGTCTGCTGGGTCATGTTTTAAGTAACCCTGGATGCTGTCTGGTCCCATTGATGCTGTGTTTCTGGCCTTTGAGAGTGCCAAGATGACCTCCTCTCTAGAGATAATAGGCTGAAGAATGGTGGCAGGTATACCTAGGGGGATGACTGGAGGTGACAGGGAGTAAAGTTTGCTCCATATCTGTCAATTGGCAGGTTGGCTATTTCCTCCAGTTGAGTTTGGCTTATGCCACCCACAACCAGTTCAGCAAATAGCTGGGTATTCCCTTTTAAATCTTGGCTGTAGTTAAGGAATGCCTTGTGATGATCCTTACCTAGGAAGGATATTTTTGCTTCATAATTAGCTTTGGAGGACTTGACCAAGATCTCTAATTTGTTTGCTTAGGCTAGAGAGGGATTTGTTCCTCTGCTGAGCCAGTTCCCAATTGTTCTTGGACATTAGTTTCTTTCTCTTGTTGTATAGCTTGTTTATACTAGGGGACCACCAGGTTGTCTTGTTTTTTTTTTTTTTTTTTGGCAAGACCTGTTTTTAATCTGATCAGTTACAGCCGATTCTGTACAACTGGTTATACAGGGCATTGTTGTACACCTCTGCATAGCAGTCCGTGTCAGCTGTGTTTGAGGGGGCTTTGAAATTTCTTATACCACCACTTAGTAGAAGGTATTTTGTTTTTGACAAATTCTTAAGTGTTTTGAGCTTGATGGTGTATCTGGTCTTAAAATTACATTGAAAAAGACTGATTTATGGTCTGATCTAACGAGGAGGACATCACATAGGGGAGAGTGCAATGCTTTTCCATGTTAATGAGTACTATGTCCAGGACATTTGAGCCTCATGTGGATGTGCTGACTAGCTCTTCCAGAGCATTTGTATTGACAAAGTCCAAGAACCTCTGAGCCAGCATGTACTGGGCATGTATGTTTCCCAGTTGATGGTAACATAATCAAAATCAGCCATGAGTAAGGTGTTGGGCTGTATGGCAAGCAACTCCAGTAAGTCCAGGTAAGTGATATGCTTTTCCTGTTTCACTTTGGGGGGGGGGGTGAGGGGCCAAGCACCCCACATTATTTAATGTTTTTCAGTTTTTTTGTTTGTTTTTTTGTTTCAGAACAGCAATTTTTAAAAAAAAAAAATCGCTGTTCTGAGGTTTCGACGTTGTAAGCTTTCACTTACATGGGGTTGATTATGTGTCATTTGCTCTTCTGAGCATGTGTTATCATAATATAGACCCCTAAAATTTACTTCCACATCATTAAGGCTTGAAGGAAATTATTGATATATGTATTTAAAACAGATATGAAAGAAAATATTTCATCTTAGAGACTATTAGAATATTTGGCTTCCATTCCTGGTAGAGTTAAAGTTAATAGAGCATAATAAAGCATATACATTTTCTCCTATTTTGACTGCTCGTATAATGGTAAAAGAAAGAAATAATTATGTGGAAAATCATTACATTTTTCTGGATATATCTTTAGATAGCAGCGATATTAAAGTATTGTTAGCGATAACTGATAAGTAAACCAGGCATTACCTAATGAGAGATCTACTAATTTAAAGACTATTTTATGCAAGGTGTTATCACTGTTGCCATAGTGCTAACTGATAATAGAGGTACATATATTCATGGTTCTTGTCAGTTATGTAAACTTATTTCTGAAGATCCTTTTATTTATGTTCATCATCTGGACAGAACCATTCTTATTTATGGACATTACACAGATCATGCAGTTGGAATAGTTTAATTTACATTGTGGAATGCTCAAATTATGGCTCTCTTATATTTAGGAATGACCGTAGGAAAGCTAAGTAAGAGAGTGAAATATCACATGAAAAGTGAAAACGGTAAGCATTATTTAGAGATATAAGAGACAGTTCATTGTGTAATGAATGTTATTTTAGTGTTTTACATCATGTTATTCCAGATTTGAGAGAATGTAATTTTAATTAAAATTTTAGAAATCCAGGGAAATATTTGGCAGTGTTATTCCAGATTTGAGAGAATGTAATTTTAAAAATAGATTAGATATCTTTGGAAATATTTGGCAGTTATGCATACATACCAATAAGATTCCATGACTAAATCATGGGATCAAGATTCATTTTCTTATTAAACAAAATACAGTCTAGGAAGGAAATTGTTAACTTACTGTTCCATTGTTCTTATCATATGATTTTTCAAAAAAGGTATGTGTCCCCTCATATAACAGTTTTTATTAACTGTGGTGGTATGACTAGGTCATGTGTCAGGTTCTAACATTTAAAAATGAAGTTTGTGGAAATGTTTTTCATTCTGAAGAGCTTAAGGTATATTAATGGATTAAAGCAGTAAATAAATCTAAAATGTTTACCTCTAAAGTACATTGCTGTGAATGCCTTTTAGTTGTTTTGTGTTTTATTTGCATGCTTTCTGAAGGTCTGTGTGGTTTATTTGTAATGAAAAATATCTAGCAGCAAGGTGCATGGACTAAAGCCAATGCCACCCTTTGACGTTTCATTAAAATACCTTTACAAAACTTTCAAATACTTACATTAGAATAGCCAACCCAAAAAATCACCTAAGACTGCAATTTCAGCCACAGAGCTATCAGTGTAGAAAACCTCTGAATCTGACCCCACTGTTTTACACAATATAAAAATGGCATTGTAACCATGGCATATTACAGTTGAAAATATATAAATATCCAGTTTTCTTGTGAATATAGAGAACCTTTACTCCCAATGCATTGACAACATAATCAAGTACTTTTGGCCATTAACTTTCATAACATGCTGAGCAAGAGTTCATTACAACACTTATAGTGAAAGTTGAGGATAGTGTAAAATATGAGAATATGGCTGTAAATGAACATGAATTAAAGCTACTGATGCCTCCCCCTCAAAGACTATATTTCTTGTGCTTTGAATTTTTGTTTACACATCTTTCAGGAAATAGTGAAAGTGTGATCGGTTGCAAACATGCCCTTAACTCTGCAACACACCTCTGAAACTAGGCTTCTTCAGCCACTTGAAAGCATGGCACAACATGTTACAAATGGTGAAATATATGATAGTTTTACTTTAGACATATGTAGAACTTAGTACATATACTGGACATTATTTTTTTTCAGTCTTTTGAGCAGAGATTAAATAGCTCTCCCAAGTGGAAAACAAAAATAGTGCCTGACTGTGACAACAAAACTTTTCGAAAGAATTGAATTTACCAGCTGTGTAAAGGAGACTATATACCTCCTCAGAAGGCAGTTAACAAAAAAAAATCAAAAAAGTAGTGGTTCCTAATAAAATGTTTGAGCATGAAATATAGACTTATACTGTCCTAGTGGAATATGCCCCTTCTGTTACTAAGAAGGAATCACATAAATAGAATGGCCACATTGCTATTGTACAGATGCTAACTGGAAAAAATATAAATAATCATTCAGTAGTGTTCATGTAATTGCTATTGTTTTTTCAACACCCCCCCCCCCACACACACACACACGCAGACACAACAGACAGCCAATTGCAGCAATCACTTTCAATTTTTCATTACCAGAAGTAGTGAAACAACAGTCACGGGAATGCATTTCCACTTGTTGCTAAGGGGTAGCAACCCCCATGTCAACTGCCATAAACGTTAAATAAAAAATATAAGAGAATGATGCCCAGGGAAGTTTTTTTTTTGTCAAAGACATCCAAACAGGAAATACTCTGATGGCTTCTCATGTTATCACTTTAATGGTGATATTACTTAAAAAATAATTTTGAACTTTGTGTAACATTTCTGTGCTACAGAGTAACAAATAACTCATATCCAAGTAAACATGTTCACTTCTGACACAATGTGATGTCTACTGTGTCTGAGGATACTCACTAAAGACTGAGGTACTATTGATATGTTACTAGCCTCCATGAGTTCTGCTGTCTATAAAGAAATGCATCACAAAACATGCAGTTTTTTGGTCTGTGAATTCTCTAATATTTTATGTTATATACTCCAGTATACTACAGTTAGAGGCATTAAATCAGTGATAGATATATTAAGAACAACTGAAAAGAAAACATTAAAGTGACACAGGGAGAGGAGGATTTGTCATATGGCTAAGTGAAAACAGAATAAATTCTGAAATGATCTATTTCCTAAAATGGTAATAGAGAGATAAGATAACTTCATTGCCCAGAAGAAGTGTTAAGATCGGTTGAGTTTACTGACATTTTCTGAGAGCTTTCTATATACTGTCTGGGATATACTTCACAGTTTGCTTAAACTTTGCAGACTGTAGTGTGTGTGCCATTACCAGTACATTTACAGTCTGATTTGTGGCTTGCCAGCACAACTCCATTGGGTATCCAGCTTTGTAAATATGAGAATAAATGCATATCTTTGTGTAAGTAGCAATGCATCCCAAGATAACTCATGCAAGCACTGCCTTTTAATTTAAGCCTTTTAGTATTGATTTATTTTTTGGATGAACTATTTAATATACAGTTTTTTGCCTGTGATTTGGCTTCATTGCTTGAAACAACATTGTCCACTTTTGCTTTCCTTGTTCTGACTTATTTCATCTATTTTACTGCCTTTACTTTTGAAATGCTGTTTAATAGCCAACATGTTTCAGTGACGTTGCTTGACTAAATTACTAGTTTAGAAAGAGCAACATAATGGCAGTTTATCTCTAGTATATAAGAATGCAGTTTGATACCTTATGCTATATATAGCTAAGCCATCCATTCTCATTTGTAAAAGACAAAACTTCAACTTTATATCTCCTTGCTTTTTTAATCTCAGCTGATGTTTGCATAAATTGTTATAAAGGAAGTCAGAATGTTGAATGGGTCTTGATCTGAGTTATTTTACAACTTCAGCTGAATGCAATTGTTAGCTCTTTTTTCTTATTAAGTTTGCCAAATTAATCACTTTTTAAACATTTGGCCTGCATTTAACATTTGTTGGTTTATACTTGTTTAAATGTATTAAACTGCACTTTACATTTTAGATTCTTGCATTTTAGTTGATAGTACAGTTGCAGAAATCAACAGACTTTACATATTTCATTCCTGAATTGCATTTAACATACATTTGAAAGTGTATTTTAAAGCATATTACTTTAATGCATACTTTTCTGAATAATTTTTCAGGGACATACTGCTTTTCTGTTTAGATCATATGTTTGTATTTGTTGGTCTGCATCTCAGACTATTGTGTCTTGAAGATTGAATATTTTCACTTATAGGATTTGCCATCTTGGTTTCTTGTTTTGTTAACATATACTATTTGAAAAATATATAGTAAGTCATACTATTCTAGCTGTATTATTTTAGTTTTTGTTCCTCTGACTTTTGATGAGACCTAGGCCTATTATTTTAGCTTTATTTTTCTGTCAATGCATTTGGCACACCAATTTGAAGAGTAGAAAGTCATGTATTGCTTCTTTCACATTTACTTATGTCAGTTTAATGTTTTTGTCTCTAATTAAAAAAAAACATTTCTTGACACGTGGATTCATAAACTCTTTGTTTCACAATAAAAGAGTCAGGAAGCTGTATTTTTTATCACAAGAAATGATAAAATAAAGTAAGCTTTAACAAGACATTTCATCTGTGATCCTAACATAATAGCCTCAGTCTTTCTACCTGTCTATAAATCTATCTTATTTTTTCTTGGCCAATCTTAATTTAAAAACTGAAATGTTATTACCAGAACAAGTAACTAATTGGTCATAAATATTGTCATAATGCTTCAAACTAGTTATAAACACTAACGATGTCGATGTCAGTGCACACTTCATTACTTCTGTGAGTGAGATTAAAACAAAAAGAAAAATTATTTTTGCTCACTGTTTTGGAAAAGAATTGTGAGTTAATGTTTGCTTGCTGAGTATATGCCAAGGTTCTCTGTTTAAAAAAACACAGAAGTAATGGTACATCATTTCTTGTTTTGATTATCAAATACCAGTTGCTAGATGTCATTTTGGAGTGCACTACTTAAAGTAACTGTTAAGTTGTTTAGTATTCAATAAGCAGGTATTTAGAAACCCCAGCAGTAGAAAGTAGTAACAAATTATTACAAAAAGCAGGCTCACAATAAAGAGGACTTAATGAGTGGGGTAATGTAGACAAGAAGCAGGAATATGCATTGAAATTCGAGGCAAGGATTTGGCTCAGTGAGCTCTGAAGTGGTATAATGTGCAGAGTTTTTAGGTAACTTAGTAGAACCTCATGGAAGGTCATGGAAACAGAGTAAGCAGAGGACTAGCTAGTCAAGTATGAAAGGAAAGAACGGTACTTGAGAGGAAGAGTGAGCTAGATGCAGGAGAGAGGACAGCTAATATGTTTTACATTTCAAAAGTCCCTACACTCATCTTTTAAAATCAGTACATGCTAGTGAATGCATTAAGACATGTAGGAACAACAGTAAGAATAACAGGTTTGGTCAAATTCTTGATCAACTGGATGAAAAGGTTCCTAGAAATGTTCCGCCAGCTCTTTAGCCTATAGGCATATGAATGGAAGATTACGAGATGGCATTTATATGGCATATGCTCAAAACATTCATTGTTTTACTAAGTATGCAACCTTTGATGGAACATTTTATAATACTATCAGAAAAATAGAGAAGCTTTAATTTTGCTTAGCAGACGTAAGAAGATTTTACCTTCCAGATCTTTGTTGCCTTTTACAAAGGTCATGCATTTTAATGGAATGTCATCTTTCAAAAGCACCTGTAGTTGAGAATAGATTTTCCAAAGGAAATGCATGCCTGTACTACATGTAATGTATGCAGATTTGCCTTTTCTGGTAGTAAGCTTCTTGTCAAGTCTAAACAATTGTTGTGAAGGGATTTTTAAATGTGACATTCCACTATTGTAATTAGTGAGATTATGTGTGATTGTTTAATGCCAATATGGCCTGCCATGTTCTCCAAGTGGCATATAAGGCAGACTAAATGTATATCAAGCTACATATACATGACCACATCTGGGATGTGGGTAGTTGAGTCCAGTAGCCCTCAAAGTACATGAAATGTATATGTATGTGGGCAAGCTTATAACCTTTAAATAAACTGTGTTGTGTACACCGTATCTTCCTAGAGGAGGTAGTAAGCTTATACATCTAAATATATTACAGGCATGTTTGATATTGAAATTTGATAAGATATATCCCAGACATTTAAAAATATACATCCACTTGGCAACATTTGATTTGATTGTTATTTATATTTTCCTGAGAACTTAGTGATCACCAATTTCATGCTTAATGTTTCTTTTTTGTGACTGTTTTCTCAAGTGTTTTGTGTTGGTTTATTTATTTGTTGATACATTTGTTCAAACAGAAATGTGGAATGAAGTTTTGTAATTAGGACAGAATAAAGAATATTCTCCAGTAGCTTTGCTTTTCCTGTTTTATATTTGTTATTTTCTTTGTGACTTGTGTTTTTCTTAGTGATGCAATACGAATCCAGGATAGAGAGTTTAAGGTGATGTTCTCTGACATTTTTATATGCTAAGGGAGGAGAGGATGAGGGTATAAGGACTGGCTGTGAAAACTTACAAAGCAAAAGAGCCTAGGAATGCTAGAAGAACATGAGGATGCCTGGCAGAAAGACTGCTTCAGAATTTTTAAGTTCTGCCTTGGCCCAAGGGTAGAGATGCCAAGAGCAGGGTTGATTCTGGATCATACGTTTAAAATTACGATAGAAGGAGATACAAGGTTTCACATGTGGATGCAAGAACTCAGGCAAGAGGAAAAACATGAAAACAAACAATGGTATCTTGTAGTATGGCTGCATAGTTTTATTATCAATTGAAATAATTTTGAAAATGGAGATGGATCGTTGCAAGCAATCAAGCAAGAGGAGTGAGCAATGCTTGTATTACAGAAAAAAGAACCAGTGATTGGCGTAGGTTAAGGCAGAAGTGCAAGGTATAGGTTGTTTAAGAATAACAGACTATTACTGGGTGAATGAGGTCAGTGATTTGTGCAAAGAATGGCATCAAATGCATGTTCAGAGAACAGGAAAAAACATAATTTCATGATGATGTTAACGGATCAGTCATGATCAGAAACTGCACTAAGCACTCTGCAGTTAAGACACTGGGAGGTGGGGTGTTGGTCTGCAATTACGACACTGGGAGGTGGGGTGCTGGTCTGCAATTAAGACATTGGGAGGTGGGGTGCTGGTCTGCAATTACGACACTGGGAGGTGGGGTGCTGGTCTGCAATTAAGACATTGGGAGGTGGGGTGCTTGTCTGCAATTAAGACACTGGGAGGTGGGGTGCTGGTCTGCAATTAAGACACTGGGAGGTGGGCTGGTGGGCTGCAATTAAGACACTGGGAGGTGGGGTGATGGTCTGAAATGAAGACACTGGAAGGTGGGGTGCTGGTCTGCAATTAAGACACTGGGAGGTGGGGTGTTGGTCTGCAATTAAGATACTGGGAGGTGGGATGCTGGTCTGCAATTAAGATACTGGTAGGTGGGCTGCTGGTCTGCAATTAAGATACTGGGAGGTGGGCTGCTGGTCTGCAATTAAGACACTGGGAGGTGGGCTGCTGGTCTGCAATTAAGACACTGGGAGGTGGGCTACTGGTCTGCAATTAAGACACTGGGAGGTGGGCTGCTGGTCTGCAATTAAGATACTGGGAGGTGGGCTGGTGGTCTGCAATTAAGACACTGGGAGGTGGGCTGCTGGTGGAAGGATGCAGTGCCTCAGCTTCCAGGCACATTAAAGGAGAGGGAGGCTAGACTGGAGGTGTAAAAGTACAGTGGGGTAGGAAGAAGACTGCTGTCTGACAAGAGTACAATGTGAGATTCTTAGCATCTATTAAGAATAGCAATGGGAGGTGACTTAAGTATTTTATGTGTTTTGTTATGTGTTTTGTTAACTATGTTGTCTAATGGATTGAGGCCCATTTTCAGGATAGCTTGGGAGCACTGTCTGGTTAATTTACTTGCTCAGAGTTACACAGGTACAAATAGAGACTGAGAGAATCAAACCTAGGACTGGAAAATGAACCTGTTTTGCAGTGCATATACTTAATCCTCACAAACATCCAGACATGCAGTGTTTCAGGCAGATGTTTCAGAATTGTATCAGGAAATATGGAATTATGGATGTGACCTTAGAAACAGTCCAGGAAAGAGACAGATGGAGTGCATGAACAAAAGACCTGCATCAGTCAGGCATGACTCTTGAGGAAGGTAGGGGAGTGACACTGAAGTGAGACAGGTGGGCATAGTTCCCATGACACAGTGAACCCATGTAGGAAATGGGAAAAGGGTACTGATGATGATGATGATGATGATGATAATGATAGGTGTGACCCTTACCAAAGATGAGTGGTTTGGGGCTGTCTAGGTGACTTTGTCATTAAACAATAATAACTGCATCATGGTGTAGAGGCTAAATAATACAACAGAATATGCTGCTATTACATACGGTTACATGAAGTAAACAATAAATAAAGTAAAATGTAAAATAAAAAAATGTGTTCTTGTGCCATGAGCATTCTAATCACAAAAATGTATTTATGCAAGTAAGACTTTGCATACAATGTTTCTTTAGGCAGAACTGAATAACTTTGAGTTCCTTTAAATAGCATTCAATTAGTCATGCCACTCTCAGTCATTTCTGATCTAATGAAAGCCATGTAAAACATTAAACTATTTATAAATACATTCATCTTAAATTGTTATGCCTATGTTTTAATACTGCCTTTATAGTGACACACCTATTCAGTACTGGAAATTGATGAGTCCAGAACCTGTTAAACAATGTATATTCTGCATTCTCTGTATTATTATATCACCACTTCTTATTTCTTGCAATACTTTCTGCAGTAATGAAAATTTGAATTTATGATCTTGACTTGTTTGTTCTATATATTTATATAGTGTGTTCATTTCCATTTGTCTGCTTGTATTGGATATATGATCTTCTATACTTTCTTTCAATTTTCTGTTTGTTTTATTTACATTAAATACTTCACATTCTTCACAAGTAGTTATCTAGATTATGTTCTTACTGTCATAATCAGCATAAACCCAAATATTAAACGTATTTGGTTACTAGGTGTTTAAATGATTTCTTCTTTAATGTTTTTGATTTCTTATAACTGAAACTAGGTCAAACCATTACTTGTTTTTTTTTCATCTGCAGAATGTTATTTAATATGTGCCAGTGTTTTCTAATTATATCCTTCACTCTCCCAGTATTTGCATCATATGTTAAAATGAGTCTACTTTTAAAACCCGAATTGCCATAATACTGAACCTGAAAATATCAAGATAGTAATACCGAAATCACAAAATCCTGAAAATTAACAACACCGAATCCCAAAATGTTGAAACTTACAAACAACAAATAACGTACAATTTGTCATTCTGCAATTTTACAGTGGGCTATGCCCCCCCTATGCCCTCCAACTGAGGGAATGTGCCACCCTCCCTGCAAATTTAATGTACCAACTCCGAGATCATATTATGGTGAGTAAAAGAGAACAGTGTAGTAATCGCTAGACAAGATAGCAGCATTCCTTAATACCTGGTTCCTACAGCAAGACATACCCTGCAATCATAGCAACTTCTTTTTTTGATTTGCTACTTCAGACTGAAATGAACTTACCCACAGACAACACAACCACGGTACGTTAAACTCTCAATAGTGCAGTACAGAAGTACTACACACACTTAAATGGAAACTGCACCAACAAAACACTTTACTTGTATATAGATATTTAAAGGCATTTCAGCAACCTGCAAAAAATTCTGTCACAAAGACTAAGATTTTACTATACCCTTAGTTTTCAGAGTGAACAACTCTACATTTCTAACTTTCGATATTCCGGCATTCGGTTTTGTTAACTTTCAGGATTTTGAAGCTACAGTATTTCTGTCTCAATATATTCAGGTTCGGTATTATGACAATTCAGGTTTTAAACGTAGACCCATTAATATATATTTTATATTATTGTTGCTTTTCTCTCTTTATTAATCTCTATACATGATCCCAAAAATGCTGGCTTAGCTCCTGGTTGTCTTTTAGCGTAACATTATACTAACTTTGTTTTATTTTTTATTTATTATACCTCCGCTACTCATTTATTTGTTCTTCCATTACTTCAGCTTGTGTGTTCAGTTTTGTTACTCCTAACATCTGACTCTTTACTATTTCACCGAACATATAAAAAAGGATGCATGCTTGTTGGATGTAAATTAATGCAATTTTTATGTCTTTCCTATACACCTTTGTTTCTAAATTCCCTTCTTTGCTTTTTTGTGAAGACTTCTAAGAAATTCACTTCCTTATCTTTTCCTTCCTAAATCTTAAACAGTATTCTTGCTATATACTCCTCAAATTCATCCAGTATGTCTAATGTGCCTTTTCATATTAGAAATAATGCTGTCCTCAAACTTTTAATAAAAGATCAAATTATCTCGGAACTTATGTGTGTTGACAATACATATTCATCTTCTCATACAGACATTACTAGATTTGCATATATATTCCCCATGGCTACACCCTCCTTCTGTTTATAACATTCATTTTAAAATATGAACACATTATTGTATAACACAATAGCAAGCGATTCACAAATACACAAATAACGTTTACATTCACATTTGTATACTGACTATTAGTATTAAGAAGCTTCGTAATTGCTTCTATCCCAAATTCATTGGGTATAGAAATAAACAATGCCTCCACATCCAAGGTAACCAAATAATCACTTTTTACATTATTATCTTGATGCCATGCATAAAGTTGCTTTTAAAAAAAATCTCCTATGTCCTTTATATAACCCTGAGTATCACTTAATTGCCACCTCAATTGTTTTTCCAAATAATACCACACAGGTTCTGTAATCTATACTCTGGCTGGTATATCAGTCACATGGGTGGACTTTCTAGGCATTTATGAATTTCTGGTACTACATAAAAAAATAACTATCTTTGGATGTGGTACATGAAAATAGTTTAACATTTTTAATGTTATGTGTACATTTAAATGCATATATCTATCTATATATCTACACCTAATCTACATATCTATATCTAATCTATATATATATATATATATATATATATATATATATATATATATATATATATATATATACACATAACTATTGATATTCAGTATGAATTTCTGTATTTCTTGTCTGTTTATTCCCTTATAATATCTGTCTTTTAACATCTCCAAAATTTTGTGATTGCAGTACTCTATGTTTAGAATCCACCTCCCTTGTCAGCCCCTTTAATGACTACATGGTGATTATTGGTGTTGTCATAGCTAATTGTTCTTCCTTATTTAAATTAAAACATTGTGTTATTTATAAAACAATTCATACAGTTCATTCTCAATTGCCATTTCCAAGGCTTCTTAAATACTTTTATAGGTGTATCATAAGCTAACAATCACTAGGGCCCTTATAGGCCTAGCTGTGCAACTCAAATATGACTCGCACATTTTATTTCTATAGGTGGTTATTTACTGACTGCCTCTGTCCATCAGAAACATAGAAACCAGACCAAGGTTGAATTTCCAATTACCCATCCATTGGTCCAAGTTGCTTCACATGGCTGGAGAGTCTGTTCTAGAGAATGGGGATTCTCGGAGAAACATATCTGTTTCTCTACATTTCCTATTTATTTTGCAAGCAAAATTTAGATCTTGTAATCTAGAGGTTCTGACGTTGTTTGATTTGCAGATGTGCAAAAGGTTCATTAAAACAAGGTCTAGGGATGCCCTATACACCAGGCAAAGATTACCTGTCAGAAATCTGTATGATACCGAATAGAGTGATCAGCACAGAACATTGTTTTCACTCTCTGTATTCATTTTGTAAGGAGCCTTTGTGGACATTCTAGTTACTGCATGTGTCTGGTCAGGTACATACTGAAGGGGGCAATATACTTTATAACAGGTCTGATGAGGGCCTGGTACAGTGGTATGATGACCTCTGGTTCTAGAGCAAATGCCCTTGCTTATAAATTGAGCAACGTAGAAGGATTTTCTTACTACGTCAGACACATTCAGGTTGAAGGCTAGGTTAATGTCTACATGAGTTCCAAGATCCCTGACTAGTGAATTAACTTTTAAGGGTGTTTTATTGATGACATAGTTACATGGGGTGGTAGACTTCCCTAAAGGTACTATAATGCATTTGTTTGTATTGAGTTTTAAGCCATTTGTCTGTATTAGATCTTCCTGAGGGGTGTTCTCCTCTTGGGGGGATTTAATGACTGCTCCCAGTTTGCAGTCATCTGTGAACTTGGTCATCCAAAGGCCTTTGACATTGGCTTTGACATCCGAGAAGTAGATGCCAAAAAGGAGTGGGCCCAGCTCAGAACCCTGGGGGTAGAGGTGGACACACTTATTCTAACATTTTGGGTCCTATCTGAGAGCCAGCTAGCGATCCAGCTATTATAAAGGTGTTTATACCTATTTCTATAAGTTTGTTGACAATGTGTGTGTGTGGAGTATTGTATCACATGCTTCAGCCAGAGCTAGGCAAGCAGTACTCACCATTTTTCCCTCATCCATTGCCATAGTGACCTTTTCCAAGAAATCCACCAGATTCAGTAAGCATGACTTCCTTTGACAAAGCCAAACTGGGATGGATCCAGTGTCTGGAGGTCTCCAACGTCCTTGCTGTTAATTTCCATGATAATTCTTTCTATGTTTTTTCAAATAAGACTAGTCAGAATAATGAGTCTGTAGCTTCCAGGATCTGTTGAAGGTCGGCCCTTATTAAAGAGGATGACCATTGCAGTCCTTCATTCATGTAGCACAAAGCCTGTTTTAACACTACAGTTAAATAATGACTGCAGAGGACACGATAAGTAATATTCTAGACTATTCAGGAGGCATCCTGGGATGATATGGGGGCCCGATGAGGCCATGTTCTTGGGATTTAATGAGTGCGGCCAGTACATGATCCCCAGTTATGGCTGGATACGTTATGTTTGAGGGTATTTTTGATGGGATGGCTGGGATGAGAGGGAAGTAAAGTTGGAATTGAATTTGTCTGCTAACAGGTTTGCTATATCACCAGGCTCAGTAAATGTGGTGCCATTAACCACCAGTTCTTGTGGTTATCTTTCATTTGGGAGGTTATCTTAACCTCGAGGTTGGCTTTGCTTGACTTAATTAACGCTCTTATTTGCCTATTTAATTTGATGAGAGAGTTTCTATATTTATGGGAATTACTATTCCTGATTATTGCCATGTTTTTTCCTTTTATTTTATATCCTGTTTAATTTGGGATGCCTCCAGGGTGGTTTGTTTTGAGGACTATTCCTGGGATTACGTCTGGAAAGTACAGCATCCTCTAAGCAGCAATTGATATAGTTATGCAAAGTTTCTGAGAGAAATTCAGCATAGGCTACTGCGTTCTCTGGGTTTAGAGGGGCATTGAATTTTGATAATCCATCACTTAATAAAAGGTAATTTGACATGGAATTGTACCTAACTGTTACTGGTTTTAATGGGATTATGGAAATTATTTTGATTTAGAAGGGGACAGCTTTGTGGATAGACCTTATGAGCGATGAAGAGATATTGGGAAGGTATAGTAATCTCCCATATTTGTAAGCATGAGGTTCAGTATGTTGGAGCCACTGGTGAGTGTATTCACTATTTGGTCAAAGGTGTTTGTATTTACGAAGTCCAAGTATCTCTGTGCCTATAGATTTGAGTCTGTGTAGATTTCCCAGTCTGTAGAGATGTAATAGAAGTTTCCTATGAGTATGGTGTTAGTTTGGACGGTAAGTGTCTCTAGCAGGTCAAGAATGCATTGTGGGCTTCTTTAGATGTGGAGGGTGACCTACAGCTGGATAGGATATGGTACAAGATTTTGTCTGTTCTGATCTGCATATGGAGGAATTCCAGCACATCAGCCTGTTTGACCACTCTAGAGGTGTACTTGTTATCGATGTAGATTGAGACAGTGAAACCTTGCACTGCCAGGGTACTCTGCCTCTCTAAACCATGTCTTGGTAACTGCACAGATGTCTGTATTCCCAAGTGTGAGGAGGGCTTGGAGGCAGTCTATATTTTTTTAGGCTCCTAGCATCGAGCAGTAACACCTTGAGGTTCAGTTGAGTTTATTTTGCTATGTTGGTAGGTTTGTCAATTTCGCATTGCCTAAAAATGCACTATACATGCATACATGTGTGTATATATATATATATATATATGTATATATATATATATATATATATATATATACATATACAAGTCTTTCAAGCATGGGCATTAATGCCCTTTAAGCTTGCCAGTATTCCAAAACAGTTGTTCCGTAAGTGTCTAGGCTGTTTTAAAAATATTTAAACTAATTCTTGCTTTAATATTACATGGCAGTCTATTCCATGCATCAGCTGCTGTCTCAGACAACACATTTGTGGATATTTCATTCCTATAGAGCCTTCTACCTAGGTTGTATGATGATTACCTTTTACATTTTGATAACCCCAGAGATTCCCAGAGGTAGTCATATCTAAATTCCTTACATACCTGAATAATGTCTCTTGTTAAATATCTATATGAGACAATGTACAGGTTCTGATATTTTAGTCTTTATTACTAACTTAAATTTTCACATCTATGGATGCCCTTGGTATATTTCCACTATACTCTTTCCAGTTTACTCGTGTTTGTTTTCTTATAGTTTCCATATTGCTATTCCATACTCAAGTTTGGTTCTACTTTAACTATCAAACAATGACTTAATTTCTGATTTCCTAGACTTTATAAATCTTTTTATACAACTTATAATTCTATAACAATCATTAACCAATTGGTTAATATGATTAGAAAAACTCAGATCTGGAACTACCTATATATCCAGGTCCTTAAATGAACCTACAGTTTCAGTGACTGTGTGCTGTATTAAATATTCACTGTCTGTTGAACTATTGGGAGTGTTCCCCTTCTCCTTCTGTTTAGCTAATATGCTGCTGGTCACTCCTGTACTGTTTTCTTAGACCTACATGCTATATTATATATACCATGTGCACATACTAATGTTAGTATAGCATACATGGATGGTTTCTTACATATTAGTATTGTTCTGGACTATTTTTGCTGCATTTATTCATTGGTATGCTTTTACACCTACTAAATGTTGGAATTTTACTCTCCGCTGATAGTAATGTCTTTGTTTCACATTTCATGCTTGCATTTCTCACCTATGGTATTCTGTCTCTCCTGTACTTCCCTCCATCTTCTTCAGTGACCCTACTAACTGCAGCTATTTCTTACTATCCATTATTATTTTTAGATTTCCACAGCCCCTGCAAAGTGGTTTCTCAGCTGTTCCCCTTCTACTGGTCCACGGCAGTTTTTACCTGCTCTAGCAACTTCATGAACCTGGCTACTAAACAATAAAAGGAAACATCCTGAAAGAAAAAGGACTAAAAGAAAAAGCATTGTAGGTGCACCTGAATTCCACAATATTTTGGGCTTAGCACTACATTAAGTGCATAGTGTATTTTATTAACTGTAGGCCAGGGTCGGTAGCTGCCCCCACCCATATTCACAAGCTAGCATTTGTTGTAATCTTTAATTATAAAACTCCTTAATAATCAGTCACATACCCTTTTAGTAGTTGTTCCTGACTCCCAGTTAAGCCAAACACACTAAAGTTAACATAAGTACAAATACACAGCACAAGGTTTTTGAATTAGCTAAACAGCACATTGTAGGAAATAAAGATATTACTTTTGTTCTGTAAGGTCCTGCATATATTCTACATATATCTTACATTTGCTAATAGACAAACAGCTACTGGCTGTTTTTTAAACTTTCTTGAATCTATTCTCGCATCTCAGGTGTAACCCCGCTCCATTCGCCCTCACTATGCTCGGGCTCACTTCGCTCGTCTCCCACCCCCATTCCCACCCACCTCCCATATCATTTCCTTTATACCTAACCATTGCTAACACCCACTTTGCACCCTACTTCCCCTTCCTGTTCTTCACACAAACCAGAACTAACCCATCCCCTCTCCCGCACTACACTAGCAGACTATTAATTCTCCTTCCACTACCTACATTACTCCTACTCCCCTACTCATACATCACCTAAGCAACACACTCACATATACCTACTAGCAAAATAAACCTAATACTAACTCCCCAGTCCCCAATTTCAGTACTCTAGCACTCAGTACTCTTACCAATCATGCCTTTCTCTACTACTCTTTTTCTTGTACTACCTCCATTAGTCCTCCCTCACACTCTCACCTCACTTAATATCCAGTTATCTCCTTTTCTCAAAGTTCCTGCAATACCTCATACTAGAGATACCTTATCTCCTTATCATTCATTTGCTATTTTTGCTTCTATCTTTTCTACTGAAACTCCTCTTCCTAAAATCAAAATCCCCCCCCATCTACACCACATTCCCTAAATATAAAACAAAATATTTTATCTTTAACTTTTACAAATATAACTGCCACTACTACCCTAATGTTCTTCTACTTGTAGGAGATATTCATCCCAGTCCAGGTCCCACTCAACACAACTCCACTGATAACTATACTCCCACTAACCTATACACCTCTGCTCCCCCAAACAAACAAATCTCCTTTTACTCAATAAACACTAGAAGTATATTAAGCAAGGTTAGTGAACTTCATGCTTGGATCTCAAGCCACACTCCTGATGACATCACCCTAACAGAAACTTGGCTAAACCACAACACCATGATAAAGACTTTCTCCCTCCTGGCTATAGTACACTGTGCCATGACCACCAAAAGAAAAAGGGTGGTGGAGTTGCCATTGTTTAGTCTAACCACCTTACTCTGACAACTCCTAATAAAACTATCCCGTCCTTTTCCCCTGCTGAAATACTGACAGCCAACCTTGTACTTAACACCCATACCATCATCACAATAGTAGCAATCTACATTCCCCCAGGGGATAACCTACCCCCCTGCTTGAAAACATTCTCTCATACTTCTCTCAACATATTCCTAATGAAACCATTACTCTTGGTGATGTCAATATTAATTGGTTAACTCTCTGTACCCCAAATACTTCCTTACACATCAACTTGTACAGCTTTACTCAACTTATCACTGATGCCACCCATACCAACAACTCTCATAAACACAGCACCCTTATTGACTGGATTCTAGTCTCTCATCCCTCTAAATATCACAATCCTGAAACCCTTCCCAACACACTAAGTTATCACTCCCCAATAAAATACTTAGATATATCCCTCACTTTACTAAACAGCATAGATTTATCACATGCCACAAGCTTACTAACTTCCACCCTGACACCTTTAAATCTCTTCTCTCTAAATTTAACTGGAATTTCCATACCCAACGCCCCCTTGACGATGCTGTCCTATCTTTCAACCCCACCTTTCTCAGTATTCTTGACTCACTTTCCCCACTTCACACAGTCCATATTAAATCTAATATATCTCCATGGCTATAAAACTCTACCAGTATCCTAATGAAAAATAGAGACAGAGCACGGAAAACATGGACCAAAACAAAGTTCCCTTCAGACTTGCTAAAATACAAAGAACTTAGAAATCATACCAAAAAGAATATAAAGAAAGATAAAAGAGACTTCTACTATAATCCACCCTCAGCCTTGAAATCTAACCCCCCAAAATTTTAGAACCTCTTAAACCACATACTACATTCTGGTGGTCCCTGCTCCCCAAATCCTTGTCCTGATAATGCTGTCAAAGAAACTTCCTCCACTTTCAACATATATTTCATTAACTATATCTGAACTATTTAACCCCAGTGCCAGTTCATCTACCTTTAATAATATTTCTAACCACTCTCTATCAAATCCCATTATACTCTCATCAAATTCTTTTTCCCTCAAACCTGTACCCACTAGCTACATCAAATCCCTACTTTCTAAACTCAAACCTGCTCAGCTTCTACTGACAACATTCCTTCCCTTTTCCTTCAGTTAGCTGCTGACTCTCTTGCTCTCCCTGTATCTATCTTAATCAACCGCTCCATTTCAAAGTCCAAAGTCCCTTCCATATGGAAATGATTCTTCACTCTACCAATACTTAAAGGAGGTAACTCTTCAGACATCACTAATTTTAGATCAATTGCCATTCTCTCTCCTCTCTATAAAGTTCTAGAATAATGCATAAATAAGTTATGCACTACCTACTCTCTGAAAATCTGCTTACACCTACTCAACATGGCTTTAGACCAAAACATATTAATACTACTGCCCTACTATCATTCCCTAATACTGTAGCCCTTGCCAGAGATAAAAACAAACTTGTCTCCTGCCTATTCTTAGCTCTCTCTAAAACTTTTGACACTCTCACCCTCTCCTTCTGCACAAACTAACCAAGCTTAACTTCTCCCCTGCTACTGTTGCATGGTTTTCCATCTACCTCACTGGCAGATCTCAAGCAGTGAAGTGGTCTGCACTCTCCCTCCTCTCCCAGTTAAAATGGGTGTCCCTCAGGGTTCCATCCTTGGTCCACTACTTTTCAACATCTTCACTAATCTTCTTTATTCTTACTGTCCTCAGTCATCACTGGTCCAATATGCTGATGACTCTTCTGTCATCACTATTGCTGACTCTCCCTCTGTACTCATCTCTCCAACACAGACTTCATTTAACTCAGTAGAAAACGGGCTCTCTGATAACTAGCTTATCCCTAACCCCAAAACAAACTCAGCTACTGCTTTTTCTTTCTAAAAACTACAACCACATTAAATCCACTTTAAAAATCCTGTCCCTCAATAACACACACATTGAGGTGGAAATTGGCACTAAACTCCTTGGTGTCATCATTGACGACCAACTTAAATTCAATCTGCACATTAACAACTGTATCAAGAAAACTCATCAGAAAGTAGGGCTCCTCTACCGCAACAAAAAGTTTCTCACCAGTGAAGCTAAAATAACTCTCTCTTATGCCTACCTCCTACCCAGTCTATTTTATGGTTCTCAAATTCTTACTTGCCTCAACTCTACACTCTTTGTTAAACTTGAATCTACCTACAACAAGCTAGCCAAATTTGCAGCACATCAAACTTACAAGTCACATTAACTGTCTCTCACTCAAACACCTTAACTGGCTTGAACTACCTCACCAACTTCTCCCTCAACTCCAGATCATCCACTCCTCCCTTTATCAGCCTTCTTACTGTCCTACCCTATCATCTGTCATTTCCCTTTAGTCACCTGCGAGATCCCTCCGGAGCTCTAACCTAGATCTGCAACAAATCTACAAACCTAAAACTAAGAAACTATATATTCTCTGTAGCTATAATTCTTCTAAGGCATGAAACAAACTCCAAACTAGAGATCAGGTCACTCAAGCAACTTAGTCAATTCAAGCTAGCCACTAAAGAATACATGTTAAGCCAGTGGACCTGCCTTTGTACCCACTGCCTTAAACAGCCTATCAACCTTAACTGCACACCTCTATCTGCTCCCAACCTATGTAACTTTCTCTAACTCTCTAGACCTTGTCTCACATTAACTTCTCTATCCTAAGCAGATTACATAATTCTTACCTGCATAATGTAAGATTTTACATCTGATGACAAAACTAGTTAGTCCTCCTGAATGATGCAGGATTCTGAATCTGACAGACATAATGATTAGTTTACTGTAGTAAATACTTGTTGTTTTTTTTATCTATATGTTGCTTTGAATATTTTCTGTAAACCAGTTGTTGATTGTTTACTTATTTTTGTAAATTATAATTTGTAGAACATGTGGAGCTTTTCTCCCTGGGCCTCAGGTGAAAAAGGACTACTTAGCTGAGTCAGACAAACCCGGTCAACAAATGTAAAATAAATAAATAAATCATACATGCTTAGTTTTTGATGTATTTATCATCATGTTATTGTCCTGTGCCCAAATGGTCAGTTTAGTCCAGTTCTTTCGCAGGCATGCCTTAACTGTAACACATGTAACATATAATCAGTTTACCAATTTCAGGTCATCTGCATAAAAACTGTAGAACACCTCAGATGTAAAAGATAGATCTGAAAGATGCAATCTAAATAATCCCTGTGAAATACCCTGTTAGTAACAAATATTTTCACCTGTTTGATTGTTGTGTGATACTTGCCATGTCCTATTTGTGAACCATGTGGTTATCCATCATATCAAGAGTATATCGATACCTAGTTCAACTAACTTATTTATCAGTGCTTTGTGTATGACCCTGCCAAATGCTGAAGTTAAATCTATATAAATTATATCACAGCACAATTTTTCATTCGTAGCTGTTATTATATTGTTATAGAACATCATGTTACAGGCAGTAATAGATCTGTTTTCAACATATGCATGCTGATATATGGTTTCAAGTCCCAACCTATCCAGTTCTGACTAATAACTTATCCAATATTACCTTTTCCATTATTTTCCACAACATTAAACTAGACTTAAGAGTCTGTATGACTCTGGGTTTATCTTACTCCTCTCCCTCTTAAAGACAAGTTTAATAAGTGCGCGCATGCCTCTAATCTTGAGGAATCTCCCTATATATATATATATATATATATATGTGTGTATATATACATATACACACACACACACACACACACACATATATATATATATATATATATATATATATATATATATATATATATATATATATATATATATAATGTATACACATATGACCTAGTAAATAATGGATATAATGGCACAGTAGTTTTTTGCTAAAGTGTTCTCAGGTCATTATTACTAATTCTGTCTCCTTCTTGTACTTTGTTTGGATCCAGTTTGCATAGTGCTTTTACAATATAATCTAATTTGATTTCAGTATCTCATATTACCTGGATGCCACTTGGACAACTTATCACCCCTTTTTGGAGCCAGACTAAGATTTTGTAAATATATCTATAATCTGTTGTGTCTGAGAATAAATTTTAGACTCTACCCAGTTTACTCTTTCCACATCTTATGTATCTATAAAATGGTTTTCTATTATGCTCAGTTTCTTTATATAAATATCCTTCAAATTTTTCTTGACCTTGTCTCACACTATGCTTCGTTTGTTTGTACAGCTTACTTATTTCAGTTTTCAAATTTGTAGTTCGACCCCTTTTCCATTTCTTATATTTTTGTCTCTTACTCTAATCAAGTATCTTGTTCTTAAGGAAATATATCCTCCTGCTGTTGTGTGCCTAGACCCGGATGTTAAACTTTTTTTTTTTATTTTTATTGCTTTTAAAAACAAGTTCTGTTTCAAAATTTTCCACATTCCTTTAGCAGTTTCTCCACTGATTGCATCATTCTAATTAGTTATACATAGTGACTGTTTTGCCTCTATATAGTCTGTTATTAATCTTCCATACATTGATTTAGATTTCAGAATTATCTAGCAACAACTTAACCTTTATAATCTCATGGTCACTCACAGCAACTGTGGTAAAAGTTGCTATGAAGTAACAGTAATTTCTTTAGGAACACAAACAATGTCTAGTATGTTCTGTTCCCTGGTAGTTTTTTTTTTTATAATCTGAAGCAACTTCTGTTCCTGAACATATGTTGTGAATAATTTCCTTACTAATGTTGTTGAATCAATATTATTCTAGTCTGTTTCCAGATAAATTTAAGTCCCCAGCTAATATTATTCTTCCCTCCTGGGTTTCACATAAGAAATGTATGAATTCCTCTAGGTCATCTGCACTTGACTTAGGTGGTCTATACACTCCAACAATTGTTATATGTTCCATGGTTGTTTTTATTGTCACAGTTACACAGTCTATAGTACTGGTTTTATCACTGCACATGTAATAATCATAGGTCCCATAATTATCTTTAATCCCTATCATAACACCTCCACCTGATTTTTTGTTAGAATGCCTGCTACAGTAAAAACATTTATACCCAGACAGACCTGGTTTCCAGAAATTGCTCTTCAACCATGTTTCACAAGTAATAATAACATCACTCCTGCGTGAATGTAGCAAATTTTCCAAGTAAAAAAAAAAAAAAAACTTTATTAATGCTGCAAGCATTAACAACCATAGAAGATGCATCAAATGTTGATATCTGTGAAGTGTTAAATTTTTAACCTGGGAAAAATCCTGCATTGTGTTTGTCAAATATTGCAAAATATCTGCTGCAAATATTCTCTTCCCTGATCTTGACAAGTGCATGCCATCCTGTCTGAACACGTGTGGCCAAAATTAGGCTCGGAAGCCCTACACATTTCTGTTTTTTAAAATGGGACTTTTTTTGACTTAAAATGTTTTCATTTATGGTGACATGACTTTCCTTTCTATATGTGATTTGTGAAAAATCCGTCCTAACATCTGTACAAGCTATGCTGTCTAGGTTCCATACTAACAGTCAGAGAGTCCTTGTGGATGAGGTCATTTGTACCAATATGAATAAAAATAGATCCGTACTTTTTTACACTAAGGCATTCTAAGGCCTGCCTCACATCCTCTGTTTTTGCTCCTGGCAAGCATAACACTATTCAATGTTGATTATTTTCTCTGCAAATGTAAGTATCATTTCCTCTAATAACTGAATCTTCAATTACAAGAATATCTTTTCTGACCATATTTGAAGAATCTTCAACTTCTAATTCAGTAATATCTGCTCTATCAATTGTTACAAAGGAATGATCTTTATCACCATTACTCTTATTAATCCCACTGTTTTCATTGCTTATTACATTTGCAAGCATACAGTTCTCATCCAGCTGACTTGGTAGATTCACAGCTTGAGCAATGTAGTCAACATCTGTCTTTCTTCTCTTTTTTTTACAATAATGTTCTTCAATCCTTCCACATTCAGTTTTGATTTCTTAAGTTCATAGGTTCATAGGTTGGTACTAAGGTATCGTCCCTAGGGCTTATGCAAGCCTAGCCATAACAATTCCCTGGATATTTCTTCCCACAATATTTACTTCCCTGGACACCTGTCTAGCAGGGTGACTGACTTGATCCCTGGGGTGAATTTCCTATCTCCCATCCAATTGTCAAGGTTCCTTTTGAAGAGGGTCAAGGAGGCACTCTGCTTGACATGTATGGGCAGTGTATTCCAGAGTATGGGGAGTCTCTGGGTCAGGAACTTATCCCTCCAGCATGTTTTGTTCATCGTGATGACAAGGTTTAAATCCCTGAAGCATGTGGCTCTGAAGGACTGGGATTTTTTAAGTGGAGCATGTCCAACAGCTCAGGGTTTGACATAGCCTTGTATGTTAAGCAGAGATAGCCTCTGAGTAGACAATATGCCACAGAGTATAGCTGGAGTTTTTTTAGACGGTCAGCATAGGGCATCTGCTTTAGGCCTGTGATTCTTTTAGTGAGGTATTTCTGTGGCCTTTCCAGCTGTTGCAGATGTCTTGTGAGGTACATAGGGGCATTGTATTCTATAATGGGTCTAATGGGGGATGAGTACAGTGAGAAAATGACCTCTTTTTTTCTGGATGAAAAGCCCTTAGTGATGAGATGTGCCACATAGAAGGTTTTCCTGACTGTTGTGGTGATGTGGTTACCAAAGGTGAGACAACTGTCCTCCTGTGTCCATAAGTCGGTTATCACACTTTTGGTGTTTAGTGTACTGCCACCTATGTGGTAATTCATGGGTACATGTTTTTTCCCAAAGGGTATAACTATACATTTCTTGGCATTAGGCTTGAGCCCATGGCTCTGGCACCAAGCATCTGTTTCTGTAAGGACTTTTATAGAATATCCAAAATATTTGGGGATTCAGTAATGGTCCCCAGTTTGCAGTCATCTGCAAACTTTGTTAGCCAGAGTCCCTTAGTGTTGGCCTGTAGTTCAGAGAAGTAGATGCCAAACAAGAGCGGTGCCAGGACTGAACCCTGAGGTTCTCCACTTGCAATTTGTCTGGAGCTGGATTTGGAGTCAGCTACTTTTACAGTATGACTTCTGTCAGTAAGCCAGTTGGCAATCCATCGAGTGATGTATGGATTTATGCCCAGCTTAGTAAGTTTATCAATGATTCCAGAGTGGGGGATGGTGTTGAAGGCCTTGGTGAGGTCCAGATAGGCTGCGTGGACTGCCTTATCCTTGTCCACAGCTTTGGAGACTGATTCAAAGAAGTCAATCAGGTTCACGAGACAAGATCACCCCTTCACGAACCCAAACTGGGTGGGGTCCAGTGTTTGAAGGTTGCCAATGTCTTTGTTTATAAGTTCCATGATAATGCGTTCCAGGCCCTTGCAGATCAGAAAAACTGTGTAAGGTTTGTGCTTTTTTATAGGCTAATTGCCCATGTAGGCCATTTTAAGTCTAGCCAGTTACCCCATGTGAGAATCAAACCCTGCACATTGTGTCTGTAAGGTAAACACCTTAACCATTATGCCACCCTCACACTCTTCCTTTTCACCTGCCCCTTGCCTCTTTTTTCTAACTTCTTTTTTGGAAAAATGATGCCTTCTAAAGGTTTTCTGCTAGAAAAAAATGATCATTCCTATAATCTGTGTGTTACATAACAAAGCAGTGTCCTTTTTAGTATGTATTCTCTGTGCCTTACAGCCATTTATCAGTTTATTTTTCTTCCTTGTTATTTGCTGTGAACTTCTTCCTTTCATTCTTTTTATTTCCTTCTATATGTCCTTAATCCTCAGATTATCCAGAATTCCAAAGCCATCAGTGGCATTATCTTGTTTAATAGGGGTGGAGTGATCTTTACAAATGATAGGCACATCCTTTCCTAAATTTGTTCTGTTTTCTCTTTGCCTAAATTAATTTACCTCATCAGTCCAGTCATTAATGTATGTAACAGCAGTTCCTCAAGCCGTGCCGATTGCACAAGTGCAATTGTCATCAGTAGGTCTAGACTTACCATTAGTAAGGATAAGCAAATCATCCAACTTTTCACATGAGAAACACAGATCACCAGTGTTATCAGGTGTTACCTATAAATATACATAGCATTTATTACACTGTACATGTTATTTGTGCTTTAACAGATCACTAATGGCATACTCACTTAAGGAATCCATATTCAGTTGCAAATGAATAAAAAATTCTGAAAGAAAGAATAATCAAAATCAGTTACCACAGAATTCAAAGAGAGCTTAAATCATCTATGAGAAAAATCACACAAACAATATACAACTAAATATTAAATTAAGTACAGTAAAGTTGTTGGTCTGATCTCACAAGTTGTGAAAATCACACAAAAGCTGGAATTCCTTAACATTGCATGTAGTTGCACCTCTTTTTAACAGTAAAGAGCAATAAATTACAGACCAAGACAGGATTGTTTAGATAAGCTCTGGATCATCCTCTCTGCAGTCTGTGTGAACTTATAGTGGACTAGGCCCCTTGGAATGGCTGGAGTTTGCCTGTCTAAAATCTATCCCTTTCAAATAACTAGTAGTGAAAATTAAGGTAAAACAACAAAACACAAATCAAAGTAAATCTTCTTGTCTACAAGTTATCCCTTCTTTCACACAAACAGTGAAAAACAGTGGTAAAAAAATAAAATATTAATTCAAATAAAAACTTCTCTTGCCAGGCTACTGCACAGTCAATCACAAACCAATACACGATTGTTTAGATAAACTGTGGATATGCATTGTGGGGATGGATAAAGTTTTAATCAGTATTCAAAGGCCTAGAGCGGAGAGGTGTAGACTGTCCTTGGCAAAGGAATGTGGTCTGTTGACCATTGTCCTCCCAAGCTGACAAATATTGGATCTCAGAATGACATCAGAAAGACAGCCAATTATTGAAATCAATAACTTTTGCTCATGTTGTGGCATTTCCTTGTTGATGGTAATATGTTGCTCATTGCTAGGCTCATACCATGGTGGGACAAACAGTCTGAAGGCCCCATAATATCTCTCTCTGCTGCTGCTCATTGCTAGGCTCATACCATCGTGGGACACATAGTCTGAAGGCCCCATAATATCTCTCTCTGCATTGACAACAGTTCTCTTCTCCTTGTTCAGCCTGGTTAGAGGACCATCAAGTAGATCTTACAATGGAGTCCAATATGACAAGAGCTTTGGGAAGTGTGTTTACTTTACCTTAGGGGCTTAGTGTTTGGGGCTCCACGGAGAGTGAAAGTATGTGTGGCGTTAGTTGTTTTTTTCTGAGTTTTTTGAGGCAGAAGTGTCACAACGGGTAATCTAGGCAATCTTTGTTGTTTAGGAAGATTACTTTTAAGTTCCTCAGCATACATTAGTCTATGTACATGTTGTGTACTATGTGAGGTGGGTGTGTGTGCATGCTTTTGATAATCTGATGTGCACTTTTATGAGAGAAGTTAGCCTCCAGTATCATTGTGTAATAACACCTCTCATATACTTTGTCTGCTTCTTTAAGTTTAAGTTATCAGCAAACAGAAGACTATTGCAACATTGTCTCAAAATGTCCATAACCACCAAGCTGACTACAGAGAATTTAAGAAATTGCATATCCATATTGTCTGTTCCTTCGATTTGTGAGCTATAATGGGATGATGTACTGGGGTTAGAAGGCTATTAAGCAGACTATGCTAAACAGTACTAAATTCTACTAATTTTAATGTTTACACAATACTGACTTCAACTAAATCTGTAGGTACTGCCACTTGACTCGAAACTAGGTACTCTGAGCTTGTTGGCTCTCAAGGTATTTGTGCTATATTGCTGCTTTTAAATGGTACAGTTTTAAGAATTATTCTTTCCAGGTGTTTACCACAGAACAGGGTCCTGCTAAGCCATGCAAATCAACAAAATTTCTAGCAGAACAGAAAACTAGCTAATGATCACTCTGGCCAATAACATGACTAAACTATGAGTCCTTTTGTGTATTTCCCAACTCAGAAATGTCAGGCAAAAATCTTCGGCTGTGAGATGAATGAATTCAGTCGTGGTGTAAAAAATACAGTAGAAGAGACTCACAGGTGCAGTGCTAGCATAAGCCACTTAAACAACGAGCTGGAAATCCCTTGCTGAATGCAATTTCAAGACAGCCTTACAGATGTAACAGTGCAGTGAATTACAATTTTTTTTGGTTTACAAAAAAAAAAAATTCAGTGAAATGCACACATAAAAGCAGGAAACAGTAGTGATCAGTGCGATTTTGAAATCAAAGAAACTTAACTTTGCTTGGATGGTACTGGATACAAGTAAAACACTACTTGAATACAGGCTAGGACTCCAAGCTTTGCTAAGCTCCTGGAAACTGAGCAGGAGGTAATATGTAGTAAAGAAGTTTACTCAAAAGCAAAATGGTTTGCTGGGAGGGCACTCAATATCATGGATCTATGGAAAACAATATGTGGGAAGCGTACATAAATACTCAATATCATGGATCTATGGAAAACAATATGTGGGAAGCGTACATAAATACTCAATATCATGGATCTATGGAAAACAATATGTGGGAAGCGTACATAAATACTCAATATCATGGATCTATGGAAAACAATATGTGGGAAGCGTACATAAACACTCAATATCATGGATCTATGGAAAACAATATGTGGGAAGCGTACATAAACACTCAATATCATGGATCTATGGAAAACAATATGTGGGAAGCGTACATAAACACTCAATATCATGGATCTATGGAAAACAATATGTGGGAAGCGTACATAAATAGCTTATTCAACAATCTATGACAATGAAAGAGGGGTGGAGGGACTTTGGAAATCAGATTACCATAAGGGGTGGAGGTCACAGACACAGCCTTATTATAATACAACACCAGCAGTAAGAGTGGGATGGTTGGGCAAAATTGACCAGGCTACCTTGAGAGGTGTGCAATCGAATAAAGGCAATGTTGGAGCTCTTTCAGAAACTTTAGCTTAATGTATTAGTGGGGGACGGAGCAGACATAGAATGCAACTTTAAGCAGGTAAAAGAGAAATTAAGAATATAAAAGCACTGAAGCACAAACTAGAGCAGAGACAATTTTCTCACTATTAACCATCTACAGTATGAGGCACCAGACTATGCAGAAATTTACCAATAACATTATTTATGGAAAAAATGCAATAATAAATTAATAAGGCTCAAAATCTCACAGGATTACACATCTCTACCACGACTGTGAATTAACCTATGAGCTTATCGGTCAGCAGGGTTTAAAATACAAACGGATAGCTTGTACAAGTAATTCTACTTGTGGAAGTAGAATTGCGGAATAAGACAGAAAAACAATCTTCCCACAACTGTTACTAAATTTATTTATTTATTTATTTGACATTTATTGACTGGGATAGTCCGAGTGGGACAAAACCCTTTTTCAGCAGAGGCCCAGGGAGAAAAGCTCCACAGTACAAATATGTATGAGGAATGCATGTTGCAATAAATGTATAATACACTAAGATTAACAATATATGACTTAACAATAAAGAAG
This sequence comes from Protopterus annectens, assembly GCF_019279795.1. Classification (NCBI taxonomy): domain Eukaryota; kingdom Metazoa; phylum Chordata; order Ceratodontiformes; family Protopteridae; genus Protopterus; species Protopterus annectens. The sequence continues at coordinate 90,697,685 of NC_056730.1, read as the reverse complement.
TCAAGAGAGAGAGGTTTATACACATTATAGTTAAACAGGTAAACATAATGATGGCACAGACATGTAAAATAAGTAGAAAGTGGACCAGTTACTATTTGTAGTCATCAGGAGGTGTAGATATTACTAATGGGTTAAGATATAGTACAGCAGAAGTCAAGTGCTGAGAGGAGATGTAGTAAGAAGAGAGGCAGGTGAATGTTAGGGTGAAGGAGCAGGTTAGATGGAGAAAGAAAACAAAGAGTAAACAGAGGAAATAGGGGTTAGGAAGGAGAGAAGAAAAAAGAGGAGGAAAAATGGAGTGAGGACTCAATTCAGGTAGAGTGGTTACAATGACATGGTTGCAATTGGTATAAATGTGTTAGTTCTTTTGCATACATTATCTATTATTTCATCTTTGCCATCATAAATTAAATATAAATGTAATTGTCAGGTAAATAACCTAATGTTTGTTGGTATTTGCAAAATATCAACACTACCTGCCAGAATGAAAGTAAGTCCCTTCTTCTGCTTTTAGTTTAAAAGGTTATATATATTATCTTATGTTCTCATGTTCATCATCTAGATCAGGTCTGTGTCACTGGCTCCTGGTGATTCCTGCCTCTGCTTATTCCTTGTTTGACTTTTCTGCTGTGGCTGTGATTGTTTCTCCATGGTACAGGCAGTGGTGCTTGTTGCACAGTACACATTTGAAAGGGTCTTGTGCCATGATGATATAAGAATCTACTGTTGCACTTTCTTGTTCTACTGATTTAGTCCTTCCCTCTTCTCGTTCTGCAGTCTCGGACCTTATTATGCACTTCCTGGGGTCACTTTGATGTATTCCACTTGTCATCTCTTGCCATTTTTAAACTCCTTTATATATCTCTTAAGCTGGCATGTTATCATTACCATTAGCCATTCCTCAACATTTGTAATGCGCTCTAGCATCCCACCCACATATTGTTTAGTTTCAGTCTAGTGCAGGTCTAACATAGCCTCCGCATACATACTCTTTATCTCTTTTCTCAACTCCTCTTCTATTGGTTGAAAATAATTGTTCATTAATTTCATATATTGTAGTGAAAACTGAAAGTTCATTTTCTGCCATTTCTTTAACAGGTCAGGATAGGTGTCTTGATATACTTTCAGACCACACAGAACAATTTTTAACTTTAAATAAGTATCAAAACTATAGCTTTGTCACTGTAGTCCTTTGTATACCTGCACTTTCTTTTCCAGCATTTCTATATTCTTTTTGGAATCATTTATTATTAGTGATGTTACCATAGCTTCCATCTCCATTAATGTTCATATGTCCTTGTAGCAGTGGATTATTGCCTACATTGAATAGTTTCTATATTTGGGGTATTCCAATTTGAGCCATTTCACTAGTCTGGGTAAATAATTTAAGACATGAAAACCAATTCCCTGTTCCACTTATGTTTAGCAGCCACAAATAAAAATACACACACAATACAACAGAATGCACTGCTGTTAAATCATGTTACTTACACCAAGCAAACAATAAGTAAAATAAAATCCTCAGGCAAAAGCATATAATCCTAAGAATTCCTTTAAACAGAATTTAATTAGTCATTTGACTCATTAAAACCATATATAACAACAAACTATTTATAAAACCAACAACAGCATCATTGAAGCCCTGTATTTTTAACACTTTTTGACTTCACATTTAACTGCAGTACATCACATAAAGACTTATCACCTCCTTATTAATTATTGCTGTAGGATGAGTACAGAAATCAAGGCTCTGTTCTGCAATACGGGTAGAAACCAGCATTTATGACACACCAACATTGCACCTGAATGAGTGGCACTCCTTATGCTTTGTGATAAGTTTACTTTTGGCAGCCATCTGCTTTCAACAATTAAAAAAATATATTGAAGTGAAATCAGAAAGTTATGAGCCATAACATATTTTAGGCACCACACATTTCCAGTACTCACTACCTACAGGAAAGTTCACATACGCTTAAAGATTAAATCACTTACCTGGTCACCATCCCCTGTCCTTTTTCCCTCTTCCACAATTCTCATTTACAACAGACAACATACTTCAGAAGCCTCAACTCGCCTTCCATCCTATTTGCAGCACAGCTTTATTACACCTGCATAACAAACTTTTAACATAAACATTTCTTAACTCTTACACCTTACCCTTTAAATTGCTCTGAGAAGCCTTCAGTCAGTTAGCTAAGCTAGATGTTTACTCTCTTATGACTGGTATAATTTCTAATGGGAGTCCACTGTTATTCGTCAGCTCCCTAATACATCTGGCGTAGCACGTATTGAGTGCTACAGTTCCAGAGCCAGTCACCTGACAACAACTAAAGCACTGAGTAATTGTATAGAAGCCAATTCTGTCATACGCAGAAAAAATACATAGTCAGTAAGTGCCAGCATTGTTTACTATCATCACTTCAGCCTTTAGTGCCCACATTTCTGTATAATACAGTAGTACTGGTCACACCACTGTCTAATACACTTTATTTTTTTGCTTCTTTGGCACTTTTGGCATTCTTCTGTCACACTACTTTGACATCCTGACATTCTGTGCTAGTTGGCTGTAGCCCCTTGATTCTAATTTTGACCTTGTTATTCAGCCCTCCCTTCTCCTCAACCACTCCTCCCAGGTGGTTGAGGTGGTTAACCCATTTCTCTTCCCTCTCAGATTTTAGCTTCCCACTTAAACAATCTACTTAACATATCTTCTAATTAAATCAATAAACTGCCACTTGTTTTGCTTCTGAAGGTGAGTTTCAATACCACAAAATACCCTATTCTTCATATCATGGCTGTAAATTTTTAGAGTGAAATATGATTCAGAGACCCCCCCCCCCCCCGAAGAAACTATGGTTTCTGATCAGGGCCCCCTCTTCCTATTTTATATTAATTGTTTTTTCAACATGTGTTGCCACACTGTTGGAGAGTGACAAAAAGGCATGCTAGATCTGATGACTGGCTCACCTTAGTTTTATCTTGATGTTGTTGTTGTTTGTCTTTCGGCTTTTCCCGGTTAGGGGTCACCACAGCAGAACTCCGGTCTGCTAATGACTGGCAGTTGGATTTTATGGTTTTGAGTTGCCAGCCCGATGCCCAACCTTCAACGAAGGCACACCCATTCAAAGCATGTCTTTTGAACACCCACTCGACCACAGGAAGGACATGCAGACTCCACACAGAAGGAACTCCCGACCCAAGCCGAGAATCGAACGGGAGAACCTCTTGCTGTGAGGCAACAATGCTACCGCTGCACCTCCAAGGAAGTACCTTAGTTTTATCTTGATAAAGGTTATAAAAAACTGTTTAGCAAAATATATCTGACAATTACACATTTTTCCTTTGCAGCATGCTGTGTTTGTCTTTGCAAAGAGAATCTTTCATATAATTACCATCACTGTACCAAACGGTAGTTCTCAGAGATAATATGAATTGCATATATCTAAGTGCAAGTCAGTTTAAAGGAACAAATGCAATGAGATTTCAAGAAAAGGAAATGCATGTGGTGCTGCAGCTGTAGCGGAACACCACTTTTCTCCTCTGATAATCAGCATTAGAATTAGAGGAGGCAGCTTTGCTTTATGTATTTCAGATTTTTATTGCAAAGAGTGTACATCTCCCAGCTTGGTTAGTATATCCATCATAGAAGAGGAACTTAATCAGAAAGAATGCAAGTGGGTAAACAGGTACAGATACTTGTGGCCAACAATTTAAATTCAATAAGACTCTGGAGAGTCATTCTAACAAGCAATATCATTGAACCCTAGAAATTGTTATATTTTGAGCAAGATGGCAGGGTACATGGCTGTATGCATGTGAGGTGTGGTGAATTTTGACCCACAAAAATAACTTCAAAAATATGGAAATTTAAGTTTATTCCAACCAAATACCTTTGATATGGTAACTTTCATTCAGTCATCATAAAATCTTATTAAAACATTGTAGTCTGTCCTCCCAAAACTCTCCTAGTCAAGTCTGTATTAACTTGGTAAAGAAAAAAGAAAGAAAAGAAAAATATATATGATTCAAATGTTGCTTTATATATATAAAAAGGATGGATATAATAAAGAGTGGCGGAGTGCAGGCACTTTAAACCTGGTACCAATGAAAATTATCATTATCTGTTTATTGACTGTTTTTATAGAAGCAGTCTTTTCATACATCTCATTTTAGTAACCATATTTGCATTCCTGCAACTACAGATGTGATTTATATTCAGAATGGAAAGATTTAGATAGAGTAGATGTCACTCAATAATGGAATTACAGTTTTATGGACTGTGAAAAATACGTGAGTGTAGTGTGATAAATTAATACAGAATTAGGAAATATTGCTCTATTAATTTAGCATCATGATGAGAAGGCATATGCAACTTTTTTCTAAACGATATATACGTGTGTGTGTACAGTATATATATATATATATATATAAACTTCCATCAGTTATGGTGCACTCCCCAGAAAACAGTGCAGATGGATAAGAACAAACACTCCACATGTAATCCAGCACTATAAACTTAATGCCATAAAAATGCTTGATTTAGCATAAATCTACAATGTACCACAATAATCCATGATAATCCATTGTTGTTTTATTCCAAAATATAATATATCCACAAAAAATGTTCAAACAGTGAGAAAAGACAGCAGAAAGCAGTGCTGCTGTCTGAACCAGGCCTCTTACTCAGAAATCACTGGCTGGGAACAGGAAACACAGACAGGTTTCACCCTCTGGTGCCTTCAGTGTGTAATTGCAAGTAAGCTAATCACTGTTCTTATATGAAGATACCCAATACAGAGCCTGATACAGTCAAGAAAATACACATAAAGAAGACAGATAACTGAAAAAGAAAAATAATATATATATATATATATATATATATATATATATATATATATATATATATATATATATATATATATATAAAAATAGATATATATATATATAATTGTCTCTGGTACTGGCTCAGTTACTGAATCTATCTCGGTATACTTAGAGATGAAACTGAAGCCTTTGTCGCTGTTGGTCCATGCCCAGGTTGAAGACATGAATCAATTTTTGGTACTTATCGATGAAGTACAAACACCACCTAATGCTTATTTGAGCACATTGGATGTGCAGTCTTTATATACGAGTATACCACACGATGGTGGTATTAGGGCAGTAAGGTTTTGGTTACAAGAGTCCAATGATTGTTCTAAGATAGAAATTGACTTTTTGTTGTCAGTTTTCAGATTGGTTTTAGAACATAATGCCTTTATGTATCTGGGGGATTGGTATCTACAAATCAAGGGTACTGCTATGGGTGCCCACTTTGGCACCCATATATGCAGACCTATTTATGGGTTATCTTGAACATAAATTGATTTATGCTAACCTGTCTTGAAAAATAGGAAGTTGGTAGTTAGGTAAATAATGGGGTTAGTATACCAGTGTTTAAAATTATGTTCTGTGATATATATTTATTTTATATGTTAATATGTATATATTTTTAAGCATGGTAATTGTGTTACATACTCATTCATCGTTGAATTTTATCCATATGGATGTAATGTTTTAATATGCTTATTTGTTATGATACATTTTTAAATGCACTTGACAGTGTTCAGCCTATGACTTTAAGAGGAGTGCTGACTTGATTGGTACCAGTTAGCTAATTGCCAGTTAGATATATAGTAGTAGGTGTTTTTACACTCTGTTTGTTCAAGGTTTGACAAAGCCTCTTGGCGAAAGCACTTACCTTCATACGTGTCTGGAATAAAAGGATATTATTTTTACTTTGTCTCTGGATTTTATCTACCTGCTGTTGGAATCGCAAATACTATCACTATTAGAGACTATACCTCGAGTGCATAGATATATGCTGAACTTTTGTTTCTGTGCTGGGTTGTTCCTGAACGTTTATATTTATTACAGTTACTTTTCACTTTCTTTTTTAGTCCATCTGTACAGTTTATATTACATTTGATAAGTTAAAGGGTGGGTTATTAGTAATTTTGTATTTAATTTAATTTGTATGTAATTCAATTTATTTCATATATATACATTTTTTCATACTGTGTGTTTAAATGGAATTATTGATTTTATTGGTTTAATCACAGTTAATTGATGTAATTAGTGGGTGGGTATGTATATTTAAGGAATGATGTACTTGATGTTTGTTATCTGATGAAGTTCGTTACCGAACGAAACCTAGGTCATCTGTGGTTTTTCAATAAATTGTTATTGGATCGTGGTTACATCGTCCTTTGCCTTGGAATTCTTGGTGCAAGTGTTTGTAGCTGAAGGACTGTTGGCGTTTACTCCTGGTGACCTGGACATCCTTGTTACGTTGCTTACTAGTTTGGTGTTTGTTGTGCTTCGTTGGTTTTATGGATAACGAGGGTGGAACGGTAGACCTAGCGAGTGTGCTACAGCAAATTCAGGTACAATTGAAGGAGCATTCAGAACTAATACAAAAACTGCTCAGCACCGAACCAACATCTGTTTCTCCAAATACGAATGATAGCCTGGGGTTACCGCTCACTCAGGCTACACCTAGCCTGGTTTCTCCAGGTGAAGGTTTGAGTGAATCAATACCCAGCAATAGCCTTTTGAATGGTAAAGAGCAGTGCTGTAATGACACATGGAAGAAGAACATATATTTGTTCAAAGATAGAAAGATTGTGGAAAGCACAGTGGTTAATAAAGATGCCAAACCGATGAAAGAAATGCTTAAAAACTTTGAGCGGAAGCTCTTTAAATTAAAAAGAACTCAATTAGAAAACGGTTACCTTGTCAGGAATTGTGAACTTGGAATAGTGCCGAAAGGCTTGCGTATGTGGAAGTATCCGAATGGAAGTGAAGGTAACGGGGATATGTTAATTGAACTACATAAGTTTTTTAACCACTGTGGCTTGCAATTAATTGAAATCATGGTTAAATTTAACAATATCAAAATTGCAAAGTTGACTGAGGAATTGGATCAGCTTAACAACAGTATCAGTAAGGAACTTTTATTTGATCAATATTATAACAATTATACGCACATCATCCAAGATGTTGAAATTAGTTGCGATAACATCTATCGCCGGAAAAACAATAAAATAGACAGAGACATTAAGAATTATGAGCTGGGTGTTATTTATCCTTTTTCGAAGGCAACGGAGAGTCGTTATGGCAACCAAAAACAAAGAGGGCGTTTGCGTCATAGCTGTGATGAGACAGACGTCATTTCCGGTAGTGAGCAAGGGGAAGTTCGTGACACCAGTACGCGCAATGAAGGGGATATGGAGGAAGGCGTACGGAGGTCCGAGAGGCTTAAAAATACAGGACAAAGTGTCGTTAGTGCTGATTACCAACGAACTGGAGCTCGGTCTAAGAAAGATTTTTTAGACAACCAAAAAAACGGGTGGAAGATACGGAAATAACAACGACGAAATATGAGGACATCTTTACGAACTGTACAGATTTAAACTTGGGACATGTGCATGATGTTTTTGGACATGGCAGTTTGAATATGTTTTCATTGCATGATCAACTTACGTGTATGGGTAAGTGCACAATTGTTACAGGCACATATTCGGCAGTTAACAATAGTATATATGAAAACGGCTTTTTAAGCGATACAAGTGTTGAAAATGCAATGTGTTACTCGAAGACAGCTTTAGAATCTACTGAGATTTTGGATAACAACAAGTTATGCTTAGTCGATAGTAATGAAAGTGATGGTGGTTGTTCGCAAGTGTGTGTGGATATTGAATATGCTGAAAGCAATGAAAAACATGTATGTGTGGAGTTCAACAACACCAAGGTAGACGTTGACACCACAGATTTGATGAATATGAGCACACATGAATATACCAACAACATTATATTATTGGGAGAGATAGGACAGGGTGTGCAGGGAATTTTTTCAAATCCTACACGTGTTGAGGAAGACACTGCAGGACAGTTAGTCGATCTAGAGAATGTAAGAACGGATATGAATGTGAACTTTTATATTAATTTCGATCCGGATGTTTATTGTGAAGTGACTAATGTTAATGAACATTCACAAAATTTAAATCACAGTACAACTCTAGACACAGACAACACTATGTATGCGGTTTTGAGCCACCCTATGATCATTGAAAATGAAGTGGGTGACTTTAAATTATACAATTACTCGAAGATCAGCATGAATGAAAAACAGGTTAACCTTTTTGCAAAAGGTTTTAATTTTGTCCCATGCAGGAAAGGGAATTTGGTTAAATCAGTTATGGAGTTAAAAATGTTTACTCGTAAATTAAATTTAAAAACTTGGTATAATATGTGTCCGGATGATGAAAATGTGTACAGGCGGAAAGACAAGGCACCAAAAAGAGCAAGTGCATTTAATCCACCAATGAATGACCAAATAGCCATTTTTGAAAGATTAAGTGAGAATGATATGAGGAAATTTCATAGGACTTATAAAAATTTAATGCATTATAATATGTCCAAAGAGGAACATGAGACGTTTAACAACATATGCAAGGAACCAGACATTAGGATCATGAAACCCGATAAGGGTAATGGGGTGGTTGTGACCAATACACAGGATTATATATCTTATATGATCGGTATGTTGCAAGGAGACTCTTATGAGGAAGTAAGTCTTAATGAAATATATATATAGCGTATGCAAAGATAGATTTAACAATTAAAAATATGCTGTATAGAGAAGAGATAACAGAAGATGATTACAATTATATGATCAATGAATATCCAGTTATCAGCGGGATATTTGGCATACCTAAAATTCATAAAGGCTTGGACAACTTGCAATTTCGACCTATAGTCGATGGTAAGAGGAATAAGACGTGTTTTGTTAGTCAGTTTCTAGATTATCACCTTAAGAAATGTCTGACTAAGTTTCCTTACATTAGCAAAGACTCTTGGGACTTTTTGGCGAAAATCAAGGAGTTAAAAATGAAGGAGGGGTACTCATTTATTACAGTAGATGTATGTAATTTGTTTACCACAATTCCACAGGATATAGGCCTCATATGGCTTGAGGAGCAATTGTATGAAACAAAGTTATTTGATCAGGACAAGATAAACATGTTGGTGAACCTAATGGAAATAGTGTTAATGAACAATTATATACACTATGAAGGTAACTATTATCAGCAGGTTAATGGAGTGGCAATGGGGGCATCTTGTGCCCCCATTTACGCTAATTTGATAATGAGTTACTGGGAATGTAATTACATCTTTAAAACCAAGTATTTTGAACACATTAAACTGTATACAAGATACCTCGATGACATATTTATTGTATGGGATGAGAAAAAGGACATGTTGGAATCGTTTATAGTGTATATTAATAACACGGTGAGGTTTCTGAAGTTTACCTATGAAATTAGAGAGGAGGAAATATCATATTTGGATGTGAGATTAACCTATGATAAGAAGTGTGGTAAAGTAACATCTAATATTCATAGAAAACCAACGTTTTCCAACGCTTATTTGCATTACACCAGCTGGCACCCTGACCATCAGAAAAAAGCAATTGTCAAAGGGCAGATGGTCAGGGCTGCCAGAATGGTAAGTAATGATGATGATTTTGTGAAAGAACTGAAGTTTATATCCAATATGTTTCAGAATAGAGGGTATCCTGAGCAGTTATGTGCCAAAATACAAAATGAGGTCTCTTACAAGAGAAGAGTAGGGTCATATCAGGCTATATTGACATCTACAGGTCTCAGTTTGATCAACACCAACCTTAATTGTGAAGAAGACAAAATGAGTGGTATTCCCTTGTATATATCAGTGTATAACGATAGTTTTCTGATTATTAGGGATATTATTCTGAGAAATTGGGATATTGTATGCAAAGATAAAAAAGTAGGACATTTGTTTAGGGGGGATGTGAAATTTGTGTATAAGAAAGACGCATCCTTTAAAAACAGTTTTGAGAGGTATGACAGTTTCAAAAATGTAACTACATGTAGACAGATAGGAAATTTCAAGTGTGGTCGATGTACTATATGTTCATATATTTATTGCACCGGTGAAAATATAGTTGTTGACAGTTATAGTATTAATTTAAAGGGGCATTATAATTGCTATACATCCAACGTTGTATACCTTGCTTTGTGCCAGGATTGTGACTCATTCTATGTCGGTAAGACTTCCCGACATTTTAGGGATAGAGTAAGGGAGCATCTATCTGATATTAAAAACCTCAAAACAACTAATGCACTTGCTAGGCATACAGTGGGTAATGCTGGACACAAATTTAAGTTTTGTATCATACAAAATGTAGCTTTTGATGTACAAGGTAGGGTTACTCCTTTTGATTTGGATATATGTGAATTAAAATGGCAGTTAGTTTTGGACGCATGCAACACTCCAGGGCTTAACGAGTGTTGTACCATTAAGCCTATTTTGAAAAGTATTATGGCCAAAGGCAGATAGTTTGTGTGAATACAATGCATAATTTTGGTTCATAGTTACTTTTCTTGCAATTGTTGGTATATTCAGTATTTTAGTAGAGTTCTATTAACCTAATAACACACACATATACTTATATGCAAATACAATTTTTTAATGATTTGTCATTATGTTTTTATAATAATCATCATATATATGTATATTTAATTTATATATATATACATATATATATATATATATATATATATATATATCATGTTTACATTCAATTTCAGTCTTCATGTTTTCATTATGTGTTTTCATTTTTATTTTTTCGTATTATACTTGTCTCATTAAGTTTTTTGTTCATTTTTTAGTCCATCTGTACAGTTTATATTACATTTGATAAGTTAAAGGGTGGGTTATTAGTAATTTTGTATTTAATTTAATTTGTATGTAATTCAATTTATTTCATATATATACATTTTTTCATACTGTGTGTTTAAATGGAATTATTGATTTTATTGGTTTAATCACAGTTAATTGATGTAATTAGTGGGTGGGTATGTATATTTAAGGAATGATGTACTTGATGTTTGTTATCTGATGAAGTTCGTTACCGAACGAAACCTAGGTCATCTGTGGTTTTTCAATAAATTGTTATTGGATCGTGGTTACATCATCCTTTGCCTTGGAATTCTTGGTGCAAGTGTTTGTAGCTGAAGGACTGTTGGCGTTTACTCCTGGTGACCTGGACATCCTTGTTACGTTGCTCACTTTCTTGGTTACGAATTTATCCCTTGGTGGGTGACGTGTTTATTTTTAGTTTACTCTGTTTTTCTTATTGTTACTACCAACAGGGAGCCATGGCAGAATGGATTGAACAAGCCATAGAGCTCCCATATAATCCTAGGAGTGCTTTAAAAGTTACTTCTTACCAGAATCGCTTTTTGAATTGTGTGACTGAAGAGTCCAATCCACTACTTGCATATGCGGCAGTGGACCCAGGAAATGATGCTACGAATGATGCAGTGGACAATGACGCATTGAATGAGGTGTTTACATCTTTGGAAACAAATCTTTTGAAGCTTAAACAGATGCAGATGCAGCATTACCATTTTGAAGCATGCATCCACAAGAAAATCATACCGAGAGGACTTTGTGTACTGAAGATGCCAACGACCGGAACTTTGTATCCTGAACTTTTATATTGCTGGCAACAGTTAAATATTCAGGTGAGCCTGGATTATGTCTTTACTAAATGAATTCTTCCTACCATAAGAAATAAAACTTAAAGACAGTATTAAGAAACAACAGAATGACATTCTAATTAATTTTCCTACAGCGGAAATAGAGCATATGATGTAACGCTTACTTGACAGTGTGTTTCTGTTCGAGAAATGGCTTCTCGAACAGAAGCGAAATAAATTAAAGCATGACATTTCTGACTTCTCAAATGGTCAGGTCTTCACTTGGCCTCAAAACTATAATTCTAATAATAGAGAAAATTCAACGTTAGGAATAACAGACTGATGCATAATTCCACAAGTACTGTATCTAATTCAAACAATCCTAATGTTGTGAAGAAATATCAATTCACAGAGATAGCTGGCTTATCTCATGGTGATGGAACAATTAATATGTGTGACAATGGACCTGTTGATATTTTAGATGATTCTAGTGCTTTACCTTTGGCAGGAACTGTTAATGCTGTTACTGTAGATGTACCTAGTAGTTGTAGTCCATCTTCTGTTTCCATTGAATTGAGTGTGAATTCTGTACACACTGGCTTACGAGTCAGTGATGCACCAGTAGTTAGACCTAAAGTTGTAGACTCTACAAGTGGACAGAATCTGAGACATCCACCCCCTTTCCCCATTACCAACTTAACTCGGAGGGGAAGGAGACACTCTATGAGCAGGGCGAGACAGAAAAGGAAGGCATCTGGAGAGGAAAAGAGGGGGCCCACTCTAAAGAAAATGTGGGGGAGGCTAACACTGATATAGTTTGGAATAATTCACATAGACCGTTGAATATTGATGAAGGTGAGTTATTGAACAAAGGGTTAACCTATATCCCTACTACCCACAGTAATTTAACAGATACCATCTTGGATACTAAGTTATTTGTACGTAATGTACAATTAAAATTGATGTACAAGAATATAAATACTAAAGAAGTAAATCTATGTTTTCAAAACCTAGCCTATTTAACCCCAATTGCCATCCTTTACTCGATGCTTTCTGTAAGTTAGTTGAAGATGTTTACAGTCTTTGCAGACATAGATGTACTACTAAGAGAGGGAATTTAACATACAGACATAGGAAAGCATTAGACAACCTAAGAAATGACAGGAACATTACTATTAGACCTGCAGACAAAGGTGGTCCTATAGTTATTATGGACATGGTTGCATATGATTCACTTATGCAAGAACTGTTGGCAGTGAGGAATTTTTACATGCTCATTTCACCACGAGAGGTCCAAGTCCATATACAAAAAGTCAATGATATTTTGGGAGACCTGAGAGAGAAAGGAGTTATCAGAGAAGAACAGTATAGTTTTTTCTGGGTAGCACATCCGTTACTACCCATTATTCAAAGTCTACCCAAGATACATAAGGACCCCTTACACCCTCCCATGAGACCTATAGTTGCAGGTAGAGGCTGGGTTACTGAACTCATATCGGTCTTTATCGAGAAGTCTTTGAGGCCATTAATAGATAATAATTCAATTATACTCAGAGACACGAAACAATTTTTATTAGATTTATATGACAAAATGAAATCAGTAGATGATTATCTCCCATATTTTTAGTCACATTGGACGTTAAATCATTATTTACGGTTATTCCTAACTGCATAGGTTTGCAGAAAATACAAGTATTTCTTACACAGTACTCTGATTTTACTACATCTAAGGTTGCATTGATATGTACATTATTGAAAATAGTGTTGGAAAATAACCTTTTTGCTTTTAAGAATAACATATATAAGCAGAAGGATGGCGTAGCTATGGACACATCCTGTGCCCATAGCTACGCCAACCTGGTCATGGCTATGTGGGAAAGAGAACATATTTTTCTTTTACCTAGCTATCAGAAGTATGTGATTTTTTATAAACGGTTTGTAGATGATCTCTTCTTTTTATGGATAGGTAGTAAGAGAGAATTGTATTTTTTTATGAAGAAATTAATACACTTACAGAATACCTCAAGTTTACAATGGAGGAATCAACTAGTAGCATCAATTTTTTAGATGTCCATATAGAGAGGTTGAGCAGTGGGCAACTCAATACAGGCATTTATAGGAAGTCCTGTTACAGGAATACCCTGTTGCACACACAGAGTATGCATCCTAGGTTTGTCTTTGATAATATTATTAAGGGACAGGCCTTTAGAGCGTCCAGGTTAAATCCAACATGAGAAGGGTACAATGAAGAGCTTATGAACTTGAAAGGAAGGTTACTACACAGATCATATAATGCACAAGATATAGATAATATCTATCAGAGTATGGAAGAATACAGAAATGAGAGAGCCGGCCCTTATTTTTCTGATTTTGGTAGTAGATGGTATAATGCACCTTCCAGTCGAGTAGTTTTGGGTAAGGGAACTAAAACTATACAGAAATGTTCTATGTTTTATACTTATGATTTTAGAGACATCAGGGACATTATTTGTAGACATTGGCAAAACCTGATGACTGAACCATTAATTAAAGAAATAGTGGGAGAAAATCCCCAATTTCTTTTTAGAACTAAGAAGAATTTGCATAGAATGCTTTGTTATTCCAACGAGCAGATGGTTCTGAGACATCCCAGTAGAATTGGTACATTTTCATGTAACAACTGTAACTACTGTCCCTACATTTTTAAACATAATATGTTTGTACACCCAGTGACCACACAGTGTTATCAGTTTAACGTAGTGGCTAACTGTAACTCAGAACACATAGTTTATTTAGCAATATGCACACGTTGCCCTGCGTTTTATGTAGGCAAAACTGATAGGAGGCTTAAAGATCATATCAGAGAACATCTATACCAGATACGCATTTGTTCCAATACAAATGCCCTATCCAAACATATTCTTGAAGTAGGGACAGAACATACATTTTGTTTCTTGGTGATTCAAATGAATCATTCTAGTATCAGGGGTGGAGATATCAGGAATCACACGGAAAGAATGGAAGTTAAATGGATAATAAAGTTTAAAGCACATGCCAGTCCAGGGTTAAATGATAAAATTCCCCTGAAACCTGTCTTGAAAAATAGGAAGTTGGTAGTTAGGTAAATCATGGGGTTAGTATACCAGTGTTTAAAATTATGTTCTGTGATATATATTTATTTTACATGTTAATATGTATATATTTTTAATCATGGTAACTGTGTTACATACTCATTTTTCGTTGAATTTTATCCATATGGATGTAATGTTTTAATATGCTTATTTGTTATGATACATTTTTAAATGCACTTGACAGTGTTCAGCCTATGACTTTAAGAGGAGTGCTGACTTGATTGGTACCAGTTAGCTAATTATCAGTTAGATATACAGTAGTAGGTGATTTTACACTCTGTTTGTTCAAAGTTTGACAAAGCCTCTTGGCTAAAGTGCTTACCTTCACGTGTGTCTGGAATAAAAGGATATTATTTTTACTTTGTCTCTGGATTTTATCTACCTGCTGTTGGAATCTCAAATACTATCACTGTTAGAAACTATACCTCGAGTGCATAAATATATGCTGAACTTTTGGTTCTGTGCTGGGTTGCTCCTGAGCATTTATATTTTTTACAGTTGATTTATGATGTCGCCAATTCCCTTCTTAAATACCTTAATATGTGGCGGCGCTACTTGGATGATTGTTGGTGTATTTGGAATGGTCCTGTTGCTGGTCTGGCATGACTTTGTGAAATATCTCAACAATAATGACTATGGTATTGTTTCTGTGGGAAAAATACAAATGTTTAATATTGATTTCTTAGATGTCAATGTTTCTAAGTTGATTGATGGCACTTTGGCTACAGGCTTATATCGTAAACCGTTTACTAAAAATTCCATCTTGTTAGCCTCTAGTTGCCATCCTGCACACATAGTTAGGAACATACCAAAAACACAATTTTTGCCCACAAGATGAAACACAGATTTTTGAGTAGAGGATACAATGTCAGTATAGTGGATCAGGCATATGGAATAGCACATGCAACCAATAAGTGTGACATATTAAAATCTAATGGTAATCAGGATGATGGAGCTATTTCAGATTTAGGTCTCAGATTCATTGCTACATATGGTACCAACACTTTTAAGGTCCAAGAAGTTACTAATAAGTATTTGGATATTCTGTAATCTGACCCATATTTTGGGCAAATTTTAGGAGATGGTTGTACCTTCGGATATAGGAACGGCAGGAATATTAGGGAATGTCTATCTGGTTTTAAAAAGAGTAGGAAAGTAATTGTGGGATCAGGTATAGTGACACCTCGAAGGTATACATTTTGTGGGAATTGTACTTACTGTAAAGTTATACCCAAAACTAAATCATTCACCTCCATCAATACTAATAAGGTATTTGATATCCATTCTTTAATTACCTGTCATACGGAATGGGTAATTTTATGGCAGTTTGTCAGTGTGGAGCATTCTATGTGAGACAAACATCACGGCCATTTAAGCACAGAATAGCACTACATATTAGTGATTTGAATTGCAAATGAAATAGAAGTATCCTCTATAAACATATGGTAGAACACAGGGGGCTCACTTCATTTTTATTGGTATTTATAGTATAAAGGGGGGTGATATATTGGATGGTAAGAAACATAGGATTTTAGATCAAAAAGAAAAAATGTGGATCATTAATTTGGGGAATTTGTTTAAACCAGGCTTAAATTAGACTTTCTGACGGAATTAGAATGTATTTTCATGAGTATATATATATATATATATATATATATATATATATATATATATATATATATATATATATATATATATATATTTATATATATATATATATATATATATATATATATATATATATATATATATTTATATATATATATATATATATATATATATACATATATTCTTTTTCTTTTTCAGTTACATGTCTTTTTCTATGTGTATTTTATTGACTGTATCAGGCTCTGTATTGGCTTTCTTTATGTAAGAACAGTGATTAGCTTACTTGTATTTACACACTGCATATGCCAGAGGGTGAAACCGGTCTGTGTTCCCTGTTCCCAGCCAGTGATTTCTGAGTAAGAGGCCTGGTTCAGACAGCAGCACTGCTTTCTGCTGTCTTTTGTCACTGTTTGAATATTTTTTTTGATATATTATATTTTGGAATAAAACGACAATGGATTATCATGGATTATTTTGGTACATTGTGGATTTATGCTGAATCAAGTGTTTTTTATGGCATTGAGTTTATAGTGCTGGATTACATGTGGAGTATATATATATATATATATATATATATATATATATATATATATATATATATATGTGTGTGTATATATATTAGCTACTTTTCTTGATTTTATGCAAATACACTGCCATTTTTTTCCATGCATATATACATACTTTTAACCTTGTACAAACCATGAATTCATGTGGAAGAAGTCTTATGTGTAAGTATTTGAGAAATATGGAAAGAAGTGTGGATTTAACAGATTTATGCTATTACCTTTCTTTGGCATGCAAACATACATGTATTCATGAAAAAGCCCCAAACTCTTAGCATAGAGTTGTGCCAAGTACTGTAATGCACAGGCTTGCATTAATATGAAAATATGTACCTCACCATGAAGCAATGTGGTGTAATGTAAAAGACCAAAGGCACAGTGCAGCATTTCAGATGTGATTCTTAAATATGCTGTATTATGTAGCTGATGTATGTGTTGCTGGGGTGTCATGCCTCAGTATGCTACATGTACACCCATCTAAGCAAGCAGTATGTTGTTCAATCAACACATCTCTGCTTCATGGACATGCTGCTGAGGTGCCCATGCTGCAGTATGACATGTGTATACAATGTGTACACCAGTGTAATCAGGCAGTATATAGATCAGTTAACACATGCCAGCTTCATGGGCATCCTGCTAAGATGCTCATGATACAGTATGTCATGTGTACACCATGTGTACACCACTATAGCCAGGCAGTATGTAGATCAGTTAATACATGACGGCTTCATGGATGTGCTGCTGAGGTGCCGATGTTACAATATACCATGTGTAAACCAACGTAACCAGACAGTATATAAATCAGTTAACACAGTATGCCATGTGTAAACCAGTGTAACCAGGCAGTATGTAAATCAGTTATCACAGTACGCCGTGTGTAAGCCAGTGTAACCAGTTAACACAGTACACCATGTGTAAACCAGTGTAACTAGGACATATGTAAATCAGTTAGCACAGCATGCCACGAGCAAAGCTGTGTAACTAGGCAGTATCTAGATCAGTTAACACATAACAGCTTCATGGCAGGGATAGGACTTGTCAGAGAACTAACAGGCATGGTTACCTCTCCCTATAAACTTATCCACCAGTAAATTCACAATGTTATCAGCACCAGGAAGTGTGTCACCATAACTTTACGTGAAACTACTAAATTATATGGGACTTCTTTGATTTTTATATTTAAAAGTTTACAATGAATTTAATGAGACAGATATACCGCAAACCAGCAAGGTAGTTCCTTGAAAGGGCAAAGAAAAACACTGAATATTAATTTTATTTTTTGGACGTTGAAAATCTCTACAATGTGTAAATAAATTTGGCATTTTTATACATTTTCAAGGGAGGCTTATACCCTAACTCACCTACCAATTACGTATTTTGTGTTTAGTCAAGGTTTTGAAAATAATCCTCTACTGTAAATCTAAAAAAAAAAAAAATCTATCTATTTCTGTATCTATTTTTTGTATAGGACTTAATATTCTGTGCAATACTAAAGCATCAGAATCATTTTGTGTGTTGTGCTATCTTTCAGTTTTTATACTATGAAATGGCCATTATGAGGAGTGTGATGCAGATATGATTTGCTTTTCATGCTCTTCATCTTCTTCCCACAGCACAATTTGTGTCCAAATACTATGACACAGACTAGACAGAATGAATGAAGTATTTATATAGACAGTGCTCTGAGGGACTGATTTATAGAAAACAATGTGGAAAATAAGCTCTATAAACATTTTCATTGGCCCAGTTACACTTTCTTCCACTCTAAATAGGAGAACAACTTTGTCTATTAAGTGTCCATATTGTATTTAAAAAAAAAGTTGCAAACCTGAGCTACATCGCTTGCTTAGAGAGGAAGTTGTCCACTCATTCTAGCAGCTCTATTTATTCATTTGTGATTTACAGTGGTAATTGACTAAATTAACAAGGGGAAGATGGTATGTGTCGCATCAAGTTCTTTGCTAGGCTTTTTTCAGTGTTCATCTGTCTGTCCACAACCCCTTTTTCCCATTTTATGTACATGGGGTCAGGGGTTACTTCCATAGTGGCAATCATCTAGAGCTATGATTCACACCACCGAGACCATCCTTGATGGGTTTGTCAGAATGGCTGACAAAAATATAAACATACGTTAGGCCTGAATGTATTCATTAATTCAATTACTGCCTTATCAAAGCAAATGTGACCAATTCTGGTACATTGAATAGGTTGTATAAATGTATTTAGAACTTATTCTTAAGCTTGTGAGCTTCAGAAGTAGTTATATCAGACGGTGCAGCACCCTGTATAGGGGTGTAAGGATGGGGCATCCATCCTTGGGCTTTAACAAGGTATGCTTTGAGTTAATGAGCCTCATCCATTGAACATCCTTTAATCATGGGATGGGTGCAGGATGGCACATCAGATCAAATGCAAGGCTCAGTAGCCCAGCAAAATTTCCTTAATACATTTTAATTGAAATTTTTTGTTTGTTGCCTTGTTTTTTATTTGCTGGCCAAAATAGTGAATTTTTCCAAAAAGAATCGAATTCTGACCCTACCTGGATTACCAGGAGTAAAAAAGTTTGTAGAAAATTAAAAATTAAACAGCTTAAAAGCAGCTGTAAACATCTTACATGACTATAAATGAATGTATTAAAATGATACGAGTAAAAGACATGTATCATATGAAAACAATACATTAATGGTTGCAGAGTTTGTGTTGTGGAATATAAATTCCAAAGCTGCATACATGTTCAAGCTTACAGACGCAACATGCTAAAGTGTTATATGTGTGTGTGTGTGTGTGTGTGTGTGTGTGTGTGTGTGTGTGTGTATGCATATGTTTTTTACACACACACACACACACACACACACACACACATATATATATATATATATATATATATATATATATATAGAGCAAGAAAACTGTGGAGATTGACCAGTAGAACAAATAATTATTAAATTAGAATTAGATTACTTTAAAGAAGGAGATTGGAATACTTGAAAAAAAAAGAAAGAACTTAAGTTACTGACTCTGTAAAATGGGCTTTGTCTTTTAGGGCAGCTTGCACTTTAAAGCATAGCGCATTAAGGGTTTTACTTTTTCTGACTTCAAAAAGCAACTCTTCCCAGGGCTGTGGAGGAAGAACAGAAAGACCCTGGTCACTAAGAGCTAAGGAGTCATGCTGTTTATAGAGGAAGAGGACATTCGTACTTAATGATTTATGCAGTAACTCTAAAATGAAGTCTCGAGGCAAGTTTGAAAGAGACAATTAGCTTGATATTGCAGAGGCACTGAGGGAAAATCATGAATGTTTTTCAGATAGAACCAAGCTCTGAAGCAGTTTACAGTGTGCACAATTTAAAGTAAAGTGATAGGAAATTCAAAGCAAGGCATCATGTTAAGAAAAATAGAAGAGGATCTACAGATTGTGGAATGGTGAAACACGCTCAGTAAGAGATGTGTGAAGCTCCCGTACTCTATTCATTTTACATGGTTTTCATGTGGAACATCATTAGAGGAGGGTGTAAAGAAGCTGGGTAGGGGTTTGATTGCAAAAAAGGAAAGATCTGCCAGTTTGAAAGAGTGAAGTTCTGTTCTTTTATGGAAAACATAACACCAGCAAGGACTTTAATAGCTTTACTAGAGCAACTTGTAGCTGCTAGTAGCCAGCCTTAGTCTCCATTCAGTTGGATATTTTTGAGTTTGTGTGCATCTCATTTGGATAGATACCGTTGCTTGATGACGTCCTAAGCTACCGCCAAAGGTCTCATTTCTTATCAACTTTCTCATGGGCTAAGAATTTGCCAGTAATTCCATATCAATGAGTTCTGTCATCATGAGCTTAACGTCAGATATTTTGAGATGTTCTGGATTCTTCCAAAGCTTAGGGATTCCTTTCTCTTCTTCTGTCAAAAGTAATATCACAAGGGTGTTCATGTGTGTAGGAATCCTCACCCTCAACCAATCCAATAAGAATAATTCCTTAGTTAAGTTACCCCCACCATAGCCTACACTATCCAATAAATTATCCAATTCCTCTTTATACTGTTGAAGTCCCATGTCACTCCAAAAGATATGTTTCCAAGAGCCTTGCTCTCCCATGTTATACCCCTAGTAAATTCCCTCCTTAATTTTTTTGTTTTTGTGAAAATACTTTACAATGGCCCGTGTCTAGCCTATGCTTATTGCACTGCTTTATGCAACCAGCTGATGCACCCATTTTAGGAAACTGTGTGAAAGTGTAGAGGCTCAAGATATTCAAATAATCTGTTTTGAAGAAGGTGACCTATTGTGATTTCAGGTCTTTAACAGTGGCCCGGAGATGAAGGGGGCAGTGGCACATAATGGGAAGATCCTTGAGGAAAGCAAAGAGAGGGAGATATGACTGTCATGTTCACTATTGTTATATATATTGTTATATAAATAATACAGATCAGGAGTCAGTCATCATTTTGGAAAAAAGGATTGAATACAAATGCCCTCCCCCAGATGAGATGAAGAAGTACTTTTTAAACAAATAGGGTTGTAAGCATAAGGAACAATCTGCCATGACAGTTACTATAATAATCTGTCATGTGAAAATTAATCAGTCCTTGGAATAAACTTGGAGCTTTGCACAGGAAGTGAAGAAATGGATTCATGTCATTTCACTGATGGCAATTTCTATGAGCAAATGACACTTGCACAACTCAAATCCACTGCCAGCTTCACAGCTGTAACACAATGGTCGGGTGCCAGGATCCGCCACATAATGCAAACGCTCAGGTCACTCCACAACAAGTACAAATATTGTCCATGTTGGTGTGAATCACCTGAGATGTACCTCCCTGGACTACATAAAAAGAGACATGGAGGAGCTCTCCAATGTTGTAGCCCAGGCAGGTATGACCCTAGCCCTGAGTAGCATCCTGCCATCACCCTGAACAATACCACAGTACAAGGACAAAATGATTGACTTTAACAATTGACTAAGCTTCTGGTGTCATTCTAAGGGAATCCAGTATCTGTCTGCCTGGGATGACATGATTGACAGACCACGCTGCTTTGCCAGAGATGGCCTGCACCTGTTGCCCTTGGGATTCTGGATACTGGCAAAGGCTCTTGCTACCCCTATAGTGCCTTTTTTAGGCAAGGTTCAAATGACAAATTCACCACTGTAACAGGTACAAGCAAGCAAAATCTGAGGGTAATGCTACTCAATGCTAGAAGTCTAAACCTCGAAATGCACTCACTCGAGGCACCCCTTAAAATGGAGAACATTGACATCTGTGCAGTGACAGAGACCTGGTTCAAAGCTCCAGAGAGCACCCCTGCATTACCAGGCTATAATTCATACCACACCTTTCAGCCACCAAACCTGGACCAAAACACTAAAGGTGGAGGCGTGTCCATATTCATTAAGGATATCCACACCTCCAAGCTAGTTGCTCAGCATAATGCATCCGAGATTGTCCAAGTTCAACTAACTCTGGGCAAAACCGCAATCCAGATTGTAGCTTGCTACAGACCCCCCCACCATACCCCAGGATTCTGACTCCTCTTTTCTTGATACACTGGAAAATATTAAGGTACAACCCAACACTCTAATAATGGGTGATTTCAACTACCCTACCATTAACTGGGAAAACTACTCGTATACCAACTCTTTTGCTCAACGTTTTTCTGGAAATAATCAATTCCAATGCCTTGGATCAACTTATCCACACCCCCACCAGAGGCAGCAATATCCTAGGCCTGGTCATCGCCAACATGGTGCTCCACACCAGAGGTCAGCTCCTCATTGGTCAGATCCAACCACAAGCTAATCACCCTAGACATCCACATCCCGCTCACACCTCCCATTAGGAAAACAACCGTAAAAAATTTCTCCAAAGCCAACTTCACGCTTCTTAAGACAGAAGTGGCAAACTTCATGACACCCATGCAGATGGACAATAGAGGTAAGACTGCTGAATCCTACACAAATGCACTTTATAAGCACTTACATGAGTGCATGGATCGTGCTATCCCTAACAGAACCAAGATGCTATCCTCCAAAAAAAGGAAGCCAATCTGGTGGTCTTCTGCCATAAAAAACTCTACAACAGAAGAAAGAAACTGTTGCAAAAAAGAGTAAAATCCTACGATTGGAGGAACTCCCTGGTCAGCCTCAGTAAGAGGCTGAGATCCCTCATAAAATCCTCCAAAGCTAGTTATGAAAACAAAATCGCCACTGATTCTAAAGACAACCACAAAGCATTCTATACCTATGTCAAGAATCTCAATGGCAACACTCAGATCTGCTCTGAGTCACAGCACAATGACACTAAATATACAGAACCAACTGATATTGCCAAGATCCTGGTTGATAGGTTCAGTGCTAACTTTACCCCCCCCCTCACACTCCCTAATGTGCCCATCTTTATACCGGAAGAATGCAAAGTTCCTGTAATCACGGCTGCACGGGTAAAAACCTCACTCTCCAAAGCCAAGAACACAGCATCCATGGGACCTGACAACACCCCAGTCTGCCTTCTACACGAACTACAAAATGAACTGGCACCCCACCTAAGTACCATGTTCATCATAGCCTCACCTCAGGATTTGTGTCCATTGAATGGTGCACCATGATGGTTATCCCACTCCACAAAGGGGGCCCACAACAGACCCCGGGAACTACTGCCCCATTAGCCTGATGAGCCTGGTCTGCAAGATCATGGAACATATAATCATGGAACTCATAAACAAAGACATTGGAGATCTCCAAACTCTGGACCCCACACAGTCTGCATTTGCAAAAGGCAGATCATGTCTCCTAAACCTGATATACTTCTTTGAAGTAGTCACCAAAGCCATAGATGAGGGTAAGGTGGTTCACATAGCCGATCTAGATCTCGCCAAGGCATTCAACACCATCCCCCACTCTGGAATTATAGATAAACTTACTAGACTAGGTATAAATCCCTATGTCACAAGATGGGTTGCCAACTGGCTTACTGACAGAACCCACACTGTGAAATTAGCAGACTCCAAATCAGACTTCAGACCAGTGACAAGTGGAGTACCACAGGGTCCAGTCCTGGGTCTTCTCCTGTTTGGTATCTACTTCTCTGAAGTACAGGCTAACACAGAAGTTCTTTGGCTAACTAAATTCGCAGATGACTGCAAACTAGGAGCCATAATCAAAACTACTAACGATGTGGACATCCTACAAAAGGGCCTCAATGAGACAGATGCCTGGTGTCAAAGCCATGGTCTCAAGCTCAATGCCAAAAAGTGTATTGCCATCCCCTTTGGTAAAAACCTTGTACCCATGAACTACCACGTAGGCAGTAGTCTACTTAACACCGAAAGTGTGATAAGAGACCTTGGGACACAGGTGGACAGTAGTCTCTCCTTTGATAATCACATCACCACAGTGGTCAGGAAATCCTTCTACATGGCACACCTCATCACAAAAGGTTTCTCATCCAGAAAAAAAGAGGTCATTGTTCTCCTCTACTCATCACTCATTAGACCCATTATAGAGTACAACGCCCCTTTTGGTATGTACCTCACAAGATCTCTACAACAACTGGAAAGGTCGCAAAAATACCTCACAAAGAGGATTACTAGCTTCAAACAGATGCCTTACGAAACCGACTCAAAAAACTCCAGCTTTACTCCGTCGCATATCGCCTACTCAGAGGTGATCTCTGCCTAACATACAGAGCTATGTCAAACCCAGAGTTGTTGGACATGCTCCACTTAAAGAAATCCCAATCCCTCCGAGCTACATGCTCTAGGGACCTAAACCTTGTCACCACAATAAAGAAAACATGCTGGAGGGATAGACTCCTGTCCCAGAGACTTACCATACACTGGAACAGACTACCTATCTATGTCAAACAGAGCTCCTCATTAGCACTCTTCAAGAAAAATCTTGATGATTGGAACAGGAAATTTACTCCGAGGATCACTTCTGTGGTTGTGCTTGATAGGGGCACAGGAAAATAATTTTCTTGGGTGGCGAATGCCAGGGTACCTTTTTGGCTAGGCTTGTATAGGCCTTAGGGCCAATAGCCTAGTACCTACCTATGAACCTGTGAACCTATGAAAATAAAATCTCAACAATCATAGAAATTGTTTTTCTGCAAGTTTCATTCACATAACTATCACTCGCAGTAGGCCTTGTCATCAAATCAAATGGGTGTCAAAAAAAAAAAAAGTGAACAGAAGCTGTCTCAGAGGTGGGTAAAGGGTAGATTAAGTGGGCTTAAACTGTCCTTAGTTACTATCATCTTTTTTTCTGTGATTCTGAGTGTGGTATTTGCAATGAAACTAAGAAAACTGCATACCAGTAGGACTAAGTCTTGTAAAGGATGATGCAGTGGTGCAGCAGTTGCATTGTTGCTTCACAGCAAGAGGTTGTCTGGTTTGATTCTCAGCTGGGGTGTCTGCTGTGTGAAATCTGCATGTCCTCCCTGCATTTATGTGGGTTTTCTCCCACATTATAAAGACATACATCTGGAGTGTTTCTTCCTGGGCCGCTGCTGAAAATTGGCTTTGTTCCAAGTTGGACTTTCCGAGTAAACAAATAAGAAATAAATGTATGTCTTAAAAACTGAACATGCTGTCATTACCTGACCTATTAAAACATGTAGATTGCACAATTGGTCTGACAATTTTATTGCTGAAAAATATCCTGATGTCATGAAAGTAAAGGAAAGATATCCAAAGAAATACCCACCACTGTATGCCATTAACCATTTCAGCTCTCACATATTCAGTCTATCATCTTTAATTTAAACATTAGAAGTCATTTAAAAGTGAAACAGAAACAATGTATTGACAACTCTTTAAGGGAAGAAATAGGGCAGGATTCATGAAGCCTCCGTGTAAGAGTTACAAGGCTTACACGGAGGCTGCAGTTAAACGGTGTGATGTCAGCATGTCATGCATATGCATGAGGGCATGCTGAATCACACCTAAGGCTAATACAGTCCGTGGAAGACAGTAGGGGGCATGTCCGTAGGCCGTGCCCTGCAAACGGACACACCCCCAGAAGAGTAAAAGTCCCAAAAGTAAACCCCCAGGACAGAGCCCGTGTAAATGTGAATAAACACAAC
Source organism: Protopterus annectens (assembly GCF_019279795.1). Taxonomy (NCBI): domain Eukaryota; kingdom Metazoa; phylum Chordata; order Ceratodontiformes; family Protopteridae; genus Protopterus; species Protopterus annectens. Next base: position 90,671,763 of record NC_056730.1, on the reverse strand, counting down.
ACAACACATGCCCCCACAGACTATGAACATAAAATGTAGAAATTAACATCTTATATATTTTTTTAAATTGTAAAGATGTTTGCCCGTGAGTGCTGCTTATGCTGGCGTGCCCGTAGCTTAGCCACAGTTAGCAGTCAGTGGAAAAGCATATAAGAACAAAATATGCAAAGTAAACCAAGAAACAATAGCATAGTGGTAGAGACGTCAGCTGAAGAGCAGGCAGTCATGGTTCGAGCCCCCACAACATCAATTTTTATTTTTAGTGAAATAAGCACGAAACAAGTCCCTGACATATATGTACACATATAAAATTATATTTTATGTAAAATGTAATGAAATGGGCCATATATTTTGAAGAAATGTGAGATAATAAAAAAATAAAATGTCAGATGTGCCTATAGCTGAGCTACAGTCTAACAAGTTGAGTACATCTGCCCGTAGGTGAGCAGTGGTTTAACAGGTATAAAATGAGTGCCCGTAGGTGAGCAGTGGTTTAACAGGTGTAAAATGAGTGCCCGTAGGTGAGCAGTGGTTTAACATGCTGAAACTGTGTGCCCATTGCTGAGCTGAGCATAATATGCATGCTGACAGCCAAATGACGCGTAAACCAGCGTAACCCGTTTGCGCGGAGCTGCGCACCGCGCCAACAAGCTAACTGACGGGCAACGTTGAGCAAGCTGTAACAAAATTGCCTTTACACAGACACACCTCCTAGCCTGTGTAGACAGTCATAAAATATAAAAAGCAGTGGCCAGGTTCGAACCCATATACCATGCACCATAGTCAAGGTACTGAACCACTAAGCCATGACAGTTTCACTTAGAAATGCAGTAATAGCATATATATAGGAATGACTAGAAAGAGGAGCATGACAAAGCAGGTTTTGTGAAGCTGACACAATTCCAAAATGGCCAATCACAGATAAGTGCGGGAAAAACGGCATATATAAGCCCCATAGGCAGGAATACACAGCATAACTGATTGTAGAACCGACTTGCAGCCAGAATGTCAGGTGTAGGTGAGGGTAGTTGCTTCCGAGCACAGAGGTGGGGCATTGAGGAGTCCAAATATATGGTTTGGCTCCTTGTCCACAATCATGAGGCTCAACTCATGCAGGGCCAGGTCCTGTGGGGAGCATATAGGGCTGAGGCGTGGGACCGGTTGGCTCATGATCTCACCAGTGCCACAGGGATACCAAGGACTGGTGAGCAGGTCCGTCACCACCATGCGGACCTGAAGAAACGGAAGCAGGACCAACTGAAGCGTTGGATCCAGGAGGCCCGGCAAATGCCCAACGCCCCACTACTGAGTAAGTTACATGTAATTATTTATGTAAGAAATCAACCTAGCTGATATTATGGAGATGTGTATTCCAATATTACTTTATTTATATTACAGCTGCAGGTGTCCGTTCTGCGAACCGTAGAGCCTATGGCGATAGGCTGGCATGGTTGCGCCACCAGGCAGGTCAGTAATTCTCTCCCTGTAACTGTAAATAAATATATAAGTATAAAAACACAAACCTCCTCCGAACACAAAGTTCACCAAACAGAAACAGTCCGCTTTTCCGCCCAATAAAGGGATTTCCTCCAAACTTCAAAGAATATTTCCTCCACCGATAATATTGCAAATAAATTTATTGTAGAACAGTTAAAACAAGAAATAATCCACAAACTAAACCAGCAACCAACACCGGTAATCCGTTTCTTAGTTAGGCTTTAAATTAGCAATGAACAACCAGCACCACCAGCCCGTCTTACATATAAACTAATAGATTGAGCGCGCTTTCGTCCATAGATTACTGGACTTCATCAGAATCTACGTACTCCATTAAGATGAGCTCTTAAATACACTTCTGAAGGTGTCAGTTATTCAATTAACATAGTTAATTATGCTTATAATTAACTTTTAAAGATATATAGTGTGGCAAGTCCTATCTTTTATAATGTAGGCTACTTAGAAATATATATGTATGTATATCTGTATATCATATACAGATATACATACATATATATTTCTAAGTTTATATGTAAGACGGCTGGTGGTGCTGTTTGTTTGTTGCTAATCAAAGCCTAACCAGGAAACGACTGTGTTGGTTGCTGGTTTAGTTTGTGGATTATTTCTTGTTTTAACTGTTCTACAATAAATTTATTTGCAATATTATCGGTGGAGGAAATATTCTTTGAAGTTTGGAGGAAATCCCTTTATTGGGCGGAAAAGCGGACTGTTTCTGTTTGGTGAAATATATTAGTATGACAGTTAGCAAAAGAGTGCAGTGTAGTCACTAATTAATAAAATGTGCAAGTAACAGTGTAAGAGGGTTTGCAAGTATTGCTTGATTACAAAAGTTAGATGCAGCCTGTAATCCAAACATAAAAATGAAACAAGTCTGAAATAAAGATGTCCCACCTGTAATATAATAGTACATAACCTGCAGCAGGCTGAAAAGTACAGCTGCAGAAGCTGAGTAAAACACGTGTGAAATATATCCCTGTTGAAATACAGAAACATGACAGAAGTGAGACTGTTGGAAAGGATTGTTAGAACTACAGGTAAAACATGTCAATAAAGCCTAGAATTAAGTACCATCCTGAATTGTAAAAATAAAACAAGTGAGAGAGTGTGAGAAAGTTATGAATCCACCAATAAAGTAGTACTGACTCCTGAATAAAGTATACTGCAGTCAGTACAGAATTAAATGAATGTGACAGGCAGAACCAAAAAGTAACATGTGTTGAAAACGGTACCGCAGCTGGAATGTGTATCCCAAAATCTGGATATGTTGCTCTCAGTCTGCAATATGCAGATAGTATGGTTGTCTGAAATACCAAACATCCACAGTTGTCTATAGCTATATAAAGCAAATGTAGCAGGATGATGTAGCTGATCAGAGCCAGATATGAATGTGTATGAATAAAAATGAAAATGTATATTGATGTAGCAGTAACGTTCCTGTCACCAACTTGAAGTAGTTATCACATAGGAAACTGTAGGCAGAACTGTACTGTGTATATATCTGCAGCTATTACAAATGTACAGCATATGTATTGGTATTTTAAGTTAATTAAATTTTCTTCACCCTACCCTATAACCACATATAATCCATTCCACGTGAAATTGGTATGTGCAATCACAATTAACACACCTGGGCATTTGTCCTGTTGGTTCATACATATTTGCATGTACGTTGATGCATCTGTCCTGTTCATACATCCAAACCTGATGGCCTGTTGCCATCAATCAACCCTGAATGTTGTTGGACTGTGCATTGCTGTTCAAAATATGCATGTGTTATGCTTGCTGTTCAATGGTTTGAATATCTGGGTGTTTGGTTAATGGGAATACTAATGCATGCTGTTACAACTAATTGTGAATGGTATTGTACGTTACTAACCCAAACTGTCATGACATAATGCAAAACATAGGACTACAGGGAAGGCGGGTTCCAGCGAACCCACCTCTCCCTCCTCAGCTGGTGAGTGCACCTGGCAGTAGTGCCCAGACCGGACCCTCCTCCGGTGGCCCTGTGCCACCTGTGGGTGGAAGCGCTGCAGGGGATGGGGCTCGTCCCCCCTCTGCAAGTGTGGCCGGAGGAGAACATCCACTCACCCTCCATAATGTCCGGACTGTGGTGCGTAGGGAGATCCGGGACGCTGTTCTTGGGCCCCTACGCCAGCTTGAGGCATGGGTGGCACAACTAACGGGTGTGCCTGCTGCCCGGCCTACACAGACCCCAGCACAGCCCCGTCCTGGGCAGTGAAAGCACAGTGGCAACTGCCTATGGGTGGGGATATCAGTTCCACTGTTGCCATCTGTGGGCTCATGAGCTCTAGATATCCAACCATCTGTCCCCGTCAACTGTGTAACCCCCCCACATGTCATACACCGCCCCTGTATGCGTCTTGTTTGTCTTGTCTGTTAATCTACCAAACCTACCTCCCCAGCTATACCGACTTCCTGTACCTGACATACCACTCTCACCTGAAAAAAAAAAAAAAAAAAAAAGGGCACTCTTTACCCACAAAAAAATTACGCCCCATACATAGCTGCCCATTTCGCACACATGTCTGCTGGACATGGAAACTGTCAATTACAATTGGCTGTACAAGTATTATTGTTGTCCTTACACCTCTCTCAGGGGTGGAAGGTTTCAAATGTCACACCAAATTACAAACATATGCACAGCTGTTGCTGATGAAGAAATGGGCAGCTATGGGCCTTATCTACATCCCTCCAGCAAAACCCGAGCTTGTTTCCCTACTGTCTTACCCTCTTTGTGACCACTTTTTCATCACTTTCCTGTCTCCCCATTTTCATTTCTTTCAAAGAAATTAGCTCGGGTGTGCGCAAGAGTAAGCATTTTTAAGCAGTTGTAAGTGGGTGTGCGTGGAGCTGAACACCAGTGCGCATGCCTGAGCTCCGCGCAAACCAGCACTAACCCGGTTACAACTGCTTAAAAGTGCCTTAGTCACTCTGAATGACAAGGCCTGTAGTCTGCTCAAAAGCAAAATATAATCCCACTGTCAGTCCCGAACTCAGGACCTTGGAAACAGTAGTCTGCATGATTTACCACTAAGCCATGACTGTTATATAAGAACATTGTGCTACAATAAATATATCATGTAATAGTACGAATGAATGTAAAGGGAATATAGGATGTGTAGTACACAAAGCATGTCATGTATATTTACTGTCAAATGTAGTGGATTTCTATAATAGTAGTGTGTAAACAGAAACAGCCATGCTAGTTGGTAGCTAGTAGGTAATAATGTCACTGTAGCACCTTGCAAGCCACACACATACTCACAGCAGGATAATCACTGCCCATACCCCACAAGCTCTTACAGCAACACATCCAGACTAAGTAATAAAAAATGTGGAGCAAAGGCCCAAAAACAGGGACACATTCCAAATATTGCTCCAACAAACTTAGACAGTTGAGAGAGTAACAGGTTTCGCATTATGTTGGATGTTTGGAAGGGTATGAAGTCTGAAACTGAAATGTTTGTCACTATAGTCTGACTTGAGCCCAGAGTGATTTGCCAGAAAAAGCTGTTTATGAGATATGAACCAAAATATGAGGCACAAATGTGGACATCCTGCAAATATCTGTACACTTGAGAGGTCTGACACTGCCATATTTGAATAGTTAAGAGCCTAGACATAGCAACAGTGACTGAGTTACAGGGATGCCCCACAGACTCCCTGTGAAATGTACAAACAGTAGGCAGAAAGGTGTTACAACACATGCAATGGTAACTATGAAGTACTGAAAGTATGCATCACTTGCACGTCGGAAATAGTGTAGTAATACATATGCTCATGCTAACCCACAGTCACAACTGCAGAATACCAGGCAATTTAATGGGTGTACCCCACTGATATGTACCATTCCATGAGTCAGGTAAAAGATGCACCTGAGAGTCTCTGGGGCCTGCTCAGCAGCATACTCAAATACCCTAATATATGTCAAGGCCCACACCATGGCCAGACCACACTGCATGCAGTAACACCCTAGCAGATATAGCAAGCATTCCAAGGTGTGAATGTACATGGAAAATAGGAAAGCCACAGCAACACACTACAGTCAAGACACCTAGCAGGCATACAAGTAGTGAATGTAAAAGGCAAATATTGAAGCCATAGCAACAAAGTGCAAGAGCCACTGCTATATACCAGTTACACCACATGTCCCACAGGAAAGCACACACACCCACATTAACAGTAGTAGTAGTCTTAGGTGTCAGTGTACATACACACTTAGTATAGGAAACTGGAGAAATGAATGGAGAAATGTTAATCTACAACACAGCCAGAAATATGAGAGAGATACTAACCTTTACACTCACAGAACAGTGTCCACAGCATACCAGCATGGTCCATGCCCTTAAACTCTGAAAGGGCTACGCCTATCTCACATACCTTTTTATAGCACTGTCCTGGAATCACAGTGAGAACTGCAATCAGTACACAACTGGCTGCATGCAATTAGCAAATGCTGGCTAACAATTGGTGCAGAGGCCATCACATGGACATATGCAAATACCTACAAAAGCATGCTGTACTCCCAGTCCACACATGCAATACTTTCATTGCACCCTCTGGAGGTAGGGAGAGAGAGAGAGAGAGAGAGAGAGAGAGAGAAAACATACACCAACAAAAACACTCATCAAAACCGACTAGAAAGCTGACATCTGCCAACTGGAGCAGCAGCAGGACACCAACCCAAATGGCAACACAAGCAGCTGTGACAAACACAGGTAATATAAAGTAATACTTTAAAAGTCTACATACTTTGAACCCTCCATATGTGTCATTGGTCTGTATCCATATGTATATGAAGATGTGCATAGGGCAGGGGACATACAGCAACTATCAGTGAAGGCTGTACATACATATGTATGTGAGGGCATCTATGTGCACATATCAATGTAGGTTGAATGTAGGTTGTAGTGCAATGTACAAAGTAGGTTTCACAGTTATGTATGTTTAGCAGTATGTTAGTGTGTGTATACAGTTTTTTAAACAAACATGTTGATATACCTATCTATCATATGGATACGTATGTATGTCTATATGTATGTATATATATATATATATATATATATATATATATATATATATATATATATATATATATATATAATACGCATATATGTATACATACATAGGGAGGGATGTAGGAATACATAGACAGATGTAGATAGATAGAATATGTAGAAACATATATATGTAATACACACATACAGATATAGATATATGTAGATACATATACATAGACAGGTATGACTGTATATGACGATCTCACACTCCCCCTTTCCCACCCCCTCTGTCACTCTCACCCACTCTGTGTCACACTCCCCCCCCTCTCCATATCTATAGCAATATATGTACATCGAGATATATATATGTGTATATGTATACAGACATATATATATATATAGACATATATATATATATATATATATATATATATATATATATATATATATATATATATATATATATATATATATATATATATATATATATATATATATATATATATACATATATATATATATATATATATATATATATATGTATATATAGAGAGAGAGAGAGAGATGTGTATATATTCTGAGTGAGGCACATGTGTACAGATGTATTGCAACAGGTGCCTGGTGACAAAGGCATGGAGTGAACTCCATTGTCAATACTGGAGTACCATACCCCATTTCACATCACCTACACCAGTAACCACCAGATGTGTGATTGGATGCCCACCACTGCATGTGTCAGGGGTGAACAGGGTCATAAATGTGTACAATAGTCCCCCCAATGATAGTCACAGTGGCACACTATTCCTGGAATACCTGCACATGGTATGTGTCAGCAGACATGGTGTGTCAGCTATGGACATGTAGGTCAGTGTACCCCTCCACACCACACAATGGCTGCCATGGTATGTACCTCACATGACAGCTACAGATATGGAGAAGGACACAGTGACATGTACAACACTGTGACAATGCACTCAAACACATTACCAATGCACAGTGACTGACAACACCACAGAGTACACACATACTACCCACATAGAGGTTACCACTCCTGGATTTACATACTTAAGTCACACCCATGACAGATGTCCAACAACCATAGTAACACCTCACACCATCCACAACCTAAATGACTGCTGTGTGTCGTCCTTGACACCGCAGTAGAAAGCACATGGTGGAGGTACAGGTTCCTACCCACAGATAAGACATACCCTGCAATAAACCACACAGCGTTAAGAAGCAAGACTCCCCATGAGTACATGTCACACATACCCCTGCTGAATGTTAGTCAGATAGGTAATATGCCATATGAGTCACCCTGTGTAACTGTTTGACAGGAGCAGGTACCATCACATCACATGTGTCACAATGGTCAGGGTAGCAGAACAGTATGCTTCTGCAGTCCCAGGGGCAATAGCATATTGTATTGTATTGTATTGTAATGTATTGTATTGTGTTCTATTGTATTGGTATGTAGAGGTGCCTCCTTCATGGAGTGGAACCACTGCTGCTGTACGCCAGTGTACAGGTACATATCCTGTAGTCAGGCTAGTGTTACATAGCACTTCTATATGTGTGTTTAGCTCCTCTTGGAGTTCATGTAGCATGCAACCAGGGATACCATCAGGTCCCATTGATGCTGTGTTTTCTGCTTTTCTGAGGGCGGCTCTCACCTGGACATCTGTCATAACAGGGAGGTTACATTCAGCTGGGATAAGTATGTCTTAGTTTGGGGGAGAGGGAGGGGGGAAACTTGCACTGAACCTGTCTGCCACAATGTTGCCAATATCTGTGGGTTCAGTGAATTATTTGTTGTTGTGTACTAACTATGAGCATATTGGAGGGTTTCTGACCAGGTTTCTAACATAACTGAAGAAGGCCTTGTGGTTATCTGTAGTGTCCCCGGTAATTTCCCTCTCAAAGTTGCCCATGGATGTTTGTATGAGAGAACATAGCTCTTTACTAGTGCTGATCAGACATGCCTTCCCTTTATGGAATTATGCTCTGCCTTGCAGTAGCTTCCATCTTTTGTTATACAATCTGTCTATGGCTGGGGTCCACCAGACAGGATGCTTTCCCTTTGTGGAGAGTGTCTTGGTCTTACATGGGATTGCATGATCCATGCATTCTCGGAGATGTCCGTAGAAATCATTTGTGAAGGAGTCAGCATTGTGGGTTGTGTCTTCCACTGGCCCAGTGGGCTTAAAGGATACCATCTCAGTGTTACAAAGTGTAAAGTTTGCATTTGAAATGTTATTCACTGTAGTCATTTGTGCTGGTGGTGGAGGTGGGATATGTATATCCAGGGCAATTAGTTTGTGGTCAGATCACAGTAGTTGATGATGTACCCCATACAGTACCTCGATACAAACCCCCAGAGTGAGGAGGTGCTTTGGACCTGAATCAGTGTTCTGACTGCTGGGGTTTGGTAGTATGTCGTATGGAGTGTGCCAGGTATTGTTGCACAGTTGTTGGCTGAACACTGATACCTGGCCATTTACATGTGTATCCACCAATAGACAGACAGATGCTATATATGTGAGATATGTTGTATCACAACAGTCGAGTAGCATGTGTAGTATGTGTGCCAAATTCTGCTAACATATTTTTCTGATATCATTTTATTTCCTTTTTCAGGACCATGGCTCACCAGCGCAATCCAGCATACTCTGCAGCTGAGGATGAGGAAATACACCAGAGCCTGGTGCGGGATTATGCAATACTCTTTTCCCGCACCAGCCAGAATCAGCAGGAGAGGGCTGCACTGTGGCAAGACCTGGTCCGTCAGGTAAATGACATAGGCACGCATAGTAGGACATATGAGCAGGTACAACATCACTGCAGTGATTTAATCAGAAATGTCCGTCAGCGTGCATCGGATATCCACAGGCAACAGGTTGCCACAGGTGGTGGGGTGGCTACACATCCCCCACTCACCAGACTGGAGGGACTACTCATAAGTGTTGTGGCTCCAGCCCGCCAACAACAACAGCAGCAGACCTGCATTATGATGGAGGCTGGAGCCACACAGCACTAAGACTACGAGCGTGCAGGTAATATGCCATATGTATAGTTGACTGTTGTGTACACTGGTAGTTAATGCATGTGTGAGGTGTGTCCTTGGTTTGTAGCTGTCATCATAGTATTTAATGTGCAAGTGTGATATTCTCAATATCAGCAGCTGACCTGTGAAAGGCAACTGTTGTACTACTGACCTGTATCATACTCAGTAATAATGGCATAGTTGTGCCCACTGACATTAATTTTCTCACTTCTGCAGGTCCCTCCGGTGTAACAGCAATGCAGCCTATCCATGCTGGTGAGTGTGTATTAACAATACCTTTAATAGTCTTGATAGTAATCGTAATATTAGGCTCACTTAGTAGTGCTCTGTGTATGCATGCAGGTGTGTCTGTGTCTGTGTGTTGATATCTCGCATTCTGAGTAGTGTGCAAGTGTGCAACTGTGTGCAAGTGTGCAACTGTGTGCATGTGTGCAACTGTGTGCATGTGTGCACGTGTGCACCTGTGCATGTGTGCATGTGTGCATGTCTGCACCTGTGCATGCGTGCATCACTGGTAACATTGTGTAGACATTGTAAACTGTGTTTCCTGTTTCCCTCCCACAGGTTCTGGTGCTGCTCTGGTGTCATGCAGCAGGGAACCTGAATCAGGTGCCACGGGTACTGATAATGATGACATCTGCGTAGTGGCACAGGAAGGTGTGCCAGGGTCCATCATTGGTCAGCCAATTGACAGTACACAGCTGTCAACCCCATCAATGTGCACAGTCATCCTGCCAATACACCCTTTGTCACCAATGCCCCTAGTTGATGGACAGGATACAGTGGGCATTGACCAGGGTAATGTGGTATCTGTGGCACATACTTCCCCACACAGCAGCCATGGGCATGGCCCTGAAATGGTACCACACAGACAGATGTCCAGGGGTTCTTGTGGGAGCATCCGTGGGCGTACTGCCCCTGTCAGATGTGCCCACAGAGGTCTTACAACCTCAGCTATGTTTCGGGCTGTCATGCAGGCACAGTCACGTATGGAACGGTACACCAGACAGGGTCTGAGGGAGCTGACAGCATGTCGCACAGCCATGACTGACAGTATGCGTGACATTGCGGCTGCTATCCGTAATTTCACCGATGTCATAGACAGACGTTCTGGGGACATATTAGATCAGTTCCACAACTACATGTCCATGAGTCAGGGCAATGGTGGATGGTTGAGGCGTAGACGTGGGCGTATGCCAGCAACAGCAGCAGCTGGCAGTCATCGTTGACGACAACAGGGCCGCGGCTGCCCCCATAGTGCCAGCAGCAGCCCCAGCAATGCTGGGTCTGTGCTGTCATCAGACCGCCCCAGGAGACCACGTGCATGTGGCTCTGGACAGGCCCAACAGGGATCTGTGTCCAGTCAATGAACACCTGCTTCTGATGACAGTACCCAGTCTGGATTGGTACCGGATACGGTCCGTAGCACCCCTGCAAGGCACAGGTACCGTGTCTGTGGCCAGAGACACTGATCTGTATGACCTGGCAGGTACAGTCTGTGGCTGTCCACAAACACCGGTATATGGCAGCCATGAGGTGGAACTGTGTGGATCCACACACACATGCGAATTGACAACACCTAGGGCTACCGCACATGCACACACTGCATCAACATTGCCCCACCTTGTACTGCTGTCCCTCACCAACACACATACACATACATGTCAATTGGTGGTATCAGTGGCAGACTCAGGCATACCAAGTTCACACCCTGTGCATATGATGAAACTGTGCCACCGCCTGCAATCTGTAACATCAGTGCAGGTACAGGTTAACATGTTGCTGATGCACAGGGTGACTACATAGACGTGTAGTAATAGTATCATGTTGTTAACAGTACTGTGTGCTGATATAATTGTGGGTATATCCCAGCATGCCTGATGCAGTAAGGGTATGATTGTCTTGTACTGTTTTCTACACCCATGGTAAGTACCATGGTGTATCATCTGCAAATGTTGGCATACTGGTGGTAAGGATGTCAACAGAAGGCTACATACATAGGTAGCACAGGGGATAAGGTAATGAAAGTATTGATACGCAATGATGGACATGTAAACTGCAAGTGGCATGTTGCCCACACTGGACTCGGCAATGCGGATGTTTGAGGATGTTGATATGTGTGCAGTACTACACGACTGGTACAGGACACACAGGAGCACCCTAGCACTGCAAGCTCACATCTCATACCATGCTAGACATCCCCAACACACAAAACTAACTTTCACAGGAGGGAGAGTCCCCATAAATGTCAGGGGTACTGTGGTGGCAGGACAGATAGCATACATCCTACTAAGTATGGAACCACTGAGTGAAGGCTCAGTGTCTGTTATTTGACATGTGTATTACTGCAGGTATGAGCACCTGGGTTTCCATCCGGTTATTGTACATCCTGACGGTACATGGTCTGTACACTTGTGTGCACTGAGACTGGACCCTGGCCATCTGATCTGTGTATTTCCATGTCCATGTGTATAGTGCCTGCATATTTGCACTGTTACCTACTGGAAGTGGTACAGCTTGTTTGTTGTACAATGGACTACATGCAGCCCTGCTTACTGTAGCTTTGTTTGCATGCATGTTTGCTTGCAGTTACCCTGGAACACTGATCCCACCTGCAATGCAGATTTACAGAGCTTCTGTGGACTCCTAGTGACATCTCCATAGCTTACTATATGTATGTCCGTGTCTCACTTGACAGAATGTCACTGTTTGTCCTGTTCGCATGTACGTTGCCTGTGACACATTGCATATGACTTACCTGACATTTGACCACGTGAGCAGTCATATATGCCAGTGCTAACTAATCACAGGCACTACACCCTCACATACTTACCTTCTGTACCTTGTTCCCCATTGGCCCTATGTGCTGTTAATCACCATGGCAATCACAATACTATGGTAGCATGTGCAAAGGTCACTTGTCAGTCACCTCTATGATACAGTTGTGGAATATGTGAGTCATGTGGCAATGTCACAGCTGCCACATGTACACAGTCAACCCTGTCCCCTACACATGGACGTACAACACATGTATGAGATGCAACCACATAGCCAAACTGGGGAATAAGCACTCTGAACCCAGTACTGGCATAAGGTGGCATGAAATACTACAGTGACTACAATACCAGTCTGATGTAGACCTACACTGACAGCAATCCAAACACATGAACAAACTGGGGCATTCGTGGAGCCTCAGAATAGCATCCTGCCTGAGCAGCAGACAACTCTGCAGCTGGCACACAGGCATACGTTAAGCCGGAACACAGCACGTGCAACACATAGCACACAAATCCTGTGTGCCAAACAGTCACAGCCTGTACGGCTAGACAACACACCTGCTACAGTTGTGTTAGGTACCTTTATTGTCCAGTACAGTGAGGTCCCACTCACCAGGCTGGACAAGGTGAAGGTCACAGTGATATGCTCGTGGGGCACTATGGTCCACCACATAACACAAGCATACAGGTCAGTCAGAGGCATGGACACATATGACTCGGTCATTGTCCATGCCACTGTGGCTGACCTGTGATGTACCTCCCTGGACTACATGATAGGGAACATAGAAGGGCTCTCTGAGCATGTGGCACAGGCTGGTATGACCCTGACCTTGGTTGGCATCATACCCTCACCAAGAATGCTGAAGTATTACTGAATGCTAATGAATTACTGTAGCTACAACACCCTAGCTGAAAGGTTCCTAGCATGTAGTCACTGCATTGCTATGGAACAACTTGTTACCACTCCCACAACAGGTGAAAACATGCAGCATCTGTTCATCAACAACATGTAGACTATATGCCCCAGACCAGATGTGTATCCCTCGCTGCTAGGATGATACCATATACAACTCACACTATATATACACATACCACATGCAGCACCCGCACAGAAGACCACAGTCATAATGTTATCCAGTGCAAATACCATGTATTCACATGTGGCAGGCGTCAGACATGGGAACTATTGAAGGTCACAGGTACATATGTGTATTTGGCACAGACATACATCATCTGTGTCCATTGCCATTACTGGTTTAATCGATGTCATGCATTATTGTGAACAACAACCCACACATGGGCATTCTGTGTGACAAAAACACACGTGGCATGTGTGGAATTCAAAGCCATAACTAACTGTGCTATGACAGTAGTGAGAGACGCAGTAGCAGAGCATGCTATTTGCATTACTGGGAGATTTGCCCTCTTCTGCTGTACTTGTAGGGTGCTGACATCATCTCTGTGTAGAGATTGGAATATGCAGCAGCTGGTGTGTTGTACTGGTTGCCAAAAGGGTCAGTTCTCTCACACATGTAATTGCACACACCCTACTTTCACCCTCAAAGCTATAACTAACTGTGCTATGACAGTAGTGAGAGACGCAGTAGCAGAGCGTGCTATTTGCATTACTGGGAGATTTGCCCTCTTCTGCTGTACTTATAGGGTGCTGACATCATCAGTGTTTAGAAAGGGGAATGTGCATCCTGTAGTGTGTTCTGCTAGTTGCCAAAACAGACATTTCTCTCATACAGAATTGCACAAACACTAACCCCCCTCACCCAAACGCACACACTTGCAGGATTCAAAACCCTACCTAACTATGTTATCACACTCAAGACGGACGCATTAGCAGAGCGCGCTATTCGCATTACTGGGAGGTTTTCCTTCTCCTGCTGTACTTATAGCATGCTGACATCATCAGTGTTTAGAAAGGGGAATGTGCATCCTGTAGTGTGTTCTGCTAGTTTCCAAATGGGACATTTTTCTCACACAGAATTGCACACACACTAACCCCCTCACCCAAACACACACACTTGCCATTTGCAGGGTTCAAACCCCTACTTAACTATGTTATGACACTCAAGACGAATGCATTAGCGGAGCACGCTATTCGCATTACTTGGAGGTTTCCCTTTTCCTGATGTACTTATAGGGTGCTGACATCATCAGTGTTTAGAAAGGGGAATGTGCATCCTGTAGTGTGTTTTCCTAGTTGCCAAAAGGGACATTTCTCTCACACAGAATTGCACACACACCAACCCCGCTCACCCACACACACACACTGAGCATTTGCAGGATTCAAACCCTTACCTAACTATATTATGACACTTGAGGGAGATGCATTAGCAGAGTGCACTATCCAAATTACTGGGCATCTGGTCTGCACCTGCAGTACTTATAGGGTGCTGACATCATTATTTATACAGAGGTATGTACATCTATTACTACCACCTGTCAGGTGGGGGATAGCATATATATGTATTTGCAGCCACCTACTTCAGGGTCAGATATGCACATCAGCACTGGCAGGTTATGTTTTATACCATGCTTCGTGACCACAGGACCTGTAACACACAACACAACCAGTTCAGACCACCCCTCCCACATCCGGGACACACACTTTGCTTCCCTGGGAACAGTGCCAAGATATGAAGGTGTTCACATACACCATTCCAGTTGTTAACGTCAGGTACAGGTATATTGTGTGTGGGAGCTACTCAGGCCTCTACAACATTACCCTACAGCCACTACAATTTGTGAGTCCATGTGCTATGGCAGGACCACTCACCACAGCCACAAGGGGGAATACATATTGCACCTGACCATCTGCAACATGGGTACTCACTGTTTCACACCAGAGGTAGACCACCATTGTTGATATCTGACCATACCCACCTTTCCCTGGACATCCATATCCCATCCCCACCCCCAGGCAAGGTTGTCACTGCAAACAAAGTGTATTTATCAAAAGCAGACTTTGCACTTGTGAAGACTGGGGTGGAAGACTTCAAAGGACCCATGCTGGGGGAGTATACAGGCCACTCTGCATAATCCTTGACAATCGCATTCTATGAGCATGTGGAAGGTTTGCATTGATCATGCTATCCCAAATATACCCATGACTCCTCCACAACAGGACACCCTGCCAGGTGTACACCAGCCATATATGAGCTGTCCAACAGACGGAGTGAGCTAATACATTGCAGAGCAGTAGCCCACAGAGGGAGGACATCTCTGAACAGTACTGGCACGACACTTCAATCCCTCATAATCATCACGACAATGTGTTGACAGTGAAATTGTCCAAACACTGCAGATAAGGCTCCCCTCAGTCTGTTATTGACGCCCACTTACTGTTAGAGGTCCTCACCAACCCTCTTCCAGCACACACCAACAACATGGATGTGGCATAGCAAATTCAACCCCTGGGATCTCCACTGTGTCCCTGCTTGATGGAGGCACAGCACACTAGCCTCAAACGGTGCCTTATGTGACCTACTTTACAGTGGCACAGTAGCCTACTGTACTGGGGATGCAGACACCAAGCACACTCTGGCTAAGCTTTCATTCCCTAGGGCAAACAGCCTAGTATTGACCTCTACACCCATATGTTTAATTGTCAGATGCACAGTATTTGTTGCTGATAGACTGTTTGCAGGTCTTTATTGCCATAGCATTCCCTGTTTCTATGAACAACTTGTGTATCTGTGGAAGATGTTTGAATATGAGAGGGATCCACTATATCACTTATGTCTCTGCACTGGGCAGATTGCTGTAATGTGGTTGGTTCCTGAAATAACACATACAAATACCAGATATGTGTGGCCAACTGCTAAACTGAGATATGGCCTAAGTGTGTGAGCATGCCCAGTTCAGCCTTTCCATGGCATGTTGTCTGACATATGTCTCATTTATCAAAGTGTGCGAGCATGCCCAGTGTGAGCTTTCCATATGTTGAACTCTGCAGTCCACCACATTTGTGGATGAGTGTGAACTTCAACAATATCTCACGTTTATGGTTGTGTGTTGGGTGTCATGTTGTGTACTTACTGGCCAACTGCTTCGTGTCTGAACACAACAGGGATTATACTGTGCCTGCAGGGTTTGCATGGGATACTTTGTATACAGTTGTCAACATCCTTTCATACTGACCTAACACTGTAGTACCATATAGTGTACTGGTTCAGTACTTTCACTGTGGTGGACAGTATCCTGGGCTTTAGTCCTATCACTGCTTTAAATTATCATAGTGAGCACAACAGACTGTTTAGGGGCCAGTTGTGCACATATGACAATGTTGCATTATGTTCAGATATGGACTACTTAAACCAGGCTTGTCCAACATTGGTAGTGTATTCCACAACATAGGTGGACATTGGCAAACACTAGCGATGTTCCCTAGGCCATTTCTGATGCTAGTCACAGAGTGTGTTTGTCCTTCGACACACATTGTAACTGGAGTTTGCCATGACATATGTCATGGTTAGTATACTGTGCCTCCGTCTACCTGTGACATAACAGTGATACCCAAGGTAAACTTACCATCTCCCATCCACTCATCAAGATTCCTCTTGAGGAGAGTCGATGGGTGACTCTCTGGCTAACCTGTACTGGGAGTTTACTCAAGAGTGGGGGTGGCTTCTGTGTCATGGATCATTCAGTACAGCTTGTCCTGTGTATGTCAGTGCTGGGGTTCAGGTCTCTCATGTGCATAGCTCACTGCCATTCAGATTGTACAAGGTGCAGCATGTTCATTGATTCCAGCTTGGACATGGCTTTATACATCAGGCACAGCTTGCCTCTGGGCGGGCAGTATGGCAGTGTGTGGAGCTGCAGTTTGTTTAATCAGGCAACACATGGCATCTGTTCAAGCTCTTTGATACTCCTGGTGAGGTACTTTTGGGGTCTTTCCAGTTGATGGAGGTGTCTGCTGAGGTACATCCCACAGGGGCCATTGTATCCAATTATGACGCTGATGAAGGATGACTGCAGAGCCACAATGACCTCCCCTGATCTAGATCTGACTACCTTCATGATTAGGTGGGTATATGGTATGTTTCTGTAACCACTACAGCCACATGCTTGCCCAATGCAAGACATCTATCAACTTGTGTCCCCAGGTCTCTTATTATATCTTAATTACTTAATGGGTTAACACCTATATGGTAATTGGTGGGCACTTACTGTATATCCACAGGGGTTGACTATACACTTTTCTGCAATTAGCTTGCTGACATGGCTATGGCACTAGTTGTCTGTTTCTATGTGGCCCTTTTGTGGGATGCTTGTGTCAGCTGGAGGGTCAGATATGGTGGCCAGTTTGTAGTCCTCTGCAAACTTGTTCAGACACAGTCCTTCCATGTTGGCCTGTACCTATGGGACATATATACCAAACAAAGGTGGTCCCAGGACCGAGCCTTGTGGGATGCCAGTTGTATCTGGTTTGTAGTCTGACATGGCTGCAGCATTTCTGACCATGTCAGTTCTGTCCTTGGTCTGGTTTGCAACCCCTCTACTGACATAGGGGTTTATATTTAAGCTGGTGAGCTTATCTATAATGAACATGTGGGGTATTGTATGGAAGCCTTTTGCAAGGTCCAGCTAGGCTGTGTGGACCACATTCCCCTCATCAATGACCTTAATGACTGTTTCAAATAAGTCAAACATGTTTTAAGGGGCAGGATCTGCACTTAAGAAAGCCACACTGGGTAGGGTCCAGTGTCAGTAGGTCCCCAATATCTTTATGTCTGAGGTACATGCTGATCCTTTCCATAGCTTTGCAGACCAAGCTTGTCAGCATTCTGGGGTGGTAGTTTGCAGTATCCATTCAGGCAACACCTTTGTGGAGAAGGACCACTGTTGTTGTACACTGCTCTTTGGATACATATCCTGTGGTAAGGCTGACATTGAGCAGTAGTGTTGTTTGGCATTCCATTCTTCTTGGAGTCCATGTTGGACTCAGCCCAGGACACCATCTCATACCATTGATGCTGTGTTTTGCTTTGCTTTGTAGATGCTGGCTGTTACCTCAGCATCTGCAATGTCAGGGGGCCAGCACTCTGCTGGGATAGATATTTTGCATTTGGGGGGGGGGGGTTGCACTGCACCTGTCAGGTTGGATGTTGGCAATATGTGTGTGTGTGTGTGTGTTTGGTATGTTGTTAGTAATATTTGAGTGATATCTGTGAATTCCCAACAAGGCTCCTACCATCAGTTAAGAAAGCCTTGTGATTATCCTTAGTGTCCTGTACAATTTGTATCTTCATAGGTTCATACTAGGCTATCCACCCTAGGGCATTTCTAAGCCTAGCCAGAATGTGTGTGGCTTTCGCCACCCCTTGCTATGTGAATATTATGTCCATTTATGATTTACTTTACTGTGCCTCTGTCTGGATGTGACATGGTGAATACCCCCAGTGTACATCTACAATCATCCATCCACTTGGCAAGATTCCTGTTGAAGAGAGTCAGTGAGGGGCTCTGCCTAACATGGAGTGGGATTCCGTTCCAGGGTGTAGGGAGCCTCTGGGTTATGTATCTGTTCCTCCAGCACATCCTATTTCATTATGTGTTGAGGTTGACATCTCTCACTCTCACAGCTCCGATGGATTTGGGTTTTCTGGGGTGGAGCATGTCCATTACTCCTGTGTTGGACATGGCCTTGTACAACAGGCATGCAACGCCTCTGCGTAGGCGGTATGTGACTGCATACAGCTGGGGTGTCTACAGCCAGGCAGCATATGACAAATATTTGAGACCCTTTATCCTCTTGGTGAGGTACCTTCGAGGTCTTTCTAACTGCTGCAGGTGTCGGGTAAGGTACATCCCAAATGAGGCATTGTACTAGATTATAGGTCTGATAAGAGAACAGTATAGGGGCACAATGACCTCTGTTGACGTAGATGTGAATCCTTTCATGATACGGTGTCCAATATAGACAGTCTTCCTAGCCACGTTGGCAATGTGAGTGTCACATGACAGGCTACTGTCCACTTGTGTCCCTAGGTCCCTGATTACTCCTTCCATACATAATGGATTACCACCTATGTGGTAATTTGTGAGTACCTTGTTTGGTATTTGGTGAGACATTCATATTGTCCAGTGTCTTCAGGACGGCTGAGTGGGGTTCCTGTGTGTGAGAGTGTGGTCTGTAGCATGCTACAGACTGTACAGCAGTTTTGCCTACGGTTAGTTGCACATGGGTGGTCTCCGATGCTTCGTGCATTGTCAGTTACCTGGACGTGTGGGTGTCTGTGCTGAATATGGCTACTCCCCTTCCTTTTATGTTTTGGTCCAGGTTTTGGGGCCATAACACATGATATGAGGTATAACCTGGTAGTGCTGGTGTGCTGTCAGGAGCCTTGCTGCAGGTTTCTGTCACTGCACGGACATCGATGTTCTCCATACTGGGGAGGGCCTCGGGAGCATGCATGTTGAGGTTTACACGTCTCGCATTGGGCAGCATTACCCTTATGTTTCTTTCCACTTATGCTTTCTAGGGAGGTGGGTTAGTCTTTTCAGCCTTGCCTATGAAAGGCTCTATGGAGGTGGCAAGAGCCTTATCCAATATCCAGATGCCCAGGGGTAACAGGTGCAAGCCATCCCTGGCACAGCAGTGTGGCTTGTCAAGCATGACATCCCAAGCAGACAGACATTGGATCCCCTTGGAATGACACCAGTAATTGTGCCACTTGTTAAAGCTGATCATTCAGTGTTTGTACTGTGGCATCATTCTTGGTGAGGGTAGGATGCTGCACATGGTCAGTGTCATACCGGCCTGGACTACATAATTGGAGAGCTCATCTATGTCTCTCTTCATGTAGTCCGGGGAGGTACATCTCAGGTCATTCACACCAGCATGGACAATGACTGCATCATATTTCTACTTGCTTTGGGGTGACCTGCGTACTTGTGTTATGTGGCGTATTGTAGCATTGTAGCAGCCTACAGGCAGCTTACTGTACCCTTTCCCTTGTTCAGTCTGGTGAGCGGGACAGCAGTGTGTCTGACTATGGAGTCACCTATTACAACTGTATCAGGCATGTTGTTTCTCCTTCTGGCCTGTGACTGTTTGGCACACCAGCTTTGGGTACTATGTGTTGCATGTGCTATGTTTGGAGGTAGTGGTTGCTTGGGTGTCTGCTTTGGAGGCCTCTGTTGATGTGGTGTGTTTGTAATTAGGGCCTCCGGGAATGTTTTTCTGTGTTTATGTCTTTGGTTTGCAGTTGTGATAGGTCTATGTGAGACTGGGTTTGTGGTGTGTGTGGTTACCTTCTCCTTCTGACTAGTTTTGACAGTAGTGAGTTGAGAGAGCTCAGCCTCCGGTTTGGATAAATGGTTGCATCTCTCACATATATTTGCATTTCTTGGTGGGAGGTGAGGGTTGTCTGTGTACATGGAGCAGGTGTAACATTGCCACAAGATTCACAGATTCAACTTGTTGTAGCTGGCCTTAGTGGTTTGTATGAGTGGACATATTTTATTGCCATACTACTGATCAGTGATTACTTAACTTTTTATGTTTGCTCTCTCATGTAGTAGCTTCCTCATTCTCTTGCATGGTTTGGTAATGGCTGGAGTCCACCATGCCAGATGCCTGCGTGTATGGCATTGTGTCTTGGTTTTATTTGGGATTGCATAATCCATGCATTCCTGGCAGTGTTCATGGAATGCCTGTATAACAGGTTCTGAGGTGTGGCCCATATTTTGCACCTGCACAGGGCCTTTAATGGATTCCACATCAGTTTGGTGGAGTGCAACTTTTGTTTTACACATGTTTTTCACTGTGGTTTTCTGGCCAGGGACTGTGGTCAGGATGTGTATATCCAGTGTGATTACTCCATGGTCTGGTCTTACCAGTGAGCGATACACTTCTCATCTTGCCATCCAGTACCCATGTTGCTGATTAATCACATCCAGTATGCTTACCTCTCTTGTGGGAGTGGTACGTTGTTCCTGGGCATTTTGGTTTATGGATTCTAGGCACTTTTGTCCTACAGTGTTGGAGCTAGAATAATGCTCCCAGTCTATGTTTGGGTATTTTCAGTCACCCAATATAATGTGGTTTGGAGGGCTTGATATATTCATGTATTCCAACATAGGCCAAGTGCAGTTCCTGGTGTTAGGATGGTAGTCTGTAGCAGGCTATAAACTGGGAGGCAGTTTTAGCCACTGTTACTTGACCATGGCTAGTCCATGCTGCTTCTTGTTGTGGTACCAACATGGGGTGTGGTTATCCTTGACAATTATTGCTAGTCACCCTCCTTTTGTAGCTTGTTCCATGTTTTGAGGCTGTACAGCACAGTATGAGGTATAACCTGGTAGTGTTAGGGTGCTGTTGTGAGCCTTGACCCAGTTTTCTGTTACAGGACAGATATCAACATTCTCCATACTGGGGGAGTTTAGACTGCATGCATCTTGCTGTTTAGACTTCTGGCATTGGGTAGCATTACATCTAGGTTGTTATCCCTTGTGATACCTATGGAGGTGGGTTTGTGTTTTGAGCCTTACCTATTCAAGGCACGCTGTGGGTAACAACAGCCTTTGCCAGTATCCATATGGCCAGGACTGATAGGTGCATGCCACCCCTAACAGGTGGAGCATCATGTCATGCTCAGCTTGTCATCCCAGGCTGGCACACATTGGATCTCCTTTGACCAACAGCAATACTTCAGCCAATTATTGCAATTGATCATCTCATCGTCATATTGTAGCATTATGCTTGGTGAGGGTAGGATGTTAGTCAGGGTCATCAAGTTTGCATATACTACATGGTGTTACATTGCTTAACACATGGCATTCATGCCTCAGGTGGTGCTGCAGGGCTGCCTCTGTCGGATGCACATACTACACTCCCTGTACATGTTTGAGAGCAGGTTATGTCATTTTAGGCATCCCTGTTATTATATGAGTGAGTCAGAGAGGGGTATCATTCCCAGGGTTCCTACTGAGCCAGTGTATGTACTATGTGTTGCCTCTTTGCCAAGGCCAGGGCATACTGAGCATGCTTTCTTCTGCCTACCGGGGCAGGCTCAGGTTGTTCCTCCTCTGAATCACGCTCTGCCTGTGATGGCCTTGGCAATGGTGGGGGGCTGTTTGGCCCAGCCCTGTGCTGGTCCTGCTGCAGCTGTTTTCGCAAGATCATATTATATAGCATAGCACATACCATGACAATTTGGGTACATGTAGTTGGTGAGTACTGCAAGGCTCCATCAGATGTGTCCAGACACCGGAACCGTGACTTGAGCAGCCCAAACGCATGCTCTATTACATTACGTGTTTGTGCATGTGCCTCATTATGGCGTTCCTGTTCAGGTGTGTGTGCGTTTCTGATGGGTGTCATCAGCCATGGCTCCAGTGCATAACCTGCATCCCCCACTAGGTGTCCATGTGGGATGTCCCCACTGGCAAATGTCTGGTACAGCTGCGTCAAATGCCAGATATGGGAATCATGGTAGCTCCCAGGGCAGCCAGCACACACATTCATTATTATGCCCTGGGCATCACACACGACCTGGCAGTTGATGGAGGGGAAGCCCTTGCGGTTAATGTAGGCCCTACCCCGCTCACTGGCTGGTGCTTTGATGCGTATGTGCGTGCAGTCTATTGCACCCACTACCTCAGGGTATTCCGCTATTTACTGGAAGAGATGCATATTGCTGGCCAATACCTCACGGGCATTGGGGAAATATACATGATCACCGACATGTGCTGACATGGCATCCAGGAACTGGTGTAGTACCCTGGAGGCTGATGCCTGTGATATCCCCATCATATCACCAGTTGGTCTCTGGAAGGTACCTGTTGCTAGTATTCTTAGGCCAACACATACCTTGGTTTCCACTGGGATGGGTTCCCCTCTGTTGGTTCTGTGTGTGAGGCGTGGCCTGCACAGCTCAACAATTTGCTGCAGGAGGTCTCTGTCCACTCTATAGCGCTCCACTATCTCCAGCTCATGTAACCCCGTGGTAGGTGACCCTGGGCCTGTACACTCTTCTCTGTCTCCTCACTGTGGGTTGTCTGGCACCATTTGCATTGTCACCACCCTCAGCAAGTAGCCTATGTCTCCTTATGACAGCTATGACAGCCCCTAGCATTTCTGCTCTGAGTTCAGCTTTTTCAGTTTTCACTTCTAATAGCTTACTCCTGTCTTGCAGTGTCTCTTGAGAGAAACATCCTGCACTGCTGTTTGCAGAGTTTTAAGTGCTTGGCTGGGCTACTATTCTGCCTGTGTAATTGCCTGCTTCTAATTGTTTTCACCTGCTAGCTCCAGCAGTATTCCCTGCTAGCTTCCTACTAATTCTGTTGCTTCCTTTTCCTTTCTGTTTCCTCAGGGGAGCAATGCATACCAGCAGAAACACGCTCACAGTGGCTTACACGCACACACAGGCTTACACAGTTTATAATCTTTTATTCGGTTAAACGCGCACACCAGCGCAAACAGTCTTACAAGTCTGCCTACAGGCTCCCACATGCTCAGTCTGCCTTACACGCCAAGACACTGCCCTACTCATGGCGCCACACGCACGCATGCCCAGCAAGAAACTTTGGTGTAAGTAACAGTGTACACCTTCCATTTCTTGACTTTCCCATGCTTATCTTGTGGCACTCCTCTTTCCATGATATGTGTCTGACATCTATCATGTAACACTGACCTCCAATGAACTGCATTTCTTTCTGCCATTCCCCCCTGTGATGTCACCTATCTCCTACTCTGTTCCTCCCCCTTATGTAACTCTTACACTAATCAGAATGTGCTCATTTTCTATGTGACAGTGGAATTCAGTATCCTAACACTCATTTACATCAGATTGCCTACTAATGCTTAGTTACATGTCTTAGACTCAGCTTCCCCCCTTAGCAACCACTAAACGGTGGCCATGTTGTTTTTGGTCTGCTGGTCCCTGCATTGTAAATCCATGTATTGCATAAAACCCCCATTTGTGGGTTTATAACCTTCATTTTTATATTTTATATAGTGCAGCCCATTTGCGCTGGGCTGCGCTGCGTTTAAACATCGGCGATCGCAGAAAAAAAAAATATTTATTTCTCATATTTGCATCGGGGTACCTTGCCAATGGCCACATATTTGGCCATTGGCATGCTGCCTGACACATATGCACCCTTTATTTCGAGCTGACATGGCTCCATTGTGTTATTTGCAGAAACTGAGTACATTTCTGCAGCTAAAACGGCTCTTACACGGGCTGGTTTGGGCTTTGTGGATCTCTAATCTACCTCATTTGCATGCCTTTCAGCTGCAAGTGAGGTGATTAGCATATCCACGCCCACTCCATGTAAGAGACGTTTTAGCTGGTCTCTTACACGGAATTTCGGGCTGTTCCTGGATCGCGAGGGCTGCATGGAGTCTTACACTAATCTTAGACTCTGTGCAAGCCTTCATGAATCCTGCCCATAGTCAAAGATGTTGCCAGGCATGTACCAGGGAACACAGTGTTTTTAAACAATAACTCATTTATTTGTGTTTATTTTATCTGTTTTGTTAAATAAATATGTGCAAATGAGTACTATCCATTTACAATGGAGATCTGGTAAGTGTCTGACAATCATACAAGAACATTTAAAATATACAAAGACATCCAAAAACAAAAAAGGGGAAAAACACACTAATCTACATAACCACTAAGAACTAAAGGGACGTGCAAATTCAATAAAGTTTTTGTTCTACCGACAAGTTGAGCAAAGAAAACCTGAATTAATGGGCATCCTTATAAACTTATAAGTGATAAAGTGTCATTAGTTTGAAACAGTTTAACAGAAGTACAGAGAAGATGAGGAAAATTAATAGAATTGTGTACATTGGCAGGTGTAATTTCAAGACATTAGTGAATGACACTCTTGAGCAATCATAAGTGCAAAGTTAATATGATTTGTTTTATCAGCCTAAAGTTATAATACTTTGTTGATCCCTCCTTATCTAACAACACACCAATCTCAGAGTTAGTACATATACGTATGAGGACTGTGGTCATGCAAGCTCACATCAGGGGCCTGCAAAATGCTTTTTTTAAGTTATTTTTACATTTTTAGCTTTTGATTATGTCAAAGGATTGCAGGCATTGTAATTGCATTTATCAATGTCAGTCATGAAGGAATCATATATTAGTCATGTAGCTGCATTGTATCTTACAATACTGCACACTGCCAAGTTATTCTTAGGGGAGATGGTGTTGTGAAAATTTTGTGAAAAGGATTACACTTTGTGAATTTCTACATGAGAAGGAAGAGACTTTCAAGTAGCAGATGTAATGGCTGCATACAAACCAGCCATGCCTGTCTTAAAGGCCTGTTACCTGAATCCAGAATCAGACATTCACCACCGAGTTTGTATGTATCAAGCAAAGATACTAGCCAGAATTTTTTAAAGCAGTTTGTTAACAATGTCAAGAGTTGTAAGGAACCCAACACATCTTAGCATTTGTGTTATAGTCCAGCAATTTCATATTGTAGATGAGGTGACACTATGCATTTTTGTTATATGTTACGAGACATTTGTTCATATCATTCCCTTTCGTAGTAATAGGTATCGATAATGGATGAATATGTGTGTGTGTGTGTGTTTACAAGTCTTGTATCAGATTTAGGGTACATGTATTTTCTCTATTGTGCATTTCAGGCAAGTGAGTGTCTAGGACATGAACACTTAGGTTCATTGATACTTATTAGGCTATTTGTGAGGATCTTCAGAAGTCTAGCCTTACATTCTCTTGGCAGTGTTTAGGCCTTATACTTTGCATAAAAATAACCCAGAGGTTAGCAGAACAGGGATATATTAGGACATTTACTTATTGCCATTATCCATGAAGGACATGTGTGCTTGACAGGCAATGAATGGGTTCTATGAGCTTTTTACCCTCATTTCTGTGCCTGATGAGTATCAACCCATGCCCCCACACCCCCAACAGACATAGCCATTTGTTTTCCTGCACCAAGGATTCCACAAGGCTGTGAGGGAGGGCTTCTTTGACTGAGTTGTCATGCAAACAGCTATGAGGACTCTGTCAGTGCCAGCATCTTGACAATGAGGTCATTTGTGATGACCCATCTCTACCCCTGGTTAAGGCCCATATGTGACCTGTGTCACCACCAAGCCTCAAAATGATATCCCTTTTGAGTACATGCTTCTAGAGACCTGCATTGGCTTGGCAAGCCTGATGTCCACCCCCCACACTGAACATTTTCTTCTTCACCCCTCTTTTGAGGGAATCATGGCAGTAAACTGCCAGCTCATCTCCACCCCCAAGGATGCACCAGTCCATCTTCCCATGATAGCTCTATCTGACACCTGAGGCACTAATCAATCCTAGGTCACCTGGGCAATAATCAGGGTTTTATCCTTCTCTGCCATTGGAGTTATATAGACACATTGCAGTTTAAATTTTAAACACCTATACTATACCTAGCATGCTTCACACTTATATATTTTATTGAACTGCTTTATTTTTCAGAAAGGCTGGTTGGCCACATTTTTCAGGAGTTGTTATTTCATTTTCTGCAATGTTACAAAGTGTGCTGTCCAGAAATATACAGTGCCTGAAAAGGGCAGGAGTGTGGCTGACTTGTAGAGAAGTGCTACATATTGGAAGTTTATATATAATTCTGTGATTTTACAATTGGAAGCTGTGACAGTAACATCTGCCCTAATGGTCAGATAAAGTTCAGTATTCTACATGGGCATATAGGAAGGACATTATACAGTAGAGAAACCTTGATTCAGGCAGCTTCGCAGCAGCAAAGAGAACAATAAAGCTGTAAGACACAAGCCTTAACTGCTGAGACACTGTCCTCCAGGATGCAAATCGCAACATATAAAAGTGATCAGGCCAGTGGGTGGAAAATCTACAAACTACAGGAGCAATCACCCAGGCACTTCATTACTACCAAAGGAAAACTTAACATTTTACATAACATAATTTTTGAAGCAAGTTCTTGTGTAAACCCACCAGAAAAAACAAAAAAATCACGCAGCACCTCCTGCTAAAATCTGACAAATATGTGTGGATCCTGCTATAGTTTCAGTTTGCAGGAAGAAGTGCCCACAGGAGCAATGATATATTGCTAATGTTAGGATCTAGAGTACCAATGAGTCTCCAGTGCCCTGTAATTCAAACACATGACAGCAGTCATTTTATAATGATCTTTCATGTTGATATGAAATATGATTCTGAGTCTAGGATACACCTATTTTGACGGAGCTTGTTTTGTCAGCACACCCAAAAATAAAATGACTTGCTGAAAATTAACTACAAACCATTTTGAGATATATAATTTTATGTATTTCGTTTGGACAATATGACAAATATGTAACAGGAATTTATAATGAATGATATTGAATGATATATGTATATATAATATACACACACACACATATATATATATATATATATATATACATATATATATATATATATATATTTATATATATATATATATATATATATATATATATATATACATATATACACACACACACACACACACACACACACACACACACACACACACACACACACAGGTTTACTATTGGCATTTCGAATCCGCTTCGGTCGACGGTTTAAAATGTCATCCCAAAATGCAGAAAAGTAAACCAAAGCGAAAATGAATATATCGACCATCGTGCTTCGATGTATTCGACATAGCAAGAGTTGACGTCACTCACCTCCTGCTATGCACATTAACATACCATTAAACTCTACAGTCAACAGTACGTTAATTCTACTATTTTGCAAGGGGGCTTCCCTGCACCCCCCCTCACCCCCCTGCATATTAAATACACCAACTCCGAGATCGCACTACAGTGAGGAAATGGGCTAGTTCCCTGTTCCTCACTGAACCGCACTGTCTCTGCTCAGTGTTGAACCCAAATGCTCAGTTTTGAACCCAAACTAATAACCCATTCATGTATAGTCCATACATTTTAATTCCACATTCTGTCAACTTGAAAACTGCAAGTTGACCACATGCCAGTCAATCGATGCACTTTCAAGGTTTTTAGTGTAAACCTATATATATATATATATATATATATATATATATATATATATATATATATATATATATATATATATGTGTGTGTGTGTGTGTGTGTGTGTGTGTGTGTGTGTCAAGTGCAATGAATGAAGTAGTTATGACTCATTTTCTTATCTCTGTATATGAGCCTTACTAAACCCTACTAGTTAAGAATGTTTTCAAAGATATACCAGGAAGAATTTATAGCTATTTTGTTTACTATCCAGAAGGATATTCAGTAGAGTTTGTTGGAGCCAAACCACAGAAAGCAGGATAAAGTTTTTCTGCACTTAACTGTCTTAACTACAAAACCCTACTTCTTACTGAAAACAGTATGGAATAAAGATTAGTATGTTTGAAGGAAAGTGTGCCATTAAAATGAGAACAACGAGAAGAAAAAGATACTTGAGCCTTTATTCTGTGAACAATGAAATACAATGCAGCTGATATTTAAAAGTATTTAAATGACTTAATGATTTGACACTTCTTATGTAAAACAGAAAGAACAATTAAGTAATACCATTCTCCATTTATTTCTTTTTTCTTTTCTTTTCTTTTTTTACTTTGTGGTGATTATATTGTTAACGGTATCTGTGACAAGATGATTTAATAGATAAGAAATATTAAGAACTAGTCTTAATCCAAGCCTTTGATCTATGAATAAGGAACAATTTTAACTGAATTAAAAAGTGATTAAAGGATTGTATATCAGAGCATATAAATGTTTGAGTTGCCAATTATCAGACTGTGTAGCCAAAGTTATATTTATAGCTTTTATATGCTAATGAAGCTAATTATGTGAGTGCAATGGTTTAGTTGCCTATAGAAATCTTTTGATTAATTGGGGAATAAATGATTGAGTGGTATTAATTATGACATTTTACATTAATTCTGTATATAAAATGTTACATTGAGTCTTCAAAAGTATGCTGCACAAATGTATTATGTTTACTTTAAGTGCTGAATTTCTCCCTTCTTTATTCTAATAGTTTTTGAGCTGTCTGTCACCCAAGAAATCATATTAATAAAGTGGAAGCAATTTCATGCATGAATGTCTGCAGGTTGTATTTGCCTCCTGATGGCAGGGATGGAGAGTCACCTGGTGTTTGTACAGAGATAAGAAAACCAAATACATTATTGTTAAAAAAGCCCATGTGCAATAACAGGCTAGTCATCCTATCCAAAAAAAAGTGCTCTTCACTTTCTATTTATAGAAAAATGCACAGTGTATGTGGTATCTAAAATGGAATTTTATACACACCCTAAAGTTTTCTTACCCTGAGGACCAAATAAAAAGGGTCGATATATATATATATATATATATATATATATATATATATATATATATCTATAAGGAATCACTACTAAATACTGAATGCCTAAAATCCCAACGCTTAAAACACTGAGACCACATACCCGAATCCCACAATACCGAATATGTAAAACCGCAAAATTCAAAATCGTGAAAGTTACACAACCGAACAGCGCACACAAACCATCCCCCCACAACCAAACAATGCATCCTACACTAGACATAGGCAGGGGGGCAAGCCCTCCGCACCCCCCTACTTTATTATTCTAACTCCGAGATCACACAAACAGACACACAAGGCAAACTCACACACACACATTACAGTCCCTCACACACACCACAGTCACAACAGACACTCACACACACTGCACCCTAAACAAACACACTTACACACACATACTTACCTGAACTGCAACACCAAAAGCGCTAACGCAAACTCCCTTAACATCAGAATTTTGCATTTCGTGCTTCTGGTCTTTCAGTAATGCGGGGTTTCGGTCATCTGGTCTCGGAGTTTTCAGCTTCGGGATTTTGAGCATTCAGTATTTCGTAGTGATCCCATATATATATATATATATATATATATATATATATATATATATATATATACATACATATATATAGCCCTTGGACACTGATGACTGTCTTTAAAATTATATTGTGAATACTGCTGCATTTTTAAGTGCTATTGAAGCATTTTTTTCATCACAGGAGGTACATATTAAAAATAAATCATTCAGTGATTTGAGTCATACACCACTCTGGTGTGCTAAGCTCACAACAGAAACATCATTGCCTTTTAAATGAGAAAGTGAAAAGAAAACTAACACAAGCAGTGTGATACTTTCTGTAGGACCTCATTGTGCCAAAAGTCCATGTTTGAACTGTTACATACTTCATACCAGTTAACTAAATGTATGAGCCACTGTTATTACTAACAGGTTATAAGATTATACTGTAAACTAGCTTACCTATGGAAGAGATGCACTGTCAGTTATAACAGAAATATTCTTTTAATTTTTCATGACAGGAGGTGTACATTAACAATAAATCCTTATATGATTTGGGTTTGTTCACCAAGGTGCGGTAAAGCTCACAATGGAAACACCGTTGCTTTTTTTATTTTCTTCATAAGTGATTTTGAAAGAGAAACAAACTACGTCTTCTGAAGAACAACAAACTACAAATCAAGAAACACTGTCTTGACTCCAAATTCAAGTCTGACAAAGCATGTCTTCTCTGAGATCCTAAATGAATAAATTAACTTGTCTTCTCAGATCATTCTTATGAGATGACTATGTCATTTCAATGGGCCTCTTATGTGAGCTAAAATAAGGCGATTAGTCTGCCAGTACATAAAGCAATCCTAGAATAAACCTGTTGTTGCTTGAACAAAAGTATTATTCTGCAGGGTAAATTAGCAATCTATGAACTGAATGTTCCCAAGTAAACCAAACTTCTTCCATCATCATTTTATTCTACTCAATCAAAATGAATACGAGACTGAACATGTCAGAGGACAATTATTTATATGGGGCAATTTGTTGTACAACATTCAAAGCAAGGATCACACATAGCAGTATTGTGATGTGTCGGTCTGTTTCTCTGAAAATGCATATAATTTACAACTATGTTACGGCATGCTATGTGTTATGGTCTCTAATGGAGTTTTAAGACTGCACTTAAAGCAAAGATCTCTTTTGAAAATACAAGTGCATCCAGCACTGACCACAAGGAAGTCTTTACCAGTACTATAATAAATGTGAGGGGCAAAGAAGGAGTTCTCATTTAATACTGTGTTCAGACTGGCAATTGTTCATACATCATATAGACAGCACAGTTAATGCAACACACTGATCCTAACTCAAGAATAAGTACTGTGATTGAATGCTATTTTCTCCAGGCCCATTTCCTATACTAACACCAAAATATTTATAGGTCTAATCCTCCTTTCTGTAATGTACACCAGTACACACATGCTGTGGTCCCCATTTCACTACTCTCTCTGCTCAGCTTACAAGAATATAAAATGTCTTTGACAGTGGTGCCCATACCCCGGTGAATCAGTTTCTTGAATGTAAGATATGGCTGTTTGTGGATAAAGCTGGCTTATGCCACACAGGATGCTAAATCTTAGACTTGTAGGCCTCTTCTTCAGCAACAAGCTTGGCAAACATACTGGTGGTGCTCTATATTCACTGCTGAATCCATGAAGGCTTGTTTCAGAATCTAGCAAGACATGTTCCAGTCTTATAGCTGCTGCTTGTCAAGGATAAAGCCAAATGCTAGACTACAAAATCTTAAAATTACAGACATATTTACTGTTAATTAGCAATTTGGGATGTCACAAGGATAATTTTATTCCCTATTTTATATTGCTCCATTAATTAACACATACACACACACACAGACAAAGCTCAGGGTTTGAAAAAGGTCTCTGTAGATCAGTGGGCTACCTAGTTAATAAACAGAAATAGTTAACATACACGTGCTCTGGCCCTGGATATATAACTAGCAACTAGTGTTGCATATTAACAATGTGAGCTTTAATGAAATGCTACAATATTAAGAGAATGTGTAGAATATGAC
This sequence comes from Protopterus annectens, assembly GCF_019279795.1. Taxonomy (NCBI): domain Eukaryota; kingdom Metazoa; phylum Chordata; order Ceratodontiformes; family Protopteridae; genus Protopterus; species Protopterus annectens. The sequence continues at coordinate 90,639,450 of NC_056730.1, read as the reverse complement.
TGTAGTTAACATTAGTGTGACAGATGTGAGAAATATCTAATGTGTACTGCTCATTTGTATATTGTAATTTTTATTATTAATGTTATCTAAAGAATTGTTTCTTGATGGAACTTTTCTGGGTCTCAGATGTAAAGGGATAACACCCAGCCTGACTAATCCAGTATTCCACTGTATTTAGTCGTTTCTGCTTATACTGCAGTATCATTCTAACTATCTAATGTATATATATATATATATATATATATATATATATATATATATATATATTAGATAGTTAGAATGATACTGCAGTACAAGAAGAAAATAATTGACCTCAACAATTGGTTATGTTTCTGGTGTCATTCAAAAGGAATCCAGTATCTGTCTGCTTGGAATGACATGATTTACAGACCTCGATGCTTTGCAAGAGATGGCCTGCATCTGTCACCCCTGGGTTTCCGAGTTCTGGCTAAGGCTCTTGCCACCCCTATAGTGCCTTTTTTAGGTGGTATTCCAAAAACCAAATTACCACTGTAGCAGCTATAAATAAATGCAATCTGAGGGTCATGCTGCTCAGTGCTATAAGTCTAAATCTCAAGATGCACTCGCTTGAAGTACTTCTCAAAATGGAGAACATTGACATTTGTGCTGTAATGGAGACCTGGTTTAAAGCAGCGGAAAGCACTCCTGTGCTACCAGGCTATAACTCATTCCACACTTTTTGGCCCCAGAACATGGACTGAATGTCCAAAGGCAGTGGTGTCTCCATATTATTAAAGGATGTGCACACCTCCAGACTAGTAGCCTGGCATAATGCATCTGAGATATTTCAAGTACAACTAACATTGGTTAAGATGGTGATTCAGATCGTAGTCTATTATAGGTCCCCAACCATGTCCCAAGACTCTCACTCCACATTCCTAAGCACCCTGGAAACTATTAGGGTCCAACCCAACACTCTCATACTAGGTGACTTCAACTACCCCTACATCAACTGGGAAAACTACTCATGCACCAATAGATTGGCCCAATGCTTTCTGGAATTCATGAATTCCAATGCCCTGGACCAGCTCATTCTTACCCCCACTAGAGGAAGCAACATCCTTGACCTGATTATTACTAACATGGGCAACCGTTGCTCTACACCAATAGTCAATTCCTCCATGGAAATCCACATCTCACCCACACCCCCTGCAAAGGTAACCACCATGAAAAACTTCTCCAAAGCTGACTTTGGGCTCCTAAAGACAGAGGTGGCAAATTTCATGGCACCCATGCCAATGGAAAATAGATGCATGACTGCCGATCATACACCAATGCACTGTACAAACACATACATAAATGCATGGAACTAGTCATACCCAACAGAACCCAAACACTCTCCTCCAAAAAAGGATGCCAATCTGGTGGTCCCTTGCCATTAATAAACTGTACAATAGAAGGAAGAAACTGTTGCAAAAAAAAGGTGAAGATGAAGTCTCAAGACTGTAAAAACTCCCTTATTAGCCTCAACAAAAAGTTGAGATCCCTCATCAAAACCTTTAAAGCCAGCTATGAAGGCAGAATTGTGGCAGACACTAAAAACAACCACAAAGCCTTCTATAGTTATATCAAGAATCTCCATGGCAATACCCAGATTTTCCCTGAGTTACTGCACAATGGCACCTCCTATACTGAGCCAACAGATATTGCCAACATACTGGCTGACAGATTTAGTGCCAACTTTACCCTTCCCCACCAAAGGACCAATCACAATACCAGAAGAATGCCAGGCACCCAGCATCACTGCAGCACAGGTTAAAGCTGCATTGTCCAAGGCCAAGAATACAGCTTCCATGGGACCCAGCAATATCCCTGGCTGTGTTCTACATGAATTAAAAACTGAACTGGCACCACATTTCTGTGTCCTGTTCACTCACAGCCTCACCTCAGGCTTTGTGCCTACTGAATGGTGCACTGCTACAGTCATCCTGTCCATGAAGGGGGAGTGACTACAGACCTTGGGAATTATCGCTCCATTAGCCTGACGAGTCTGATGTGTAAGGCAATGGAACGCATCATCATGGACCTAATTAACAAGGATATAGGGAATCTCCAAACTCTAGATCCCATGCAATTTGGTTTTGTGAAAGGTAGATCATGCCTGCTTAACCTGGATGACTTATTTGAGTCAGTCACCAGAGCTGTGGATGAGGGTAAGGCAGTTCATACATCCTACCTCGATCAGGCCAAGGCCTTTGATACCATTTGTCACTCAGGAATTATTGATAAACTCACCAAACTAGGCATCAACCCCTATATCACTAGGTGGGTTACAAATTGGCTCACAGATAGAACCCACAGTGTGAAAGTAATGGACTCCAAATCAGACTGCCTATCAGTCATGAGTGGAGTCCCACAGGAATCGGTCCTGGGTTCTCTCCTGTTTGGCATCTACTTGTCAGAAGTCCAGGCCAACACAGAGGGATTCTGGCTGACCAAGTTTGCAGATGACTGCAAGCTGGGAGCCATTATTAACTCCCTAAGTGATGCAGACATCTTACAGAAAGGCCTCACTGAGACCAGTGTCGAAACCATGACCTTAAGCTTAATGCCAAAAAAATGCATTATCCCCTTTGGGAAAAACTCAGTTCCCACCAATTACCACATTGATGGGAGCCCACTGAACACTGAAGACATTGTAAGAGATCTGCGAACATAGGTTGACCGCAACCTCTCCTTCAGCCATCACATTGCCACTGTGGTGAGAAAGTCCTTCTATGTGGCGCATCTCATTACTAAGGGTTTTACATCCAGGAAGAAAGAGGTCATCATCTCTCTCTACTCTTTCCTCTTTAGACCAGTCATCGAGTATAATGCCCCATTTGGCATGTACCTAACTAGACAGCTGCAACAGCTGGAGAGGCCACAAAAGTACCTCTTGAAGAGGATCCTAGGCCTTAAACACATGTCCTACACGGATAGACTGAAAAAACTCCAACTATTCTCTGTCTCATATCGTCTTCTACGAGGTGATCTCTGTTTGACTTACAAAGCCATGTCTGACCCAGCTCTAAAGAAATCCCAATCCCTCCACACCACACACTGTAGAGACCTCAATCTCATTACCACAATCAACAGGACATGCTGGAGGGACAGGTTCATAACCCACAGACTGTCCATGCTCTGGAACAGACTTCCCATACATGTCAAGCACAGCATCTCACTGGCACTCTTCATGAGAAATCTTGATGAGTGGATGGGAAATAAAAAAGTTCACCCCGGGGATCACTCCAGTGGCTCTACTTGATAGAGGCACTGGGAACTAATTTTGGGTGGCACGATGCCAGGGCACTTTTATGGGCTAGGCTTGTAAAGGCTCCAGGGCCATTAGCTTAGTACACACCTATGAACCTATCCATCTGTCTATTTAGCTACATATATATATATATATATATATATATATATATATATGTATATATATATATATGAATACATATATATATATATATATATATATATATATATATATATATATATATGGGTCTACAGTACATGATCAAAATTTCAGAAAGCCAAAACCCATATGGCCAAGACCATATGTTTGACTTTTAAAATGTAAAAAACAAAAAACAAAAAAACAAAACGTAAACTTACCTACACCTTGTTAGCGGGTGGGGGGGGCAAGCCCCCCCTGCACCCCCTCCCTTCAATTTAAATATACCAACTCCAAGTTTGCACTACAGTGCAGAAGATGGAAATTTTCCCATTCCACACTATATGGAGATGCCCGTTTTGCATGATCAAAATTTCAAAAGTGAATTATATGGTCTCGGCCATATGGGTTTCGGCTTTCTGAAATTTCGATCATGCGTAGGGGACCTATATATATATATATATATATATATATATATATATACATATATATATATATATATATATATATATATAAACATTAGAGTATGACAGGGTGCTATAGCCCGACATCAAGCATTTCATACTTAAGGTATGGCAGATTGTCAAATGTCATCAAAAGGAAGCCATCCATTGGTTACTTCAATACATTCCCAAGGTAATTGTGGAACTGGTTCAAAAACAGCCACAAATAGATTGTAGAAATCCACAACAAATGTCATTCAATTCTGAAAGTCTGCATTCATGATACATTCCTTCCAGCAGGCAAGTTGTAAATTCTGTTGTCCCATGTCATATTAAAATAAGCAGTGTCATAAAGTTGAACACCACAACAAAGTATACGACAGAATAAAAGCTAAATTCACTCCTGTAAATTTTTAAATATTATTACTAGATTGACCCTTGGCCATTCGCTGTCCTTTTGTCATAGTAATCACCTGTCTGAATCACCAGGATGCATTATGCTTCTGGAAATTCGTCTTCAGAATTCCAATTCCTAATGGAGGAAACAATTAGGAACCTTCTAGCGATAGGCCAATCTCCCTCCAGCTCCACTGTTCATTTGTGAAAACCCCTGAAAGTTAAGTGTGTGAAAATGAGGTCATGGATGCTTTGGAATATGTATGTAGTCTTAACTGGGAGGGTTGATATGCTTGGGTTGAAAACTGTTCTCATAAATTTCAAAGAATACACATAAAAAACTATGGTATCTACCCATGCATTTTTGTTCTTGGATCTCTCGGAAGCATTTGACTTATGTTTTGATAGTTATGCAGCATATGAAAATCCATCATCTTGATTAGTAAAGATAACTGCTTGCAAGTGCTTTAACAGCTACCTCATAAGTCACTGTAGTCTGTCTCTCCCATGACCTGTTTGTTTTAGGTATCACTGTTGTCTTTTACTTCTTTTTACACAACTTTTTCTCAGTCTCACGTTCCTGTTCTCATTTTCTTACATTTTGTCTGCTCTGCTTTCTGTCAGCTCATTATATTCTGTTATAACAGAAGTGCAACCATGCCTTCAGGATATTAGATTAGTGGGAATTATAGAGTGAGAAAATCAAAGCTACAGTGAGATGTGGAATTATTATGTTGTTCTGGAGAACAGTCTTGTTCAGGAATGTTATTTTGATTGCAGACGAGTAAAATTAAGCTTCTTGGATGATCTGGTAATTAAACCAAAAAAGGGTGTTAATGTGTGGTTCATGAATAGAGAGGGGGTCGTTTACATTTGATTAATATATACACAGCAGAAAAGGACAGGCACATTTGTTTTAGAAAAAATGGAGTTATACATATTAATTGCAAATCCATCATGTCAGGTAGGTGACATTTACAGGTACTTAGCTGGTAGAAAAGGTAAAATAAGATAAAAATCAGACAATTGTAAAGGAAATTTTTTTAAGACAGTTGGTAGCTGCATCCAGTAGGAAAAAATAATTTTATAGGGTGTATATATATACACACACACACACACACACACACACACACACACACACACACATATATCTCAGTATTATATATAAACACACACACACACACGCACACACACATATATATATATGTGTGTGTGTGTGTGTGCTAGCTCTATATATATATATATATATATATATATATATATATATATATATATATATATATATATATATATATATATATATACTATATATGGGAACACTTCACAATGCCAAAATACTGAAAGATCGAATTTCATATGGCCGAGACCATATGATCAAACCTTCGTAATCCCGACATTGTGAATGGAGATCTGCATACGGCATGGAATGGAAGATTTCTTTTTTTCCTTGCTGTAGTGCGATCTTGGAGTTGCAATATTTAAGTAGTGGGGGTGTGGGGGGTGCAGGGGGGTTGTCGCCTCACAGTTAGACGTTGCCCGTTCGATTCTCAGTTAGAGCATCTTCTGTGTGGCGACATGCGTGAACGGGCATTCCTTTGTTGAAGGTTGTGTGTTAGGCCTGGCAGGCCAGCACATAAAACTCTACTGCCAATCATTAGCGGACAGGAGTTCCACTGTGGCAACCCTTAACCGGGAAAAGCCGAAAGACACAAACAAACAAACAAACACTTTGTATGTCAGGCGTAGAGTGGCCTGCAGGAATCTGTAAGACACAAAGAAGAGTGACAGAACCTTTAGATGTTCTTGGTTGCATAGGGAGCTCATACTCAAACTTTACTACTTCCTGCTTTCTGCACAAGGTAGAAACATCAAGTGTAAGTGGCTCATTGGACTGCTGCATGATGCATCAAAGAGCCTTTTCTATTGACTCAGACCGCCTCATTTGACTGGCTTGAACTAAGGTAAGCCGAGAGTGAAAATGAATGAAATAATGGGCAAGCAGAGAAATATGACATAGTCTTAATCCTGGACCAGCCTTAGCAATTGTTGGGCCCAATTTGGAATACTGTGGAGTGGCTTTCATCTGCCCCCACCCCCACCCATTCCTCCACCCATCCATTTGCTGGTTATTCAGTTTAAGGCTATTTCAGATTAGGATTACTGGAATGTATGCTATTACCATGTATTAAAATAAAACAGTATGTTTATTTATTAGCTTATAGTTTGTTATATGACATTTTAAAAACAGAAGTAAACCACTGGACTGTTAGATTAACTATGGTTCAACATCTCCAGTAGTTCCTCTCTAAGAGTCTGCTACACTCACTAAGGCACACTGTCAGGGGCCTGTTTGATGGGTCACTGAGATCCTCTGTCAACATGGTATATCACCAGATGGCTGCACCCTGGCTTAGCAGTAAACATGTCCTCAAACTCAGCAGTATGGCCTGGATCACATGAACCTGAGTAGGCAATATTTGGCGGCATACATCCCACTTGTTCTCCCCACACTTTTTAAAACAATTATTTATTTTTTCTGTCTTTTGTTTTCCTTTCTTACCTTATCCTCATTTTATTCATGTTTTACTGTCCTTCCATCTCACACTCAGTAATTGTACGCAGAGAATATTGTATACTTTCTCCACAGAAACATTATACTATATTGCTTTATGACAGTGAACAGGTATTCTTCTTACCAAATTTTATATATTTTGCTGACTGAATTCTTGTATCACATCTGCATATAATTGTAATCATTTGACTTACTCTACATGCTTGCTCTTTGAACTAATATTATTTTGTATCAGTTGTTTTCTGCTATTTTTCTATTTTAACACTTTCAGCAAAGTGAATAATTTTTCTGTCTACCTCCTACCCTTCAGTAAATGCATCTCATGTTTCACTTCTCAGGGATTATTTTGGTCCTATTTGTAACTGCAACAAGCATTTTTCTACTAAACTGGTGAACTGGTATTATTCTTTGACAAGTTTTACTGATCAATAATTACCTCACGTCACAGTATCTGCATTTTTCCTTATTGTTTGTTGTCATGTTGTCTGTGACTGATTATATATATATCACAGTTATTTCTTGTAACTTTATTCACTAATAACCATTCATAAACCAAATATCAGAAGGAGAAGCAAGTGAAAACAGTATTGCTCTATCAGTCTTCGAAATAAGCCTGGTTTTATCTTCTGATACAAAAACTGGAATGGTACACAAAACCAGATGGTTAATCTAACCAGGTTTGAGTTGATAACCCTCTTGAGTCCTCAATAACTGCATCTGACTACTATGGGAATACTAGCAGCTAACACTGTGAGCCATACAAGAGGCATGTAGCTGCAGCTAGTATTAATAGTAACTACTGTGGGAGTGTGAGCAGCTAACACTGTGAGCCATACAAGAGGCATGTAGCTGCAGCTAGTATTAATAGTAACTACTGTGGGAGTGTGAGCAGCTAACACTGTGAGCCATACAAGAGGCATGTAGCTGCAGTTACTATTAATACTAACTACTATGGAAGAGTGAGCAGCTAACACTGTGAGCCATACAAGAGGCATGTAGCTGCAGTTACTATTAATACTAACTACTATGGAAGTGTGAGCAGCTAACACTGTGAGCCATACAAGAGGCATGTAGCTGCAGTTACTATTAATACTAACTACTATGGAAGAGTGAGCAGCTAGCACTATCTGCCTTACAAGTGTCTATATCACGTTATCGAAAGTTTACTTAATCAAATCAATAAAGGTCTAACTTTATTGATCGAGTAAGTAAAACATCGAATAATGTAAAAAAAAAACAAATGAAAAAAAAGCCCCCCTACAGCCCCACACCACCCCTACTTAAATATACCAACTCTGAGACCGCACTACATTGAGGTAAATGGAAATCTCCCCTTACAGAGATTTCCGTTTACTTGCACTATGTTCTTCACTTTCGATATTGTCATGCCGAGAATATCAGACTTGATATTGTCAGCTTACAACAACGTGAAGTAGACCCGCCATACAAGAGGCATGTGGCTGCAGTTACTATTAATACTTACTACTATGGAAGTGTGAGCAGCTAACACTGTGAGCAATACAAGATGCATGTAGCTGCAGTTAGTATTAATATTAACTACTGTGGGAGTGTGAGCAGCTAACACTGTGAGCCATACAATATGCATGTAGCTGCAGCTAGTATTAATAGTAACTACTGTGGGAGTGTGAGCAGCTAACACTGTGAGCCATACAAGATGCATGTAGCTGCAGTTAGTATTAATAGTAACTACTATGGAAGTGTGAGCAGCTAACACTGTGAGCAATACAAGATGCATGTAGCTGCAGTTAGTATTAATAGTACATACTGTGGGAGTATGAGCAGCTAACACTGTGAGCCATACAAGATGCATGTAGCTGCAGCTAGTATTAATAGTAACTACTGTGGGAGTGTGAGCAGCTAACACTGTTAGCCATACAAGAGGCATGTAGCTGAAGTTAGTATTAATAACAGCTATTATGGGAGTGTGAGCAGCTAATACTGTGAGTCACACAAGAGACATGTAGCTGCAGTTACTGTTAATACTAACTACTATGGGAGTGCAAGCACCTAACACTGTGAGCCATACAGGAGGCACGTAGCTGCAGTTACCATTAATACCAACTACTATGGGAGTGTGAACCGCTAACACTGTGGGCCATACAATAGGCATGTAGTTGACATTAGTATTAATACCAGCCACTGTGGGAATGTGAGCAGTTATCTCTGTGAGCCTTACAAAGTGCATGTAGCCGCAGTTACTATTAATACTTACTACTATGGGAGTGTGAGCAGCTAACACTGTGAGCAACATAAGAGGAATGTAGCTGCAGTTAGTATTAATAACAGCTATTATGGGAGTGTGAGCAGCTAATACTGTGAGCCATACAAGAGGCATGTAGCTGCAGTTACTATTAATACTAGCTACTATGGGAGTGCAAGCACCTAAGACTGTGAGCCATACAAGAGGCATGTAGCTGCAGTTACCATTAATACTAGCTACTATGGGAGTGCTAGCCACTACAACTGTGAGCCATACAATAGGCATGTAGCTGTGGTTAGTATTAATACCTGCTACTGTGGGAGTGTGAGCAGCTAACTCTGTGAGCCATACAAGAGGCATGTAGCTGCAGTTAGTATTAATAACAGCTATTATGGGAGTGTGAGCAGCTAATACTGTAAGCCATACAAGAGGCATGTAGCTGCAGTTACTATTAATACTAACTACTATGGGAGTACAAGCAGCTAACACTGTGAGCCATTCAAGAGACATGTAGCTGCAGTTACTATTAATACTAACTGCTATGGTAGTGCGAGCAGCTAACACTGTGAACCATACATTAGGCATGTAGCTGCAGTTACCATTAATATTAACTACTATGGGAGTGTGAGCAGCTAACACTGTGAGCCATACAAGAGGCATGTAGCTGGAGTTAGTATTAATACCAGCTATTGTGGGAGTGTGAGCAGCTAACTCTGTGAGCCATACAAGAGGCATGTAGCTGCAATTACTATTGATACTAACTGCTATGGGAGTGTGAGCAGCTAGCACTGTGAGCCATACAGGATGCATGTAGCTGCAGTTACTATTAATACCAGCTACTGTGGGAGTATGAGCATCTATTACTGTTAGCCATGCAAGAGGCATGTAGCTGCAGTTAATATTAATACTAAACAGTGTGCGAGTAAGACTACTAGTAGGACTGCAGTGTCTCTTAGGCTAGTAAAACATAATGACTTTCTCAAAGCCTAGTGCAGTGCCCCCTGAGGAAACGGGGTCCTTTTGGGCCAAACTGGTCCAATTTACCCAAGATTGCCCTGCCTTAATCTAGCATGTAAGGTAAGGATTTTAATGAGTGTGTGTGTGTGTGTGTGTGTGTGTGTGTGTGTGTGTGTGTGTGTGTATGTAAGTATCTATATCTGTCTATCCATATATACATATGTATCTATCTATATATATATATATATGTATATATCTATATATCTATATATATATATATATATATATATATATATATATATATATATATGTATATATATATATATATATATATATATATATATTTTTTTTTTATATATATATAGAGAGATAGATAGATAGATATAGGTCTATGTATGCATGAATGTATGTATATATGTATGTGTCTGTGTGTGGGAGCATAGATGCTCTGAACTCTACCTGTTTGTTTTCACAGAATGTGTTTGCTTTTGACTTACTTGTGGTCTGTCCTTTGCAAACTTTCTGTTTTTTTATTTCAAATCAGTAAGGACTGTGGTCATTAAATAGTAAAGAGACATTTCTGAATTTCAGACTTAGTAGCCTTCAGAAAAGACGTGGTAGTGCAAAGCCTCTTATTCAAGCAACTTTATATAAATGCAATATCTGTCACTGGTTTTAGCCCTTTATCTCCTCATCATTTTAGCTTCCTTCTTGATTCTTAAGCAAAGAGGAACGGACGGGGTTTGCAGTTGCTTGAACAATGTGACATGTACTGGGGGGGGGCAGTTAGTTGCTCACTGTATTCTGACAGTAATGTGCTAAGAAGATAAATTCCTTTGTTGCAGTTACTTATGTATTCATTCATTTGATCATAGTACAGCGACACAAATGGCTGCAGTTGATTGATGGTCACATGCATATGTGTGTGTGTGTGTAATATGTCTATGTGGAGGAATGATTGATGCTCTCAACTGTTCCAGATCTTGTGACATTTTTTACTTTGTTCCTCAAAAAATGTTTGATTTGCTAATAAATCACCAAGGATTACAGTTTATCAATAAAGCCAAACATTATAATTTCATATTAATTATTGTACAAAAACTTTTTAAGAGAATTATGGATGTATTAAAAACTGTGTCTGACTTTGTGATTGTTCCACTTCATTATTGCTGGCATTGTCCAGCAGTCTTGAGCAAAGAAGTTCAGAGGTATATTGGGTGGTTGGGGGGCATACAAGATCTCAGTTATCTCTGATTTTGCCTCATATAGTGTTCTGTTATCTTCTTGTAAAATTTGTGTCCTAGCAAGTTATTACAGATTGCAATTATTAAATAATGACAGGCACTTCAATTTCAGACTTGATATCTTTCAGAAAAAAAAACATGCTATTCTTGCAACTGCCTTTTTTAAACACCTTTATTGAATTATCACATGTGATATGGGTTAATTGACATTTGTACAAAAGTAATCAAATCATATTAACAGGTTCACATTTACAAACCTTTTTCTCCCTGTATTGTTCCTACAATTTCCATTTGTTTTATGTAATTTATTCTTGCCTTTTCCTAAAGCAGTCTACTTGACATTACCGAAATGTCAGTAGGCTGACTTTCAAATAACCAAGACCAAAAGAGCCAAGTTTCATATAACTGAAACTTTACTATACTCACATTTATATGGCTGAAAGTTTGAAATGCCGACTCCATGCTGAGTGGAACAGGAAATCACCTCATTTCTGTACTGTACTGTGATCTTGAATTTGGCATATTTAATTTGCAGGGGGTTTGGGGGCATGGCTCAACATGGGGGTGCAGGGGGCACAGCCCCCCTGCAAAAATGTAAAATTTAAAATTAATGTGACTGTGATTATCAGTTTAACACATCTCCACTGAATATTTTTGCAGGGCACATGCATGAATATTCAGTGGGATTTGTTATTTGTACATGGCTTTTAATTTGTGGGTGGGGTTTGGGGGAGAGGTAGATAGCTGTTCAGTACATTTAATTTGACAGGGCAGTGCTTAGATGGGATGAGTTGTTGCTTTTGTTTGTGCAGTACGTCAGAGGTGCATTGCATGTTATTGGGTCTTTGTTTTTGTGGACAGTCGGCTATGTAGCTTTTCAGCCTTTTGAATTTTCGGCATTGTCGACTCGAAAAGCGCTCTACTGACATTTTGGAAATGTGAAGTAGACCCTCCTAAAGATCCCACCTCTTGTTTTTGCATCTCTCTTATAATAGTCACTATTTCAAGTATATTTGCTTTTGATTTTGTTTTTCATTTTCTAGTAATTGCTTTTTTTGGTAGCCACCAACATTAAACTTAAGAAGGCCTTACTACGTCTAGACAATTCAGAGCAGGTATCCCAAGTCAAAAAGCAATTATCTTAGTTACACTCATTTGCTTGCCCAGTATTCCTGACTAAAGACTCTGTGGAGAAATTTTAAAGTCAGCCAATTGATTATACTCCCAAAACATATGTTTCTAGTTACCTCTTTCATCCCAATCGCACCTCCATCATTTGCCATATAGCTGAGAAAAAAAAACTTTTTGGAGTATGCTTGGGGTACAAATGTAGCTATGCAAACATTTCCAGACAAAAGTCATACATTTTCTACAGTTTGTTGCATATGTGGGAGCCATATATGTATGTCCCCCCATTCTTTCATTGTAAATTGCATGTCTAATCTTTCTTCCCAATCTTTTCTGACCATTTCTGATTGTCATCTTGCAATATTTTATATGCCCTACTAATTATTAAATTTTTAGCAGCAATTTCTGTTTTAGATTTAATTGCAAACTCAACAAGTGCTGTTCTTTCATTTAGGATTACCCTATTCCTTTTTCTTTGTCTATACCCTAATATCAATGCCTGATACGGAAGCCAGTCACTAGACTGCAGTCCAAATGCCTCCTAGGCTTCTTCCCATTCTGTTACCTTTCCTGCTCTAATTATTTGCTCCTGATACCTTGGTTCCTTTGCCAGTTTCCTCCAGTAAGTTCCAGCCCACTTTTGTCTATTTTCTGTATCCATAATTGCAGTCACTCCTCTCGGCAGAATCTCCCTTTTCCATTTCTGTGTTGGCTTAGTTCTTAGTGTACTTTCTGCTACTTTATGAATATAATATTCTATATGACTGTTGTTATTCTCCTTAAGGATCTGCACCCAAAATCCTGTTCATTCCTTATTTCTTTAAAAAAAACTGCTTTATCACCATCCATTTCAACTTTGAATTGTAGCTTACTGCTTGTTTCATAGTTTCATAGTTTCATAGTATAGTACTAGGCTATCTGCCCTGGGGCATTTGTAAGCCTAGCCATAGTGATGTGGCTTTTGCCACCCCATGAAATGGTACAAAAATGTACAGAATAAAATTAGAATACTGTGCCTTTGTCTAGTAATGACACAATGAAGGTCCCCTTATATAATAGAATTAGTTTACAGTGCTGACATCTGTCTAGCAGTGACACAGATGTGACCCCTGGGGTACGATCTCCCATCCACTCATCAAGATTTCTCTTGAAGAGAGTCAGTGAGGGGCTCTGCCTAATACGAACTGGGATCTTGTTCCAAAGCATGGGAAGCCTCTGGGTTATGAATCTATCCCTCCAGCATGTCCTATTCATACTTGTGCCGAGGTTTAAGTCTTTAGCTCTCGTGGTCCTGATGGATTTGGATTTTTTGAGGTGGAGCATGTCCATCAGATCCTGATTGGACATGGCCTTCTACGTCAGGCAGAGATCACCTCTGAGCAGGCGGTATGCTATTGAATAGAGCTGAAGTTTCTTTAGTCTGGCAGAATAAGACATATGATGGAGACCTTTGATCCTCTTGGTGAGGTACATTTGTGGTCTCTCCAGCTGTTGCAAATGCCGGGTGAGGTACATACCAAATGGGGCATTGTTACTCAATCATGGGTCTGATGAGGGAGGAGTATAGGGGTACAATGACATCCCTGGATCTGGATGTGAATCCCTTCATGATGAGGTGTGCAAGGTAGAATGTTTTTCTAACCACTTTGGCAACGTGGGTGTCAAATGAGAGGTCACTGTCGACTTGAGTCCCTAGGTCTCTGATTACTTTTTCCATACTCAGTGGGTTGCTGTCTATGTGATAATTTGTGGGTACTTTGTTTTTCCCAAAGGGGATGACTATACATTTTTTGGCATTTAGTTTAAGGCCGTGACTCCGGCACCAGTTGTCCGTTTCTGTGAGGCCTTTTTGTAGGATGTATGTGTCTGCTGGTGTATCGACTATGGCGCCTAGTTTGCAGTCATCTGCGAACTTTGTCAGCCACAACCCTCCCATGTTTGCTTTAACATCTGAGAAATAAATGCCGAACAAGAGTGGTCCCAGGACAGATCCCTGTGGGACACCACTTGTGACTGGCTTTGAGTCTGACATTGCTCCAGTGATTTTAACTTTATGGGTTCTGTCCTTTAGCCAGTTTGCAACCCATCTAGTGACATAAGGGTTTACGTTTAAGCTGTTGAGCTTATCTATGATGCCTGAGTGGGGTATTGTGTCGAAGGCCTTAGCCAAGTCCAGGTAGGCTGTATGGACTGCTTTGCCCTCATCAATGGCTCTAGTGACTGTTTCGAAAAAGTCAACCAGGTTCAAAAGGCAGGATCTGCCCTTTACAAAGCCGAACTGGCTGGGGTCAAGTGTCTGTAGGTCCCCTATGTCTCTGTTTATGAGTTCCATAATGATTCTTTCCATAGCTTTGCAGACCAGGCTGGTTAAGCTTATGGGGCGGTAGTTTCCAGGGCCTGTAGAGGTACCCCCTTTGTGGAGTGGGACCACTGTTGCTGTACGCCACTGTTCAGGTACATATCCTGAAGTAAGGCTAAGGTTAAATAGCATTTTTATGTGTGGGTTTAGCTCCTCTTGGTGTTCACGTAACATGCAACCCAGGATACAGTCAGGTCCCATTGATGCTGTGTTTTTAGCTTTGTTTAGGGCGGTTCTCACTTGGACATCTGAGATGACAGGGAGATTACATTCAGCTGGGATAAGTATTTCTTCTTTTGAGGGTGAGGGAGGGGAGAAATTTGCACTGAACCTGTCAGCCAGAATGTTGGCAATATCTGTGGGTTCAGTGTATTTTTTGTTGTTGTAAACTAACTCTGAGCATATCTGAGGGTTTCTGCCCAGGTTTCTAACATAGCTGAAGAAGGCTTTGTGGTTATCTTTAGTGTCCTTAGCGATTTTTCTCTCAAAGTTGGCCTTGGATGTTTTTATGAGAGAACGTAGTTTTCTGCTAATGTTGATAAGAGATGTCTTCCCTTCATGGGATTTTGCTCTGACGTGCAGTAGCTTCCTTCTTTTGTTATACAATTTGTTAATGGCTGAGGTCCACCAGACAAGACACTTGCCTTTGGTGGAGAGGGACTTGGATTTATTTGGGATTGCATGATCCATGCATTCTTGGAGATGTCCATAGAAAGCATTTGTGAAGGATTCGGCATTGTGGGATGTGGTATACACTGGCACAGTGGGCTTAAAGGATACCATCTCAGTCTTAAGAAGAGTGAAGTCTGCTTTTGAGAAGTTTTTCACTGTGGTCTTTTGTGCTGGGGGTGGAGGTGGGATATGTATATCCAGGGTGATTAGTTTGTGGTCATATCTCACTAGTGAGGGGTATACTTCCGGTGTGGAGCATTTTGTCCCCATGTTTGTGATGATCAGGTCTAGTATATTATCCCCCCTAGTGGGAGAGGTAACTAGTTGTTCCAGTGCATTTGAATTTATGAATTCCAGGAACCTTTGGGCTAGGGTGTTAGGGCTAGAATAATGTACCCAATCTATGTTTGGGTAGTTGAAGTCTCCCAGTATGATGGTATTTTGTGATACATTCATATCCTCCAATGTCTTCAGGAATGCTGAGTGGGGTTCCTGAGATTGGGATGGCAGTCTGTAACATGCTACCAGTTGTATAGCAGTTTTGCCTATGGTTAGTTGCACCTGCATGGTCTCTGATGCTTCATGTGTTGCTACTAACCTGGAGGTGTGGGTGTCCTTGATGAATATGGACACTCCCCCTCCCTTTGTGGTTCAGCCCGGGTTTTGGGGCCGGAAAGCATGATACGAGGTATAGCCTGGTAGCACTGGGGTGTTCTCAGGATCCTTGAACCAGGTTTCAGTTACTGCACAGACATCGATGTTCTCCATGCTGAGGAGTGCATCGAGTGCCTGCATCTTGAGGTTTAGACTTCTGGTGTTGAGCAGCATTACCCTTAGTTTTTTTCCATTTTTATTTTCTAAGGAGGTGGGTTTGTCTTTTGAGCCTTGCCTAAAAAAGGCACTATGGGGGTGGCAAGAGCCTTAGCCAATATCCGGAAGCCCAGTGGCGACAGGTGTAAGCCATCCCTTGCGAAGCAGTGTGGCTTGTCCAACATGTCATCCCAGGCAGACAGACATTGGATCCCCTTAGAATGACACCAGTACTTGAGCCAATTATTAAAGCTGGTCATCTTGTCTTTGTATTGTGGTATAATTCTTGGTGAGCGCAAGATGCTGCTCAGGGTCAGGGTCATACCAGCCTGGGCTACATAATCGGAGAGCTCCTCTATGTCTCTTTTCATGTAGTCCAGGGAGGTACGTCTCAGGTCATTCATGCCAGCATGGACAATGATGGAGTCATATTTGTACTTGCTTTGGAGTGACTTGAGTGTGTGTGTTATGTGGCGGATCCTAGCTCCCGATAGACAGCTCACAGTCACCCTCTCCTTGTTCAGCCTGGTCAGCGGGACATCAGTGTGTCTGACTATAGAGTCACCTATTACTAGTGTATCAGGCATGGTGTTTGGCCTTAAGGGCTGTGATTGTTTGACACACTGATTTATTGAAGTATGTGTTGCATGTGTTTTGTTTTGAGGTGGTGGATTTTTGGATGTCTGCTTTGGGAGCCTCTGTTGTTTTGGTAAGTTTTTTATTAGCGCCTCCGAGTATGTCTTTGTGTTTTTATGTGTTTGGTTTGCAGTTGTGGTAGGTCTATGTGGGACTGGGATTGTTGTGTGTGTGGTTACCATCTCCTCCTGTCTGGTCATGCCAGCCCTGAGTTGAGAGAGTTCAGCCTCCAGTTTGGCTATATAGTTGCATCTCTCACATGCATTTGTGTTTGTTGGGAGAAGGAGAAGGTTGTCTGTGTACATGAGACAATTGTATCATTGTCTCAAGATACCCAGATTGACCAGCTGAACTGGAGAGGATGCCAGTAATCTACCACTCGACATGCTAGAACAGTATAAGGGAGTGCTGTACCTTTAAGGGAAGTGGATATTCACAGGGGTGGTAGGTAGATGTAGTGCTTTACTTAGTATGAGAGTGCTTACTTAGTAGAGAAGTATTGAGAACAAGTGCTAGGCTTATAATATAGTGAGTAGTCTGATTATATTAAGAGTAGAGCTTCCTTAAGGGAAAATTTGAAGAGCAGACTTGGTGGAGCCAGAAGAAGTTTAACCGGTGCTGCGCTATGCGCACAACCGCGCAAAAACTCCCAGAGGCGGATTTTAAACAGGGAACTACAAAAGAGCTAGAAATGGTCCAAAACAACCAATTACTACAGCTTCTTGTGCTATGTATAAGAGCCTTATCTGTCTAGAACTAAACTATCCATTCAAATCAGGTAATCCTAAAACTCCTTGTGTTGCAAGGATCAACTTATCCCACTTGACTCTTGCCATCTTCCCCTCACAAATAAAATTGTTTAGCTCTTTATTAATTACTATATACCGTACAACTTCTCCTCTGGTTGATACAAATATGCCTGACTTGTGTATAAAACTAAACATAAAACATTTTTACTGTTTGTATCTTGCTATCCATATCCATAGCAAGAGCTTCCCGTTTCTCAGTTTTTGTTACGTTTTGTTTAGTCTCTTCCTACATATCCTTAGCTGCCATAACTGAATCCTTTTTAATTCATACCCCTAAACTACTTCATTTTGTCATATCCCCCATAAATATGCATATTGCTGGACCAGTTCATGTGTGGGTACATAGTTTATGGTTGTAGCCTTTGTTCTATCTTCATTAATTTTATATCCCCCCCCAAAAAAAGAACTATTTCTGAATATCCCACAACACTAATAAGTCCTTTTTTGTTTCCATCAGGTGCAAAATAATATCATCTGCAAATAGAGTCAACTTTTTTTGAACACTATAGCAGTTATATCCTTGAATTTCTGAGTCCTTTATTTTCTTTGCAAGTGGTTCTCAAATAACATAGGGGAAAGAGGACACCCCTCCTTGGTTCCTCTGTTCAGACACAGCTTATTAGAGAAGAAGACTCCTACTTTGATTTTTGTCTCCAATCCGTCATATGACCTTCTATTTAACCTTATTATTGCATTGGGAAATGCAAATTCTTTCATTGCCCTACTCATAAAATCCCAACATACTCTGACAAATGCTTTTTCTGCATCAAGACCCATCAGCAAAAGAGGTATTTTCTTCTAGTCTGCTTCCCTCTGGATCATCATTATTTTATTAATGTTGTCAAATGTTTGCCTTCATTCCTCAAAACCACATTGGTACATACCTATCACTTTTGGCATCACCTTTGCCATTCTTTTTAGCCATTATGCACATAAACACTTTATAATCATGGCTTAGAATTGAAATGGGCGTATATGAAGTTGGATCATATGGGTTTTTACCATCTTCAGATATTATAGCCACCACAGATTTTTTCCAGGATGTTACAGCCTATCCTCATTTTAAAATACTGTTAAACAAAACTTTCCAGATCTTTATCACTTTCTTCTCTCCTTATTGCCAAACTTCCACAGGAATACAATCTATTCCTGGAGCCTTTTCTGTAGCTTGGTTATACATCACCATTTTTATCCTATCTCCTCCTATCATAACTGTTAGTTCTTGTTAGTTGTTGAGCCTCATCTACCTCTAATGTTGGCATATTTCAAGTCTTCCATAAATATTTCCATTTGTGTTTTTTCTTGATTTCCACACTTGTCTGCTTAATCAAAATTGTCATAAAATTTCCAAAATATCTCCAATACCTCTATAGGGTCTTTGGTTATTTTTCTTGTTATAGGCTCCCTAAGTTTGGCAACAACCCTTCCTACTTTCTGTTGCCTAAGTTGTTGTGCCAAATGTTTTTGTGCTTTGGAGTTATTATCAAAAACAGTTGCTTAACAGCAGTCTTTCTAAACTCGTGCATATTATTCAGGTACTCCCTTATTTTCTCTTTAGCACAATGCAATTGTATCTCATCTTGTTCTGTGATATTGCTCTTATTTTATAGTAGTTTATCCTTTGTCGGCCACTCTAAATAATTCGTATTACTTTTTAACCAGATCTCTTTATCTCTTTTTCTTTTATTTCTAAACTCCACTTTCATTTTATCTTTCTCTCTAGCTATAACTTCTAGTGTACTTTAATATAATGCAGTATCTCTCCCTGACTTATTTGTCTCTCATTATTTATTTATTTATGTTTTGCTGTTTC